>NC_140976.1:36905337-36985337 GCF_056783735.1 Eptatretus burgeri | reverse complement strand
TTCCCCCCCCCTTTCCCCTGTGCTGAGATAGTGTGAAAAAGGGGGCCCTGTTCCCACCCCGCTCCAAGCGGTGCCAACGAAATCCGCGAAGGAGCACGAAGTCGGGGCACCGCCGCGCAGCCACATTTGCGGCTCATCATGAGGACGCGGGTAGGACCCCCCCGGTCTCGCGGGCCTGACCGCTCCTTCAGGTCCCGCGCACACATTGGCCTACGGGCCCGTCTGCCCCCTTACCTATGAGGGTGGCTTCTTTCCTTTGCTTTTGAGTAAATGTGTGTCGGCGCCAGTCTGCTGAAGTAAAACTGTTTAAGTGTTGCCGTGTGTCGGTCTTAGTCGGTAGTATCTCTGCGTCATTGTTTCTTTTGCTGCATTTGATATATGTGCATTCTGTTTGGCTGTATATGGGTGCTCTCCGTGTGCCGCGGAATAAATGTGCATTATGTTGAACTGTTTTCCCGTTTCGCTTCGTCTTTTCTTTAATTGAATCTCCATCCTACTTCACGTAACGGGTTCGTCGTGGGCTTAATACGCCCAATAATTAATCGGAACCGTCAAGGCCGACGATAACACCGCTTGGTTATCCCGATAGCACAGAACGGATCGCTTAAGCGACCCGTGTCCGGAGTCGACCTGCGGCGAGGTGCGATCGCCCGGTCTACCATCCGCGTGGGAACTTAGGTAGGTCGAGTTTGGCGAACAACCCTATCCCACGCGGGTGGCCGATTGGCATGATCGTGGTGAGGCCGAAAGGCCCACCCGTGACAAGCTCCCGGCGTTAGTCCGAGAGGGTCATGACAGAATTGTCCATCCGGTGGGCGACGTGCCGCGATTCGAGTCACGTGGCCGTTCGCACGCCGGAGGGCGTGAATTCGCAACAATATATATATATATATATATATATCTATATATATATATATATATATATATATATATATATATATATATATATATATATACATATACATATACATATACATATATATATATATATATATACATATATACATACATATACATATACATATATACATATACATATACATATACATATATACATATACATATATATATATATATATATATATACATATATATATATACATATAAATATACAAAAACTATATATATATATATATATATATATATATATATATATATATATATATATATTGTTGCGGATTCGCACCCGCCGGCGTGCGAACGGCCACGTAACTCGAATCGCGGCACGTCGCCCACCGGACGGACAATCCCGTCGTGACCCTCTCGGACTAACGCCGGGAACTAGTCACGGGTGGGCCTTTCGGCCTCACCACGATCATGCCAATCGGCCCCCCGCGTGGGATAGGGTTGCTCGCCAAATTTGACCTACCTAAGTACCCACACGGAGGGTAGACTGGGCGATCGCACCTCGCCGCAGGTAGACTTCGGACACGGGCCACTTGAAGCGACCCGTTCCGTACTATCGGGATAACCGAGCGGTGTTATCGTCAACCTCGACGGTTCGATTAATTATCGGGCGTTTTAGCCCACGACGAACCCTTTACGTGAAGTAAGATGGAGATTCAATAAAAGAAAAGACGAAGCGAAACGGGAGAAACAGTTCAACATAAAGCACATTTATTCCGCGGCAAACGGAAAGCACACATATACAATTATACACCAAAAGCAAATGTAAAAGAAGAAACACCACAATAATGCACAAAAAGCAAATGTAAAAGAGAAACACAATGCAGATCTACTACCGACTACCGAGCACACGGCAACACTTATACAGTTTTACTTCACAGACGGCGCCGACAACACATATACTCAAAGCAAAAGAAAAAGGGACCACCCTCAACGATGAGGGGGGCAGACTGGCATGGGGCCGAGACCGCGTCGAGCCTACCCGTCTGGTGATGAGCCGCAAAATGGTGGTGGCGCCCCGACTCCGCGGGCCTCGCTGGCACTGCCTGGAAATGGGGTGGGAACGGGGCCCCCTTCTCACACTATCTCAGCGCGGGGGGAAACAGGAGGGGGTTGTTGATGCTCGGGGGAATGAGGATATCTCGCTGGCTCGGTCGCGTTACCGGCCTCCCCTCTCTGCAGCTCCCCGACTCTGACACGAGCGCCCTCTTGACTGCCTTCGCCGCCGCCACCTCTCCAACTCTCCACTCTTCTCAGCTCCGTCCAACTGCTTTCTCTGACTCTTCTCTTCTCAACTCTCCTTGACTGACTCAACTCCTGCCAACTCTTCCCAACTCAACTACTTTTTGGCGAGCGAACGCGGCCCTTTATAGCCCCCGGGGCTTCGCTCCTTCACCTTCGACCCTTCACCTCTGACTGGCTCCCCATTGGACAGAGGAAAAGTGGGCGTGAATGATTTTTTGATCCGCGAATCTGCATATAGCGATTATACTCCGATGCACCCGGAGGCGGGGCCAAATCGCCCCACGTTCGCTGATAGGATGGAACAGAAGTGGGCGTGAATCGTTTTTGATCCGATTTCTCGGAAAGGTTGGTGTTTTTGCACCCGCTGCTCGGTGCGTGCCCTGCACGAGTCCAGAATCGGCGCCCACAAGCGGCGCGGGAATGGCGGTGATGCGATGGTTGCGAGAGCGAGATGTGACGGCAAGGGTCGTGGCTGTTGTTGTGAAGCGGCATTGCGGTTGGTGGTTGTTGTGTGATGGCTGTTGAGACGTGGTTGGTGGTGGTTGTGGTGGTATTAATGGCGGCTGGCCCAAAATAAAGATAGTAAAAGAAAAACGGCTATCTAGAAGGGTCGCAGCCCGAATGAATGACATTTATTCCCTCTAAACAACGGGTTTGGGCCTAACTACACATATACTTACAGAGATATCTCACCTAAGGGACCTGAATGGTGGTTTGCGAATTTCGTCAACCACAACACTACCCCCTCCCCTTTTTACAGACTCGTCCCGAGTCGTCAAATTTTCGTGTGCCATCATGTGTAGTTTTCCCCTAGTACATTTTACCTACGGATCCCTGAGTGCGACATTCATGGTATTCGTGTCCCCAAAATAAATAACCTGAGGGCTGAGTAACTACCTAAACAAACTCACTCACACGGACGACTTAAATAAAATTGCCGGCGCTAAGACAGACATGCCGGGGGCGCACTCATATGTACAGTACATCTTAATTTAACTTACAAATTTTACACTAAACCATGGCCCAGGATCAATGGACTCTGCAAAAAGAAAGCAGTTAGCAGGGAGCCAGGCTGCTCGCATGCAGTCTCTGACTCACACAATGCAGGTGACAGGGAACGTGGCCGGCTGCTCACACGCAGTCCAAGGCCTTCCCTTTTGAACTGAACGCAGTGAACCACAACGGTGCATGGGCTGCACAAACGCAGTCTCCGTGCCAGCTCAAGTGGCACACGCAATGAACACAACGAATGGATGGATGAATGGATGGACGCAAACACGGTGCACGGGCCGCCACTGCAGGCCCGTGTTGTAGCTGCCAACAGGGCAGTTCTCGCAGCTTGCAAACTGTTGCTTTCTGATGCTGGCGCACATGGCAATGAACAGGGGGGGGGGGGCAAAGCAAAAATTGAACGGGGCTGGTGAACAGGGGCAGTGGGCATGGCATGGCAAAGGTGATCAGGCAAACACAGCCTGCAGAACAAGGCCGCTGCAGGCAAACACAGCCGGCAAATGAACTGGCCGGCACAGGCCTTGCAGAAAACAGCTGCAGACGATCCGGCCGGTACAGGCCTTGCAGCAAAACAACAGCTGCCAATGAAGTTGGCCGGCCTCTTGCCGTGCAGTGCAGGTTGGTGGAAGGGGTGCGGTGGTGCTGGCCACTCGGAAGGCGGGCTCGGACCTACCCTACGGTCTCCCTCCCAACATATCGCCTTTGCCTGTCACTGTCTATACCCACTCCCTTAATTTGTCAAACTCAATTTAGCCCCAACTTTTTATTTTTTTTTTTTACTTCCCCACTATAAATCGTCCCGTAACCCCCTGTACTGTCCTTGTCCGGCTAACCTATCCTGTCACCTAGCCTACTCCCAACCCCTACGTTCCCTTCCCGGAGGGGAACAAGGGAGAGCTAGTGTCCTGTGTCGAGGCCCAACGAAGCCTCAGAATGGCCTCCCCAGAGTTCAGCGATCTATAACACAAAGTGGGTCCAGCGGGCCACAATGAGAGCGAGGGGATGGATGGTGCGGAGGGGTACACTTCCTAATCTACCCTAACCATTTAACTGTTAAACTACCCCGGGGCTTTCAACAAGCGCCTCTCGCTTGAACTATTGGTTCTAACAACCCAGATTCCCGTCGCCTGTGTTGGTGTCCTCACAATTTCGGGCCTCGCCCCCCAATTTTCTCTCCGTGCCCTCACACGGTCTCATGGCTGGGACACATGGCTCCCTTTGGCAGGCACGACCCTCTGCCGATTCCCCAGCTTTGGCACCCCCGGGCACTACACTGCCTCCGAGCCTACCAGCTCCCTAAACACCGGGGAGGGCCCCCCATGGCACCTCCCCTGAAACGCACACGTGGCAGGTTGGCTTCCCAGGCCCCTTTCCGAGGGTCACCCGTGCCCACAACACTGCCCACGCGGCTAATGGCGCCCCGGGCCCCCGCACCAAGCAGGCGCACCCGTGCCCACTACGCTATCCCGGCCCCCCATGGGCCCTTGGCCTACCACGGCCGACTAGCCTCGTGCCCGGGGTACCCACTCAGCGATACTCACCTTTCGCAGCCACGCTCCCAGCCCGTCAACAGGGCTCCTGCACCTCTCCAAACGGGTTTCGAGCCTACACTCCCACCAACAGCAAAACGACCTCCAATTTTGTAAATTTGACTAACCCCCGAACTCACTCTACACTGACCCCGGGGTCCCTTGGGCGGGAGTCACTCCTCCCCCCAATCACTCATCGCACCATGCAGTCCCCATTCGCTCCATACACACAGACCCGCTGGCCTCACTCACTCACCAAGCACATGCTTCCACTTCACTCACCAACAACTCTTCAACACACTCACCGCTGAACTCTGCCATCCTTCTAACTACATCCCCTAACTGACTCGTGCTCCCACGTCGTCCCTTATACTATAGCACGTTCCATTTAACCTACGTAGCTAAGCTACGTCCCTTCTACACATCCAAAGTCTGTCTCTGTCTCCAAAATAATCCCATACTCCATTTTCCCAACCTAAATCTGACTAACAATCCCTCTAACTAATCCATTCCACGGGCCCCATGAGGACTTACCCCTGCCCCATGGAGCCGGTCTAGCTAAGCTAACCCTTCCCCCTAACTAGTTTCCATCCTGTGCCCTGGCCAAGGGGATCATCCACCCCTTGCCCGGGAATCCTGTGTACCCGAAAGTGAGGCTTGCTTTTTTTTTTTTTTTTCACATGCGCAGCACCAGCGCGGCAACTCACAGCTCGCGCACTTTGCACCTGCCCGTGACGTCATGCAGCTGCACGTGTACCTCGTCCCTCCTTGGACGGTACCATCCGGCAGGGATACCCCTCCTGCCGGATTCCAACCCCACGTGCAGCCATGACGTCACCGTGCGCATAAAAAAAAACAAGCCCCACGTCTCGAGGGGTTCCCCACGCGAACACATGTGCTTTGCCCGTTGGGGCTTAACATACACGATCGCGTGGAGAACCCGTCCGGTCCAAATCCATAATCCTGCCTAAACTTTGTCCGTCCGCGGGATCGGCAAATCCACCGCTGGCGTTTCCGGACCGGGACTTCACTCTCGCAAGCGAGCACGTGGGGGCCTCGTGCGTTGCACAGCACGGACCTCGTGCTCACTGCTGGGTGAACCCGGCACGGTCCCCGAAACAACTACAGCCGCTACCCGGCTTTCGTTCCTCTGTCGCCGTCGTCGTCTCCATTCAACACACGCATTCCTGCGTGTAACGACGCTCACAGTCCATTCCATCACATTCACCCCGGGAGACGCGGCTGCATGTTTACACATGCCGACCGACATCTCCCTTACACATAGCGACCTTGCACACGCTGTCTCTCTCACACTCGGCCGCTCACTCACGCATGCCATTTCCCTCACACTACCCATACCACTCACACGTGGTGCTCCATTCATACTGGCCGTTTCACTCACGCATGCCGTTTCCCTCGCACACGTGGCTCCACTCACTCGCGGCCTTTCACTCACTCGTGCCATTTCCCTCACACAAACCATACTAGTCACACACGCTGGGGCACTCGCCCGCGGTGCCTCACTCATATTGGCCGTTTCACTCACATACACGGCGACACTCACACACGGTTCCTCATCCACACACGGCATGCTGGGAAGCACGCCCTTTGGCACACTTGCTACTACACCACTCACACACGCGGGGGCACTCGCCCGCGGTGTCTCACTCATACACCGTGCCTCACTCACACACGCAGGGGCACTCAACCGCGGTGTTTCACTCACACACGGGGTCGCTTCCACACACGGGGTCTTTGTCACCCACTCGGTCGCTCTCACACACGCCCTTGCACCCACGCTATGCGTGCGTTGCAGCACGCATTTCACCACACTCGTGAACACACACCTCGACACCACACACACCGGGACAACCACACCGGGGATTCGTGTCCCCACAAGGGTCTCCGGGGCCTCTATACCCCCCAAGCTCTCCGTGCACCTGTTCGCAGCATTCCTCCTCTCAACCTCGCAAAGCACGACCGAACTCACCTGGTCGTGACTCGCCTCAAGGGGGCATACTCCCTCCCCTCGTTCCTGGAGGAGGCCATCCAACTGCTCGCACCGGGTCTCTACCCAGTCCGCGAGCTCACCCCCATTATCCTCCACTACCTCCGTGTGTGTGTGTGCGTCACTTACCCCGTCTTCATCGTGTAGTCTTCCCTCTATCGTTCCCATCTCCCGTGTCTCTGCCAACTCAGTCACCTCTTCACCCTTTACCTCCCTTGTCTCAACTATTATTTCCGTCTCTTCCCTTGTTATCTCCCTCGTGCACGTCTCCGTCACCCCAATTAGTTTATCCCTCTCGGTTACCGTCACTTTTTCCGTCACGACCCTCGCCCAACACGTCCCCCGAATTATTTTTTCCCTACCCGCCTCCACCACGGGCCCGACAGCCGTTGCACTCCCTCCCAGCTCGTTCGCTCCCACACGTGGAGTCGCCATTTTAAGCACCCCGGTTACTGCCTTCATGCCCGCCTGCAGGCTTCGGCCCATGTTCTGCGTCTCACCCCGCAGCTCTTTCATTTCTTCCTTCATGTTTGCTTCCATTTCGTTCATTTGCTTGTTCATGCTTTTTATTTCGTTTGTGTTTGTATCCATCTTTTCGTTCATGCCTTTTATTTCGTTTTTCATTTCATTTGTGTTTGCATCCATCTTTGCTAGCATGGCGAATAGCTGGGCCATGTCGGGTGCGCTTGGGTGAGCCGATTCGGCAAGAATCGGGAGGTTTTGGCGGAGGGGGGGGAGGGGAGGTGTCATACACCGCGGCCGCCGCCGCACCTATTTCGGGCTCTGGGTTCAGTTGGGCGAGTTCGTGTTCTTGCACAACCAACATTTCCTGCACGGGGATTTCATCCTGGACCATGGATCCTACATTACTACACATATACATTTCTAATACCCCCGGCTCCCGCTCGCCTTGAGACGCCATCTTATTTCTCGTAAAGGGTTCATTTGAATCGCTCGTAATTTGGAGGGAATCGGGGGTCGCTCCTCTCACCCCTGGACCGATTCCTGTGAATTTAGCTGGAGACAGGAGAGCCCGTTGTCCCGTTCTCCGACACCAGTGTCGCGAGGAGGGGAATGGGTTTGTATCTCACGACCTGACACCAGTGTTACGGGTTCGCGCCCGCCGGCGTGCTGACGGCCACGTAACTCGAATCGCGGCACGTCGCCCACCAGACGGACAATCCCGTCGTGACCCTCGGACTAACGCCGGGAACTAGTCACGGGTGGGCCTTTCGGCCTCACCACGATCGTGCCAATCGGCCCCCCGCGTGGGATAGGGTTTCTCGCCAAATTCGACCCACCTAAGTACCCACACGGAGGGTAGACCGGGCGATCGCACCTCGCCGCAGGTCGACTTCGGACACAGGCCACTTTAAGCGACCCGTTCCGTACTATCGGGATAACCGAGCGGTGTTATCGTCAACCTCGACGGTTCGATTAATTATCGGGCGTTTTAGCCCACGACCAACCCTTTACGTGAAGTAAGATGGAGATTCAATAAAAGAAAAGACGAAGCGAAACGGGAGAAACAGTTCAACATAAAGCACATTTATTCCGCGGCAAACGGAAAGCACACATATACAATTATACACCAAAAGCAAATGTAAAAGAAGAAACACCACAATAATGCACAAAAAGCAAATGTAAAAGAGAAACACAATGCAGATCTACTACCGACTACCGAGCACACGGCAACACTTATACAGTTTTACTTCACAGACGGCGCCGACAACACATATACTCAAAGCAAAAGAAAAAGGGAACACCCTCAACGATGAGGGGGCAGACGGGCCTGGGGCCGAGACCGCGTCGAGCCTACCCGTCTAGTGATGAGCCGCAAAATGGCGGTGGCGCCCCGACTCTGCGGGCCTCGCTGGCACTGCCTGGAAATGGGGTGGGAACGGGACCCCCTTCTCACACTATCTCAGTGCGGGGGGAAACAGGAGGGGGTTGGTGATGCTCGGGGGAATGAGGATATCTCGCTGGCTCGGGTCCCGCGACGAGCGTCTCCACCGCGACCTCGGTCGCGTTACCGGCCTCCCCTCTCCGCAGCTCCCCGACTCTGACACGAGCGCCCTCTCGACTGCCTTCGCCGCCGCCACCTCTCCAACTCTCCACTCTTCTCAGCTCCGTCCAACTGCTTTCTCTGACTCTTCTCTTCTCAACTCTCCTTGACTGACTCAACTCCTGCCAACTCTTCCCAACTCAACTACTTTTTGGCGAGCAAACGTGGCCCTTTATAGCCCCCGGGGCTTCGCTCCTTCACCTTCGACCCTTCACCTCTGGCTGGCTCCCCATTGGACAGAGGAAAAGTGGGCGTGAATGATTTTTGATCCGCGAATCTGCATATAGCGATTATACTCCGACGCACCCGGAGGCGGGGCCAAATTGCCCCACGTTCGCTGATAGGACGGAACAGAAGTGGGCGTGAATCGTTTTTGATCCGATTTCTCGGAAAGGTTGGTGTTTTTGCACCCGCTGCACGGTGCGCGCCCTGCACGAGTCCAGGATCGGCGCCCACAAGCGGCCCGGGAATGGCGGTGATGCGATGGTTGGGAGAGCGAGATGTGACGGCAAGGGTCGTGGCTGTTGTTGTGAAGCGGCGTTGCGGTTGGTGGTTGTTGTGTGATGGCTGTTGAGACGTGGTTGGTGGTGGTTGTGGTGGTAGTAATGGCGGCTGGCCCAAAATAAAGATAGTAAAAGAAAAACGGCTATCTAGAAGGGTCGCAGCCCGAATGAATGACATTTATTCCCTCTAAACAACGGGTTTGGGCTACTACACATATACTTACAGAGATATCTCACCTAAGGGACCTGAATGGTGGTTTGCGATTTTCGTCAACCATAACAATATATACATATATATATGTTACGTTTGAAGGGGGGGATGCATTCAAAGGGTAATTAGGATGTTTAATTAGGTATGCCATGCTGTTCGAGTTTACCAGGATCTCGATGTAATAAGTAGTAATTCAGTGGTGATAAGTTGTCTAGTAAATGTTCATTTCTTCAAGGGCGAAATGATAAATGTCACGTAATTAGATAGGGACACGGGATAGGGTAAGTGTGTCTGCGTAAACCCCTTTTGGTATTCTCTGGAGACTGGCCGTGACGTCACAGTACAGTGCAGCGGATGGCTCCGCCCCGTGATCACGATTGGCAGAAGGCGACGGCAGTGGGCCAATGGACGGCTCGATTGGAGGTGACGAGGGCAGAAGGATAAAAAGGTTCTGTTCGGGGTCGAAAAGGAAGAAGAGGAAGATTACAACCAGAACACTCGTGTTTTTTTGGTGTGGAACCTGTGGCGGCAGAGAGCGTCCTGGTGGCTGTGCTGAGTGGATCGTGCTCTTGATCGTGCCTGGGAGCCTTGCCGAGCCTCGTGCCTCGCTTTGGTTGGCTCTGGGGTTCTGCTGACTCGGAATACGGGGTCGGGCGGCGGGTGGACCTGCCTCCCTCTCCTGCTCGCGGCTTGGCGCGGGAGCTGGTTCCCTGGCGGCTGTGGGCGAACTTGGGCCAGGACCAGGAGGTCTACAGCATCGCGGTTTCTCCTGCCCCCCCCCCCCCTGGCGAGAGCAAGGCCGGCTCGTCGAGCGCCGATCCAGGGACAGTTGCGTCCACACCACGGTCCAGCCTGACCACCAGAGATAGCTACGTTGTGTGTGTGTGTGTGTGTGTGTGTGTGTGTGTGTGTGTGTGTGTGTGTGTGTGTGTGTGTGTGTGTGTGTGTGTGTGTGTGTGTGTGTGTGTGTGTGTCTGCTTGGCGCCTTAGAAGGTTTGAGATCTCTTTATTCATTGGAATTGTCTGTGTTTTTCCCCACGCCCGATCCCACACCATCCCGTCGAATCGCCCCGGATCCCTCTTCTTGCCGAGTCTTGTTATTTCTGGTCAGTGGTAAAAAAAGAATAAACATCATCAACTCAGTGAAAAGTGACTCGTGCCACCTTCCTCGTCCCGTTTGCGGTAGGGCGATTAAAACCGCCGTCTTTGGGTTATATAAAAATAAATCGCTTCCATCGTTTCGGCTCATTCTACGTTGGCGGGACTGTTCAAGTCCCGTGGACGTCACAATATATATATATATATATATATATATATATATATATATATATATATATATATATATATATATATATATATATATATATATATATATATATATATATATATATATACATCCAAGTCGGTAGGCGGCGATGGGTCGCCGAGCATGGAAACTATAAGATATATAGCGGATAGGGAATCACCTTAAGATTATGCATATCAAATCTCATCCAGTTCCATCTACTAATAAGTACTCGGTATCCATTTGAATGAAAAGTACTGAAAATGCGATTTGAAATCAGAAATCCCCAAATTTCGAAGGGGTGCTGTGGGTAAACAAAGATCCAAATCGAAAATCCGGCTCGATCGTTTGTGCACAATGTATTCCAGACGATTAGTGTGAATTTTCATGACCATGTGACCATAACCCTAGGAGGAGTAGCATTTGGCGCGAAGGCACCTCCAGCTCTCGCATATTATCGATTTTTGCACTAATTGACCTTTGAAACCTGACCTAAGCAAAATCGGTCAATATGTCCTGAGGCAAAGTTGTAGTACTCATTGAGTACCATGAACCTGCAAAGTTCCATTTGTATCAATGCACTCACCTGGTCGCTAGGGGGTCTTCAATTTTCGCCAATTTTTGCGCATACCAAAATTGTAGGGGGCGCTGCGGGTAAAGTATTCCATATATCACAAAAACCGGAATATATTTGATAGAACATCACCTGTAGATCATTCCTGCCAAATTTCATAACCCTATGTGGGATAATGGCTTTCGGAATTGATTTCGTGTGAACGGTACCGATTTTGAAGGTTTTTTTTGGTTGTTGCTGGGGAACGAAAGCGTCTTTAGCAACCATCACAATTTCCAAAGCACTACGTCATAAGATGTACCTACCACCCAAGTTTGGTCAAAATCCACCCACGTTCACCACCAATTATGCTGATGACAAACGAACAAACATCCAAACAAACAGACAGAATTACTGACAATAAGGGTCACCTATTTCGGCAACCCTATATATATATATATATATATATATATATATATATATATATATATATATATATATATATATATATATATATATATATATATATATATATATATATATATATATATACATATATATATATACAGAAATAAATATACGCACAGGAATCCCGTGGATGACGGCGGGTCTGAAGGAGTATGTCTCACAGTTAATTGTAAAATTGTAGAGGCTGCCACCATTATTATTTTATTTCATCACCACTATAATAGTATATTTTCTCCGCCATGTTTTATATGCAGAAGACTCAAGTTCAAAAATGTTAAGATTTATTGCCGCATCAGATGAAAAACCATAATGCCTCAACAATGTGAGGCTGGTTTCATGTCATTTGCGACTTAATTAATTCTCATTCTCTAGAAAATTCCGTTGGTCCCATGTCAATCGGCTGAACTTGAAAAATTAACATTACACAATCAGGTGATATCATAATTTAGAAACCGGGAAGTCGGAAGTCATTGTCTTCAATTGACTGTAGCATTATTTTTTCATTCTATTGCAAATGGCGTTGGCCCCATGTCAATCGGCTGAACTTGAAAAAGTAACGTTACGAAATCAGGTGATGACGTCATAATTCGGAAACCGGAAGTCGGAAGTACAATTCTTTTACATCGGGACACTCCCGGGTAAATGTTCTGTCAGCATGTGAAGTTTGGTGAGGATCATTCCAGTACTTTTCGCGTGCATAGGTCACAGAGAAACACACACACAGACAGACACTTTCAAATATATATATATATATATATATATATATATATATATATATATATATATATATATATATATATGTATGTACTCGCAGGGGTACCCGATGTTGCCCGGCAGCATGGGGTCCCTCCTCCCACTTCACCCCTTCCCCTTCCTCCTCCCACCCTAGTCTTTTCGGATTCCCACTCCACCACTTCCCGTGCCTCCTCCCACCCCACCCATTCCTCCTCCCACCTCACCTCTTCCTCTGCCTCCTCCAACCCCAGTCCCTCCAGACTTCCACCCCACCAAATCCTCCTCTTACCACAGTCCCCGCGGACTCCCACCCCACCCCTTCCTCCCTTCGTTTCCAAGTGCGGTTGCTTGTGTTCAGATTCAAGTTTCTTGTAGAGCGCTCGTCAAGTGGCCTAAGCACTCAAGCAAGCACTCCATTCAAAACCGTTCATCAGGAACAGCTGGCATGGCAAGCGCTACTGAACTACTTAGTAACTGAACACACCCCTGGACATCTCGACAGCATACAGTCCATATACAAAATTCTGACAAAAGGACAGTTTTTAACAAAAGATGTCAAATATTACTTATTAGTATTGTCATTGTAATGAAAACGTACCTTGTTCAGTTTTGAAACATACATAAACTCAAAGGTGATGATGAGTGTAGAAAAGTGTACATGGACATTTCCTCAAATACATCAAGCCAATTTTAATGTTTATTCATTTTACAAAATACAGTATGTGAATTACATGTCCATAAGTTTGTGTCGAAGCATTGAAAAGTTGGGTGAAAACCAAGTTTAAAAAAAAAAAAATGAAAGACCTCTAATTTCTTTCCTCTACATCATGAGAACAAACCTTCATTGGGCAGTATATGTTAGCCCTCTGCTGTGATCACTGCGAACGAAACATACATTACATCGTTTGAGTTGTCATCAAAATGTATGATTGTTTCTTCAAAACAGTATCTTCATTTATTGATAGAAGACACATTGTTCAGTCTTCAAATGTACATGAGGCCTTCAAACAATCTGAGCTACAAAGAGAGAAAATCATGGAGGCAATTTCTGGATGGCTGGAGGGTGTGGTCTGTAGAATGGACGGCACTTATGACCCACAGACACAAATTCAGCTTTATATATTCGAGTATGTGTGTTTTATATATATATATATATATATATATATATATATATATATATATATATATATATATATATATATATATATATATATATATATATATATATATATAATCGATATTGTTATTGTTCTGGATTTCAGAATCAGATCCAACTAATGCACAACACATCTAGGTCCCCAGACAGTTATTTCCAGAAATACATGTTCAGAATAGACCCATCCCCTTGTCTGGTGGAATTCTAACTCTTTGATGCATTGGAGAAGGGTATAGAATAGATTCCTTTTCTATCAGGATGCATTGGCTTGGGAATAGACGATTTATTGACTCTTTGGACTTACAGGACATTTGATTAAATGCAACACAAGCCTTTTCTGGACAGTTTATTTTGACAGGCAGACAGACATGGCTGTGGATCATTTACCTCACCCACCTCTCTTTCATCGACATCTGATATCCACCTTTCTCCATCGATGTTTGATGCCCCGCTCTGCAGCTCCATGGACGCTGGCTGGCCCTTGTCTGTGCCGGGCTGAACAGGGGGGTGATGGTTGCCATTGACGTTTTGTGAGCGCTTCATGTTTTCGCTCAGTAATTCCTGCAAATGGCCACTCTCTGGTACCCGTCCAATGCCCCCAACATGGCGTCGTAAGTCAGGACTGTGTTAATTGGGAGTTGCGTCTTGTTCGATGGTGGGGAAGGAATGATTGTGAGAATTGACAGTTGGAGGTCATGTGCAGCGATGCGCCAATAGGCAAGCTGGATTTGCCTGAAGTCTGCTTGAGACTCCGCCCACACTGGTTGCCTATAAACGGATGGGAGGACCGCTTTCCTCACAGTTGGTGATGGTTCCTGATAGATCCTGATGGTTCCTTACAGCTCATGACTGTTGCTTTCAGCTCCTGAACGTTGGTTACAGTTAGTGATAGCTCCTGACCGTTGGTTACAGTTGATGAGAGCTCCTGACCGTTGGTTACAGTTGATGAGAGCTCCTGACGGTTGCTGATAGTTCCCAACAGTTCCTGATTGTTGCTTACAGCTCCTTACAGCTGTCCGTTGGTTACAGCTCCTGTTAGCTCCTGACGGTGGGTGATGGTTCCTTACAGCTCCTTACCATTGGTGACAGTTAGTGACAGTTCCTGACAGCTGGTAATGGTTCCTTACAGCTCCTGCCGATTAGTTACAGCTCCCTACAGCTGCCTGTTGATTACAGATCCTGATAGCTCCTGACAGTGGTAAAAGCTTGGCTGCCTTACTATAGATCAAATCAAGATAAGATTGGTGCATCGCCGAGGGAGCGTTCCTTGCTCAGGAGGCCACGTGACCTCGAGTTAAATGGAATATTAGACGGTGTACATTGGAACTCATGGTTAACTAATTGGCGTTCATGGTTGTTAAGCAACCCACTGTACCACAAAGTTAATTGTGAGCGGTGGCCCCAGGTCCGGTTCTTCCGAGGAGAAACGATGATTAACCCCCTCGTAATACACTCGGTACCCATGGCCATAACAAACAAAAAGCTTTATATATTCGCTTAAGGCATATACTATTGCGCAGCTTCTTCGAGGGGCAGAGACATCAACACGCCCTCCGCCCAATGAAGGCAGGCCACCGAGGCAACCGACACACCCCCCCCGTCCAATGAGGGATGAGGTGACATCAGAGGCGGTCCCTCTGGCCCCCGCGCGCGAGGGGGAGGGAGAGCGTTCGGCACGTTCTGTTTGCGCTAGTGCTGGTCTGCTCTCGCCTGGCCGGTTGGTGATCCATTTGTCTGGTCTGGTTTTCTGGTCATCCTCGCAGCGCAAGGGTTCCTCTCGTCTTGTCCGCCTTCATGCTGGCTGGCATCTGTCGCATATCCCACGCCCCTGGTGCTTGGTGCTGCGTCAAAGTTGTGGTTTCAAGTCCCACTGAACAAGACCGACCAAACCATACGAGGCGGACAGGTGCACAACCGAACTCTGACCCCCCAGCTGACCTATCCTCCAGTGCTGGAGGGTCCAATAAAGACCCGACGGGGTCCATTTCTTTTGGGTGTGTGTGTCTGTGTGTGGTGTCAGTCTGTTAAGTAGAAATTGTTAAGTGCTTTTGCTCACTGTACATTGCCTGCATATTCGTGATAACTCTGCTCTGTGTCTCCCTCTCTACTGTAAATAAATTATTAGAAATGTTCCCAGCTCGTTTCCGTCCCTTCTTGTATTGGTCAAGCATGGTTCGTATCTGAGTTCGACTGGGTTTCATCCCCGGTAATCGGTACATCGCAGCCGGAACGTCCTGGGCAGGACCCGCTCGACTGCATCCGAGCCGGAGTTGGTAGGTGGAAGTTGATACTTTACCGTAGCTGATAGAGTGATCTGGTTCGGCCAGACATTCCGAGGGTGTGAATCCCCAGTAGCCAAGACTGCGTGTTTACTTTGGTATATTGGATCTGGACAATTAACCCTTTGCCACACGGTCACGATATTGGCGTTTCACGGTCGATTAATCGACCCGCCGGCTTCGGAGTTATCCGGAGCGACGGCTTATAATTCCGGGGAGTCTGGTGGGGGACGGCGTAAACTTCCCCACCTCGCGGTCGTTCTCGCCACTGACCCGCGGCCCACAACAATATATCAAATATATAAAGTTAGACATATCTAATATATAGTTGCGGGCCAGGGTCCGGTGGCAAGAATGACCGCGAGGTGGGGGAAGTTACGTCGTCTCCCATCAGACTCCCGGAATTGTAGGCCGTCGCTCACAGATAATTCCGTGATGTGGCGGGTCGCTTAACCGACCGTGGACGCCAATACCTCCACCGCGTAGCGTAGTGTCTTTTTGTCGAGAATCAATTTATCTAATTAAACACGTGGTTTCGACTACCTGGGAACCATGCCCTCAGTATGCCTTGCTCGAACCGGATCACTCTACCAACGACATTTCCGTTTCGGATGCAGCTGAGCAGAGCTGCCAAGAACGTACTGGCAAGAATGAACAGATTATCGGGGATAAAGACGCGGCTAAACTCAGATCCGAACCATGCTGCACCAATGAAGGAAAAGACCAAAACGAACTGGGAACATTTCTACAATAATTTATTTACGATCAACTTACAAAGGAGACACCGAGCAGACTTACGTGGGAATAAAACAGGCAAGATTTACAATGATCAAATAAAAACATTTATGCAATTCTACTTGAAGACGGCGCCACACACTCAGACGAAAATAAACCCAGATGTATGGCAAAGGACCCCATGCAGCCAGATAGGGAGTTGAGGTGAGCTGAGGTCGCAGTTCTTTCAGGTATCCGAACGTTGGAGGGAAGGGATGCTCCGTGGTGCGGCACCTGTCAATGGTCGTGCGGCTCGGTCCACGGCCGCATGTGTGGAGACCGTGTCTGCGAAGGAGCCTGGGTCGAGTCGAGCGGAGTCCGAGGCGGGGATCAGGGCTGCAGACAGGACCCAACGAGAGACCCGGTCAAGGTCGGGTCGAGGTCTTCCCAGCTCTCTCACACTCAAAATGAACAACCCCCCAAGAGTGCAACCACTCTACGACCTTCCTCCTTTCTTTCGCTACCAGCCGACGAACTGTCTCACTCCAATGCTTTACGCTCCTAGGGTTGCTTCGTAATTTATAGATCTCCCTCAGCGGGGAGGGGCCTTGGTGAAGCTGATGTCACTGTCCGCCCTGATTGGACGGGACTTCCATGGGTCCGCCCTTTCTGGGTGGAGTTTCGGCCATGCCGGGAAGCCCACCCACTCCACGCGTGTCTGGATTCGCCAAAAAGGTACTGCACAAAGATTTTGCCTCGGAAGGTGAGAGGAAGGTACTGTGGTATGAAATAAAAGGGGAGAAATGACTTAAACCTAAGTAAAAGCCATCGCAATGCACCCCCTTTCACTGTCCCACGACACACAAGGAGGGGTTCTATCTGCACATATACTTCATGGAATAACTGACTTGGGACACCTGTATGTTGTATGCATACGGTTCCGAGAACCGTAACAATATAACAATATAAAGCGAATATATATATATATATATATATATATATATATATATATATATATATATATATATATATATATATATATATATATATATATATATATATATATATATATATATATATATATATACACATATATATTATAAAGCTGAATTTGTGTCTGTGGGTCTGTCTGTCTGACTGTGGGTCAGAAGTGCCACCCATTCTTCAGGCCACACCCTCCAGCCTTCCAGAAATCGCCGCCATCGTTTTCTCTCAATGTAGCTCAGATTGTTTGAAGGCCTCATTTACATTTGAAGACTGAACAGCGCATCTTCTATCATTGAATGAAGATACCGTTTTGAGGAAACAATGGTACCTTTTGATCAGAACTCAAATGATGTAATGTTTGTTTCATTCACAGCCCAATGAAGGTTCGTTCTCATGATGTAACGGCAAGAAAATAGAGGCCTTTCATTAAAAAAAAAAACTTTTGGTTTTCGCCTGACTTTTCAAAGCTTAAAAACAAACTGATGGACATGTAATTCACATATTGTATAATGTGAAGTAACTAAACATGAAAATAGGCTTTATATTGAAATGCCACATGAAAAATTAATGAGGCAGAAGGAAATGCGAGAGAAGGGGAGAGAAGAGGAAGAGGAGGTAAGAGCGGCTTTCTGAGTTGTTGATTGACGTTTCTTGCAGTCACTTCGGTGCTGGGTGTGTTGCGTAAGTGAGTGCCACTTGAGGTGTTTGCAGAACTTAAACAAATCGTTGTTGATTCAATTTCTGGACTCTTCTGGACCAGGTACGGTTGTAATATATTAGATGAAATCACATGTACACTTTTGTGCACTCAACATCACCTCTGAGTTCATGTATGTTTTAAAACTGAACAATGTACATTTTCATTGCAATGAAAATACTAATGAGTAATATTTGACATCTTTAAAAAAGCTGTCCTTTTGTCAGCATTTTGTATGTACTGTATGCTGTCGAAATGTCCAGGGGTGTGTTCAGTTACCAAGTAGCTCGGTAGCACTTGCCTCGCCAGCTGTTCCTTATGAACGGTTTTTAATGGAGTGCTTGCTTGAGTGCTTAAGCTACTTGACGAGTTATCCACAAGAAACGTGAAACTAAACACAACCAATATTACACTTAATAACTAACGGAGGGAGGGGAAGGGGTGGGGTGGGAGTCCGCAGGGACTGTGGTAGGAGGAGGAATGGGTGGGGTAGGAGGAGGCACGGGAAGGAGTGGGGTGAGAATCTGGAGGGATGAGGGTTGGAGAAGGAAGGGAAAGGATGTGGTGAAAGAAGGGACCTAGAATTGTCCAGCAATGCAGGGTAGCCCTTTCAGTATATATATATATATATATATATATATATATATATATATATATATAGTTGTATGTGTTGAATGTTGAAGGTGAACATTCCAATACCTGCAAGTCATAGTAGTACGCTGTGATTTCTCGATTGGTGTGGTTGTACACATGTGTGAGGCGTGTCGGCCGTGACATGTCCGCATAGAAGAACTGAAGAAACCCGCCTCGTTGATCTTTCCTCCAGGCCCGTCGACCAAATGCATCATATCCATAGGTGATACTCCATGCTTCGGTGGAACCACCCCCTCCCCAGGACTGCACCAGCAAACCTCGAGAATCGTACTCAAATCTATCATTTCCTCGACCATGCAGGAAGCCGTCAGCATCCAGATCATAGGTGAGATCACCAAGACGCGTCAGACGATCACCGGGAGCATACCGCAGTGGGACAAGGTGTGATGAAGCTCCGGGGCTCAATAGATGTAGATTACCATTGAGGTCGTAACTGTAGCGCCATGCGGGGCGGCCATCCACTGCGACAGCCTGCAGCTGTCCATCGGGGTCATACTCATATTCTAGTGCTGTGCCATTGGCGACTGGACCCACCCGCAGGTGACGCTGGGCAACACGTCCAGCAGGGTCGTAACGAACAGTCAGCCAAAAGAGGAGTGAGCGGGATATTTCATACTGCACCTGCAATCAAAATGAATCATACCATGATATAATATGATACACAGTAAAAAGGGTTCATCTTCCTTAGCAGCAAACTTTTTTTTATTAATAATAAAATCCAAATGGAAGTTGTAAATTACATTTATGTGTTTCTTATAAAAAAAAAAGTTTTATTCCATTCCAAGGCTTGTAACATACTTGAATTCTCACAAAAGCATTCCCTGGTAAATTATATCTCCCCACTGCAGTAGTGCAGAAATGTTTCAGGGTCCTCCCAGCTGTGCCATTTGATGAACGATTTAGATATTGCGGAAATTAGTGTTCAGTTATCACACCAAAGGGAATTGAGCAGAAATACATGATCCGTGATACATAATCAGAAGGACTAGCCAAAACCCCGTCACAGACGGATTCCGTTCCATGAGCCAAATATGACAACCAGTGGCGTCTCTTGTAAGAGCCGGATCCCAGTCGATGTACTCCATGGCCTTATCTAATGAGGCCTACAAAACGTCCTTGTACACGACATTTTTGGTGTACACTACTCTTTGTGAAGAAGTCCCCTGATTTGTGTGCCACTATGTGCGATGCACTCTTACAGGTACGAAGTTTCTTTCACTCCAGGTCACAGTACCGAGAAAAACGTGACGTGACCGCTAGGAGGAGCACAAAATTGGTCCTTCAGTATTAATATATAGATTATAACAAAATACCAAAGTGTCACACGAAACACCAACAAAAGGGTTTTGTACCCAACAACTCAGGTCTCTGGAATAACTTTCTATCACAAGTGGCCTCCACTTTCCAAATATCAAGATTTTTTTGGATCAATGCAACTGGTCATTGTTTGAGCCTGTTTGCATCATCTTTGTCCGTTTTTCTTTATCTTATCTGTCTTGCTTGAAAAAGAAAAGAAGAAACAGCAAAGCATATTATAAACTGCATTTCTACCTTCCCCCTACACCGTGCTCGTTAGTTATCGAGTTATCGAGTTCAGTTAAGTCGTGTCCAATTTCTGGTGACATTCATGATCAGATTTCTCCAAACATCCCTGTCCTGCATTGCTTCCCAAAGCTCTGGAAGAGACGGCTTGGGTACAAACTTTATTACATCCATCCAGTACATACAAGGTCTGCCTCTGTCTCTTCTGTACATACAAGTATGATCGTTTTTGTTTTCACATCAGTGCTTCCAACATACATGGTGTTAGGGTTTGGAGTTAGGGGTTAAGGTGGAATTCATTAAATTACTGATTTATTTGTTGTTCTTGGAGTCCATGCAATTTTTACCATTCATCTTCAACACCAATTCATAAACTGTCAATCATCTTCCTTTCTTTCTTTTTCAGTCCTTGACTCACAGCTATACATTGAAACTGTAAATACCGGAGAATACAAATAGTATTCACCAGCCTCTTCTTGGTTTGTTTTGTCACATCTTTGTCTTTCCAGATCATTTTCAATCCTGACATTGCTGTTCTAACCAACGGCAACTGTCGAAAAATTTCTCCTCCACATTCTCCACTCACTTCAATCTTAGAACCCAGGAAGATGAAACTTTCCATTATTTACACCTGATCATCTCCCAATGTGAACACGTCGATCTTCTCAGTTCACAACCTTTTAGTCGTTTTTTTTAGGTTTAAATAAAGACCAGGTTTTTCACTTTCTTTCTTCACTCTCTGCAGCAGTTTCATCAAGTCCTCTATATTTTCTACCAACACCTTAAGTTGTTGATACGTTTTCCTCCAATCCTGCCTCCAGCCACTATGTCATTATTCTTTGATTTCTTCATCATGTACTCATTATACGGATTGAATAAGTAAGGGAAGAGAATGTACCCCTGTCTGACCCCTTTTGCAATTCCAAACCATTCCGTCTCTTCATATTCCGTTGTTACTGTAGCTTTGCATTTCACGTGCAGGCTTATCGGACATATCAGGTGCTTCGGCATCCCCATTTATCTACCATATAAAACAAAATGTGTGTTTGTGTAATTGTTTGTGCATTTGTTTGTGTGATGTTTGTTCCCCTTCAAAAAGGATGATTTAAGAAGGGGTTTAAAGGCCAATCTTCTAACACGACTGTGTGTTCACTGCGGCGTATTATTTCAGGGGGAAAAAACTCGAAAAATATTTTCCATTAAAGAGTAATTACGTTTCTTCTTTTGGAGACGTAGACGGTGATTTGTAACCGAGCCTCAATGGCGGTGTACAGAAGCGTTTAAAAACACATAATAAATACAAGGCGCAGGGAGGTGAAATTCGCTGCACGTGATGTGTAACGTGCGCATAGTAAAACGAGTGTTCATTTACATACGTGCGACGTCTAATAAATAAAGATATTAGCACACCTGACGCTAGGCCAAGGCTTCAGGCATTGGCACGCTCACAAAGCTGTACCCTCAAAATGGAACATTCCAGAAGATAAAGAAAATAGGGTAACATTTGTACGTGTCGTGTTCTAAAATGACGCTTTTTCTTGCTTACGCTTACAAAACATCATAATCTTCCAGTCTCTGAATATTTCAAATAAAATAATTCCAACCCGTCATTTTTGACGGGCTTTTGCACAAGCCTCAACATAATCCACATCAATTCATGATCAACACAATTTGTGCTGGTAAATTGTATTCTGAACTGCATTTCTACCTTCCCCCTACTGTTCATGAAGTGTATTCTAAATGCATTTCTAACTCCCCCTGAAGTGCCAGTAAAGTAAATTCGAAATGTCATTTCTCATTGTCAGGTCAGGAATGTAAACATCCAGATACTACTGGTAACATGATGTATCTGGTACTGCCTGGTCATGGTCGGGCCGTCGGTGTCGAACCCAGTAACCCACAAGAGTCAGCATCTTCTGCCTCAGAGAGGAGGGTGGCTTGACGCCCAGTAGGTCTAAAAACAAAACGTACTACCTAAGGGCAGCTTCCGCGATGGGAGAACTGGCCAACTAGCAAACCCCAACCTTCTTAGCCTGGAGGTAATCATCAAGTCAGGTCAGATGAGATCAGATATGTCCTGCTGTTATATAGCAGTAGACAGTAAAGTTAGATGGCATTTATTAATCTAACAACCTTAAATGTGCCAACAGCTTTAGTATGAGGGGCACTTAAAGGCAGATACTTGCCTAATCCCTGGAAGAGGAAATGCAATGAAAATAGCTTCAGTCGTGGCAGGGCAGATTGGGCGCTATAGCTTTGGCTGGCAACCGCTATAGGATTGGAGACCCGAAAGGCAGGCAGATGCAATATCTCCTCTGCACTGGCATCTCCTGCAGCTTAGCTGGTTCCAAACGCATTGACTCTGTCTTTCCTTTAGCTCAAACCAGCGAAGCCAAGAGGGGGACTCTGACATATGGGCAACGTAGTGTCTCCTTATAATTAAGGCCAAGGCAAAAGCAGCTGAAGCAAATCGAGAGAACACTCCATCCTTGCTAGATACATGGACACAACACGGAGAGTGGCAGTTCAGGCTTATAAGCTGACACTCAATTGGTGTAAAATAGGGTGCAACAGGGCACTTTCAATGGTGGGAGGAATCATTGCATTCCATTGGTCAGCTACCTCCTTCCATACATCCAGGCAGCCCCTTGTCAACAAGGTGCTGACCGACCATGTCTGTCTGCCTCATCGGGTATGTGCGGCTGGACCAAGGGTAGAAAAGCAGATCCTATACCAGACATAAACAAGAAATCAAAAATCTTCTGGCTTAGATGCTGGTATGTTAGCACCATGTTTCCTGAATTGACAGATGATGGTGACTTGCAAAAGACAAGCAGCTTATGTGAATCTGACACCATGCAGACAGTTTTCTTTGGCACTCTTACTTTGCCAAGAAAAGGTATAGTTGGACTCACAGCAAAAAACATTATCTCCCAGTCTAGTTTCCTGGACCACAGTGACGTCAATGTTGAGTTTATCCAGTTCTCGGTCAATCATAATTGTCTTGGTGACACCCAATATCTGGACACTGGCACCAATTGGACCTCATCATAACATGGAGAAAATATCTACTCTCCGTTCAGAAGACCCACACTTACGATCATGCTGATTGTGACAATGACCACTCCTTGATTATTAGCAAAATGAAGATCACGCCCAAGAAATTGCACAGCACAAAGCACCAGAGCAAGTCTAGAATCAACATCACCAACACATATAATCAAATGACTTGTCAAGAGTTTGTGAATACTTTTGAACTTGCTTGGAAAATCACCAGTTAAGACAGAGGAAACGTGGGAAGAGTTAAAAACAGTCATCCATGAGACAGCAAGGGCTGTTTTCAGGGTGAACAGATCATCAAACAAAGACTGGTTTGAAGCAAATGCTGAAGAGCTACTACACCTCAATGAAAAGAAGAAAGCAGCATGTTTAGAATTCAACAACGATCCAACAGGGAGCACCAAAGCAGAACTCTTCCATGCAAGGAGCGAAGTACAGAAAACAACCCAACGCTGTGCAAACCAATTCTGGATCAAATGATGTGATGAGATACAGACAGCTCAGACACAGAAAATCTAACAGTCATGTACGATGGACAACTGTCAATAGTTCCCCTCAAACGCACCAGTGGTGAGATAGTCATATATGAGAATGGCACTAAGTAAAACGCAAACCTCTGGCAGGCTGAACAGTTTACATTTTGTAGCCCACTGAGAGGCTGGATCTGCATCCTTAACCAAAATCGAATCGGCTTGTTCTTGTTACCTAACTAACTTATACACCAAGTTGTGTCCTCAACCGTAATAACGATTTGAGATATCGTGCTTGTATCATTTTTGTCAGGATCTCTCAATGTTAAAGAATGACTTTAAAATGAAAAAAAAAATTCTCGGATCCGGATCTTCACCAAAATCAAACCAATTAATCCTTGTCACACACCCACACTGTCCATCAAGTTTCGTCTGAATCCATCCATAACCTGTTGAGATATCTTGCTCACCGACAAACGGACAGACAGGGACAGGGTGAAAAAAATAACCTCCATCCACCTTCGGTGGTGTAAGTAACCAGCAGATGACTCGTTGGGTTGAACATTACTCTGAGCCATACTCAAAAGAAAGGAACGTCACCAGTTAGGCAACAGATCAGATGCCATCCCCAACAATCATGACAGAGTTAGATGAGGAACCAACTGTTGAAGAACTGAGCAAGGCCATTGACTCTGTCTCAAGGAAAACGACAGTATCCCAGCTGTAATACCAAAGTGCAGGAAATAAAGTCTCCTTCCACTTCTTCACCTATGATGTTGGAGAGAAGGAGAGGTACCACAAAACATGCGGGAAGCCAACAACATAACATTGTAGAAGAACAAAGGTGATAAGGGCGACTGCAACAACAACAACAACAGAGGCATCTCTCTTCTAAGTATCACAGGAAAGGTGTTCACAAGAGTTATTTTGATGCACCTACAACAACTGGCAAGTCGTGTCTATCCAGAATCACAATGCACGTTCAGTGCAGGAAGATCAACCATGGACATGATATTCTCATTCCGTCAACTTCAGGAAAAGTTAAGAAAATAGAACAGACTGCTCTTCGTGGCCGTCGTGGATCGAACAAAAAGGTTTGAGACAGTGAGAAGAGCAGGATTGTTCACAGTGCTCGAGTCGATTGGATGCCCACAAACCTTATTGAGCCTGATGCAATCCTTACATAATAAGATGAAAGCAACAATCTAGTTTGACGGATTGACTTCAGACTAGTTTGAGACGAAGAGCGGGGTGAAACAAGGATGCGTCCTTGCTCCTACACTATTTGGCATCTTCTTCTCACGACTCTTGAGTTGTGCATTTTGAGGCATGGAAGATGGAGTGTACTTGCACACAAGATCAGATGGAAAGTTTTATAATCTGTCACGACTCAAGACGAAGACCAAAGTTAGACAGGTGATCATCAGGGAGTTTATATTTGCTGACAATCCTGCCCTTGTGGACCACGCTGAAGTACTCAAATAACTTATGGGTTGCCTTTCAAGACTTTACAAGGTATATTTGCTCTCGCTATCATCATTAAGAAGACAGTGGTAGTGGGACAGGGAATAAAAATCAACAAACCTTCAATCTTTCTGGATGGAAGTCCTCTTGAGACGGTCAAGAAATTCACCTAATTAGTAACAGCGACCAGCAATCTCTCGCAAGAAGAAGAGCTAAGCGTATGCATAGGCAAGGCTGCAAATACTTTCAGTTTCAGGAGACTCTGTTCTGTTCTTGCATGTGGTAACTTAGCTGCTAGGTAGCTATCATTTCTTGGAACGACGGCTGTGCCACTGATGCTGTGCCCCTCTACCAGTACACTAGTACTCATTTCACCAACATCAGAAGGATGACAGGCAGAGTCAACCCCACTTGGTGTCAATTCAGCAGCCAACGGGGCTTGAACTCAGTACCCTCAGATCCTCAGCCAGCCGCCCTAATCACTAAGCCAACACCAGGCAGTTTCAGCAGACTGGCCGCTCAACATGAAACAATCAAATGCTCACCACAAAGAGAAAAATGCCAGTGTAAAAGGCCTTTGCACTGAGCATCCGTTTGTATGAAAGTGAACCATGTCCTCATACTCTCATCAAGAAAGGAGATGAAACGCTTCCACCTCTGCTGTTTACACCACATCCTTGCATTAAGTGGCAAGACAAAGCTACAAACACAGATCCTTGAGAAGGCAAACATACCAAGCATGACAGCCAGACTGAAGCAGAGATGATTACAATAGCTGGGGCACCTCAGCAGAATGGAAGATGGACACACACCAAAGGACATGCTCTGTGGGAGATTATCAGAAGAAACAAGAAATGTTGGAAGCTCCAAAGACTCATGGAAGTGTGACATGAAGGCATTATTTCAGTCGGAGTGTCAATTACCATGTCGCAGCTGGCCTGTGCATACACAGTGTAACCTGAACATGCTCTAAAAGCCATCTTGGACATATTTAAATACTAAAACCTCATGGCTTCAGGGGGATCTGCCCCATGACTCGCACAAGAGGCACAACCCCTTCACACTGAAATGGGGCCGATGGCGGCTCCCTTCATCCTTGCCCGAGTATCCCTCATTTTTTTCACGAGCAGGTCACCCTGATACAGACATCAACAGTGCCTATCGAAAAGAGCCATCCATTGTGCATCGATACCCTGGCCAGTATGGCGAAGTATGAGAAAAAAAAAAACTAAATAGGTTACAGCACCACTTCATACTTCTCCTTTCGTATCCTGCACAAGGTTGCAGAGTAGCATCACTGGCTGAGTCTGCGGTTGTGCCGCTGATACAATGCCCTCTATAGGTTAGGGTGGGAATTTGTAATTTGTTCAGGGTTCCCGCAAAATCTCGCCTTCTCTTCGCAAAGGACACTGTGGGATCTTTAATGTTCACCAACCACTGTCAGCAGACGGGATGCCAGTTTAACATCCATCGAAGGGACGGCACACATATTGATGAATCGCCCAGTCTGTGAAACAACGGAATGACAGTCGATAGCTGGGACGAGATTCTAACCCAGGCAAGAGAGCTTAGAGGAGAGTGTGTGTACCTCTCGGGCCTAGGCCATCCTGCCAGCCCATCACTTCACAAATTGGGAAAAGAAGGTGATGGGAAGACGGAGGCAATAAATCTTATTTCAAAGTTTGAGGATGTGTTGCAAAAAATAGCAAAATAAGTTTATACTTTGGTATTGTTCAAACATAGTATGAAGGCCAGATAGGAGGGAGCATTCAGAATAAGAACTCTCAAAAGGTTCGTAACGAGCCAGCTGGACTTTAATCAACAATCCATGAGTTCATAATTATTCTGAATCTCGCTGAGTTTCCAGAAGCTTCTAATCAAAGTCCTTAACATTGCTTCAGAATGAAGAACAAGTCTTGCCGGTGAATGCCAGTGCCAATCTGCGTCGGTGGGCAGTTACAACGATGGATGAAATCAAAAGAACGTTGATTGAAGTATGCTAACCATCACCGGAAGCGAGGACAAGTTGTCGTTTCGGGGATTAACCCTTCACCGAGCAAAAGTGGGATGGCAGGTTTAGAAATGAAGGGTTAGCCCCAGAAACGTTGGCTTCTCCATGGCAGGTGGCATGACCTCGATCAAGGTGCTGTTCATCCATTATTTAACATTTCTTCCTTGAGCTGGACTTCAATGCACAGCCTCTTTGATGTCAGTGCTTACTCCTCGAGCTGTGTTCACACAGCATAATCCGTGTTCACGAATCCATTCTAATTCCCAATAATTTTGATCTGCAGTAACATTATGACATTCAGAAGAAATTACTTGATAAGGGTTAAAAGGGTTGTTAGTATATTGAGGTGTGATGATGCATTACGTGTTCACTGTTGTTTGTGAGAATTGCATTAGCCAGTGCCTTTAGATTGTGAGCCATGGCTTTAATCGTGATCCACATCAGACTGCGGGCCGTGCCCTCAAAGTGTACACAGATGTGAGATGCAGTGCTGTAGGTAGTTACTGACTAAGTGTTAAACTGTACCCATTACAAGAGTAATATACACTAGTCTGCCTGCCTTGAACTTTCAAATAAATAAACTGTTTTATGTCTTAATGCATCCCCCTGTCCAAATGCATCCCCATGTCTTGATACATCTTGAATATTCTGCTCCAATAGAAGCTTTAGGGCCGACTGCAAAAGCAGGAGGCATGTGGTTTATATACGTCGACTGAGCAAAATGCATGATCAGGGTCATACATAAACACAAGTGTCCTGGTCCTAAGGCCAAGATGGACGTCCGAGCAAGCTAAGCTCACCGTTTCTGCTTTCTGGCATTGTCAGTGGGACAAAAATGGTTAATAAGGAAGTTATGAAAATAAGACCTTTAACCTGAAAGACCCTCCACCTGAAAGAGATCACAAATGGACCGGTGGTATTGCAGGGGGTTGAGACTCTGCAGGGAGCACAAGATGTTGGTGCGATGATGGTACGTGTACTTGATCCACAACCTTCATTGTAGATGTTTTCCTTTCTCTAACTTTGAAGCTTTTTAATACCTCCTACTCATGTTTACCAATACGGCATCACCAGCATCCTTCAATGGTAATTCAGAAGCTGCAATTTGAACCGCAGTGCTTCAGACCACAGAAAGACTTGCTAACAAAGACAAATGGTTGAATCAAGGAAAATGTGAAGCTGAAGCGGATAATTGAAAATCAGAAATGGTGCGTTAAGATTAAAAGTGAAGCGAATCATTTTGCCAGGTTCCTGCTGCATTCGGCCAGAACAGGGCATGCGAATTTCGATCAAAAGATGTTTTCATACATCTCATGGAAAGTTCCTCTGTAATCGGAAAGACAGTCACGTCAAAACCCACCGAGAGGTTACAGGAGGGTGTTAGATGTCCACGTAATAAACAATGGCATGCATAGCCAAATGCAAGGTCTTGTTCGGAATATGATCATACTTATGATGTCATCACATGGTGATCGTTAACCATTTTAAATTGATCAGTATTGGCAGATTAAGGACATTGACATGGTTATTAATTCATAACCATGCAATGCATTTGAGAGAAAATGAATCATTGCCACTTTGAACTAAATGTTTGTTGACATCAAGTGCGGTCCTATGCAATTGCTCCTTCACAAGTGCAGGTTCAGTATTGAATGGTGTTATTTTGACTCTGGCCCACAATCAATATTACAAGACATACCACATGGCTTGGTTTAGCATTCGGGTTAGCATTATGGTTAGGGTTAGGGTTGGGCATAGCGTTCTGGTAAAGCTTAGCGTTCGGGTTAGGGTTATCATTATGGTTATGATTAGGGTTGGGCTTAGCGTTCGGGAAAGGTTTAACGTTCGGGTTCGGGTCAGGATGGTGTCGAGGTAGCGCAATTACTTTTGAGCTGTCCAGTCTTGGTTTGATTCCCGACCAGATGATAAACTGTCAGAATGGTGTTTGTTGGGGAGGGCTTTGCATCACAAAGCATACCCAGTCCTCAGATGGGCATGAAGCCGGATTTCCGGATCATGACTTGGTGGGCGATAAAAATCCCACGGTGTCTATCACAAAGGCAATGCCATTGTATACTTGCACCCAGAACAAATTCCAAATTCATGGATTAATATACATATAGAGGGGCACTGTATTGGCACGCAAAGTGAATGATGCACCAATGGGCCAAACTCGTATTAAATCCGCCTCCAACATGTAGTGGCAAAAATAATATTTTGATTGTTACACCAGGGTTTCTCCCATTCACACTTCTCTCTGCTCTTCTCTAAAATAAGATGTCTCTTGTGGTATTGAGACTTGCGCAATAGCTATATTTCATGTACCATAAGTAAGAATGCAAGTATCTGATGAGTTTCCACTTCTCACCAAATGATGTTTCATACCTTTCTCAACCAGTTAAGTGATAACACTGAACAACAAATTTCAAAAATTTTTTTTTACTGGAGATGTGTAAAGTGATTAAGACTAATTTGGGTACGCTGATTTCAAAAATCATAACCGTTTTGCTGTATTACGTCAGGATTTTCAGGAACAGAAATATTCCCATTGCCTAGAAGTCAGGATTTCAATGAAATTTACATATGTCTTTAACATGTCTATTTCGTACAATTGTTGTTAACTTGTGTTATATTTCTTTCTTTCAGATAAAGATGAGTAGGCGTTCCTGTACCAATCATCCTGACAACTTCTGTTATGTCTGTGGTCGGTATACCAAAAAAGATCAACAGCGAAGTATATCTACAGCAGTAAAAATGAAGGCCGCCTACTTTCACTACTTCGGGTGTAAGGTGGGGGACCAAGAACAGAGCTGGGCACCACACATCTGCTGCACAAGCTGTCACACAACCTTGACTCAGTGGTTGGTGGGCAAGCGCGTGAGCATGCCATTTGCGGTGCCCATGATATGGCGTGAGCCGCAGAATCATCATGATGATTGTTATTTCTGCTGCACAAGCATCGCCGGCTTCAACAAGAAGAATAAAGGTCACATCAAGTACGCTGACTGCGTCTCTGCTCGTAAACCTGTGCCTCATGATGACGAGAACCCCATTCCAACACCTCCAGCTGATCAGAACATAGCTGTAAGCAGTGGTGAAGAGGATGGTGATGATGAACCTTTTGAACCCGACACTCAAGAATCACTCCTTCTGAACCAGGGAGACTTAAATGATCTTGTAAGAGATCTCTCGCTGTCAAAGGCGAAGGCAGAGCTGCTTGGATCAAGGCTGCAGCAGTGGAATCTACTTGAACCTAACACCAAGATATCCTTGTTCAGAGCACGTCACGGAGACATGGCTGAGTTCTTTGAGATGGAAGACACGATGACATTCTGCAGTGACATCAACGGTCTGTTGAAAGAACTTGGGTGTGATCACGATCCTGCAGACTGGCGCCTCTTCATCGACTCGGGGAAGAACAGCTTGAAGGCTGTTTTGCTCCACAATGGCAACGAGAAACCATCAGTCCCACTGGCTCACGCGTTCGGCATGACAGAGACCTATGAGACTATGCGGCAGCTGCTTGATTCCATCAAGTACAATGACTTCAACTGGCACATCTGCGGAGACTTGAAAGTGGTGGCGCTGTTGTTAGGGCTGCAGTCAGGCTACACGAAATACATGTGCTTCCTTTGTCTCTGGGATAGCAGAGACGACAAGAATCACTGGACGAAGAAAGATTGGGAAGAGCGAAAAGAGCATGTACCTGGTCGACACAACGTGAAGCATGTCGCCCTTGTCGACCCAGCCAAGGTTTTCCTTCCACCACTCCACATAAAGCTCGGCTTGATGAAAAGTTTTGTACGGGCAATGGATCTGAATGGGCGTGGGTTTTTATACCTCAAGGAAAAGTTTGGCAACACCTTGTCGGAGGCCAAGATCAAGGCTGGTGTCTTTGTTGGACCGCAAATCCGACAGATTATGAAGGACAAAACTTTTCCGACAACTCTAAACCCCAAAGAGCTGGCAGCGTGGAGGAGCTTCAAAGCTGTGACGGACAACTTCTTGGGGAACGAGCGCGCGGACAACTATGAAGAAATAGTGCAGCAGCTGCTGGAGTCCTTCAGGAAACTTGGCTCCAGGATGTCCCTGAAAATCCATTTCCTACACCAGCACCTGAACTTCTTCCCTGACAACTTGGGAGCAGTCTCGGACGAGCACGGCGAGCAATTCCACCAAGAGATTTCACTCATGGAGACGCGTTACCAAGGGCGGCACAACCCGAACGTGATGGGCGATTTCTGCTGGTTCCTGCATCGTGAAACTGACACAGAGCAGCACAAACGCAAAGCCAAATACCTAAAGCATTTTTAATTACATTCTAGTGGAGTTTTTCTGTAATTTCTATAATTTTGAAGCATTCATGATGAAATAAATGAATAAATGAATTTTTGTAAATTTCATTGAAATCCTGACTTCTAGGCAATGGGAATATTTCTGCTACTGGAAATCCTGATGTGATACAGCAAAACGGTTATGATTTTTGAAATCAGCGTACCCAAATTAGTCTAAATCACTTTACACATCTCCAGTAAAAAATTTTTGTTGTTCAGTGTAATCGAACAAATCTACAGATACTCGGATATGCTTTTTCACTATTATATCGAAGCACACATTAAATGTAGATAACGAATACAGTGTTTGCAGAAACATTTTCATCTCTGTTAAAAGTAACCCAACACACTGTATCAATCTTTACCTCTGTGATGCGTCCCAGATTATCACGACGTTTGGTGAGCGTCATGGAGGATGTAGTAACCACTGGATCGATGTCATAGTAAATCACACCAAACTTGCCAAACTGCTCAAGACGGCCTGTCACATCATCATAGCGAAAGAGGTCTATGGGTAATGGTTGCTCGTTCACGACTGCCTGCAGTCCCGTCACGCGGAGCCGCCCATCATAAGTGTACTCGAACCTTGCTGCCGCTCCTCCCAGGCCTCCGCAGCGTGACACTTGTCGTTCTAGAAGTGGTCCCATATACCTGAATCTCAAAGAGCACATGTTCTCGGGCACAATTTCATTTGGACTTTTTCCCATACCCTGAATTGGCCTCTCTATTGGTCTGGAAGGTGTGACAGTTACAGCATGCAGTAAACCGGAGCGCTCATCATAAGTGAAGGAAGCACGTGTTCCATCAAAGAGCACCTCTGACAGGTGTCCACGTGCTCCGTAGCGATAGAGCACACGCCGCCCCGTTCCTAGGTATGTTGCCTGCAGGAGGCGACCATTGTAGCTGTAGTCACGCAGCATGGGAGAAGCACTACCTGGGCCACGATGCTCATTGCGGTAGTATGACGGGGAACGACGTGTGCTCAGAATGTGTCGTGCCCCGTCAGGCATTGTAACTGAAGAAAGATGCTCAGTAGCGTCAAACCCAAACACATATTGCCGCTGACTTGGTAGTAGCAGCACAACAGCCTAGTGTAGAAGGAAACACTCATGTCAGGTCACATATTACATGATGACTACTTTCAATATAATCTATGGTAGTGCTGAAAATCTGTGCTAAATTACAAGTCCAATCTTAATCACCGAATGGTTTCTTAGTTTTACTTGAGGGAGTTTATATTTGTACCTGCTCCATGTAGGAGTACGTCCAAGTGGAGCCATCTGGAAAAGAACGTGATGTGAGTCGTCCACGAGCATCATATCGACGCCGCTCAGCAATGGATCCATGCTGCAGAACAGCCACGAGGCCACCTGGTGCATAGGACAGGTTCAAGGAGGTAAGGCGATCACCAGGGAGCCAGGCAGATGGCCGGCCGGCTTCGTCATGTTGGATGCGCAGAAGAAAACGACGATGATCATCATAGACCTTCTGGACGTGCTGGTCTCGATCATAATCAAGGGACAGAAGGTTTCTGTCATGCACCTGCCAAGTATGAAGATGTAACATGTAAGAGTGTGTTCTGCCAATTTACTTTCTGTCCAACTATATATATATATACATATATATATATATATATATATATATATATATATATATATATATATATATATATATATATATATATATATATATATATATACATATATATATATATAACTGCAAGTCTGTAATCTTCGACTCATAATGAGTCGTTATGATTCATCTTTACAAAAGTTTATAGTAAACTTGATGGCATCAATAAAAGAACACTTTAAAACCAATGGACTACTCTGAATGAATATGTATAATGTTGTCATGCCGGATTCTAACCACCGATGAACTGCCGGGCAGGTAGGGGATGAGAGGTCACCATGTCTGCCCACAATTTGCGTGCCGGTCAGTGGTTTAAAAAATATGCACTGTCCCAAAGCTGTCCTCCCAAATTTGATGGAGTGATGCCAGAGGACAACTTAGCATTTACTAATGGCATCTTATTATGCCGCTTCCCAATTTCCCACGTACTGCACGTGTTTATGTGCAGAATCAACTAACGCACTGCAGAGCCTCTGTTCTCCCAGTGACCACAAAACAAGTTCTCATTAACAAAGGATTTTTTACATGCTATATATAGGAGCAGTGGAGAAGGGAAAAGAACACGACTGGTGAAACAAATGAAGAAAGAATGAATCCTCATGCCCACAATGCCAACAACAGACTTATTTATCTAATTTTGTAGGCCTCTCTTTCACGATAGGACAAATAGAAGGAGAAGACGGGATACAAAAGAACCCGGTGGAGGTGACTGGGCCTCGCTCACATTCTTTTTTGGCACAGGAACGTGCTGGCTGCGGCTTTGAGGAGCTTTGCCCTGTGATCTCCCAGTTATGTCAGGGGCAGCGCACCACAAACAGCTGGAAACTATGCTGAGAGAGCTGCAGGATCACAGTGCCAAGAGAAATGAACATGGGTGGAGAGACTAGGAAGTCCCACAGAAAGCAGCTTCGGAGGTGGGGAGAGCAGGTGGGGGGACAGGAGGTCCAGGAGATGATTATCAGCAGGGAAAGGCTCTGCAGGATTTGGCCACCGGAAGAACAGCTACTCCAGACTGTGAGCTTCTGCCCATGGTGTGTTCTATTAACTCCCCGTGGGGCGGGGTCTAAGACTGCTCATGGTGCGCACATTGGCCACTCTCCAGGAGGAATTACCCCCACCTTCTCAGTCTCTGCCCATGGAAGAATCTGATAGCCGACCTCACTCATGGAGGCCACATGGAAACTGTGCTGATTTACTTTAATTTAAGGAAAACACATGATAGATTCCAATGGGGAAAACCCACGTGGAACACAAAGGTGGGGACATGGGGTTTAGAAATGAACATTTGGAAGGGAAGATGAAGATGACACTGCCTGCTACACACTTATTACACATGCTTATGCTGAACCTGTACTACGAAATAACTATAACAAACGATTCCTCTTTTACTCCCAAAGCCATTCCTAGAACAATATAAACAGATTTCAAACTTTGAACATTCTTGAAGGTGAGGAGAACAAAGATAAATGTATGGTACCAATTATGAAAATGATATTGTTACAGCCGTGGGTTCATTGTGGTTATCCGGTTCAAGTTACGTGGGTCATGTCAAAACGACTGCATCCACCAGTTCAGTTCACAGCCCCGAGCAAGTTCCCAGGCCCGTTTGCCATGTGACACTACCCGTTGGGACAATGGAATTAACCAGAGGGAGTGCTGATGGATGCCCGTGACTTATCTAATTTGGCCGAGCAACCTTTGGTCATCAGCGCGGTCTAAGGCAGGTTTAAACCGGCTCTCCAACCATTAACCTGCAATCACCCAAAACCACCAAAAGAATGCAGCCAGAAAAAGCGGAATCCAACCCCGAGACCAGATATATTTAATAACAAGCAAATGTTTGGGGGAAGCATTATATGAGGAAAAAATAATGAACCAATCACAATAAAAATGAATGATGCAACTAATAGTAAAAAAAATAAAATCACACGTTAACCCTTACCGATACACACGCTCTTGAGGTGGCCAATCACCCCTTAACCCCCGATACAAACCAGGTGAATGGTAGATTCCTTAAGTATTCCAAACTTTGGGCCCATTCAATCACAGAGCAAGAGATATACGTAGGGAATTTATGAGACAATGAGAGGAATGGTCAGCAAAACCAATGATGAGCCTGGTAAAACATCTGGTGGCAGATCGGTTCCATGGCGAACGTGCCATTGACTTTGTACAGAGGAGAGGAGAGGGTGCAGCTCTGTTCTGGCATGGTGCAATTCAGCTCACCAGGAGCAGGTGAGAAGCACAGTATCCTCTGCACTAATTTCATGGAGCGACTCTGAAATTCCTTCTCCCGGCACACCTGCCTATCCAATCATGCTTCTCTGCGGCTCCTTTGAGCAGTAAAGTTGCAGTACAATCAGGCGTTATCGACTTTTCTCAGCTCATTGAGTCATTGCAACATGCGTTAAAGCCATGTGCCATAACAAATTTTCCAAGCGCCTCCTGTGGTGATTTTAACCACTGTTTTGAGACTGCAGTTTCAACACCACCTGTGCATTCTCCGGTGGCATCTTATCCCTCAAAATTTTGTGTGCACTTTTAAAAAGAAACATTGAACAGATACAGAGGAAAAGAATATAAAAGAGCCAAAATTTCAGTGGGGGAAACAAACAGCAAGAGGTTAGGGAAAACAAACATCTATCTACACATTATGGTGACACATATCTAACCTCACAATTAATTACGTTATGCATATTCTAAACAAATATTAAGGAGTAACTGATATTCTACTCAACAGTTTTACCCTGCTAAGAGTCATTCACACAATAATATTTGAAGGTTTTATGTGATTTATTGATCATGGGGGACAGGTTTTGTCTATAGGTTGGGATTAACCTTCGTCGTAAGGATACTGTGGTATTAAGTAATGCATGTGTAACATGTGCAGAGATGATTGTAGATTCACATGACTGGGAGACACAGATACCTTTCATATGAGCAAGATTTGACATGCAGGATGAGAGTTAAATCACAATGTCAGGTTGGTCAATGTTGAGGAGTGACCAGATGACCATGTGAGCATTTGAAGACCACAGATTTGCAAGGCAGAGCAGAGAGGCCCAACATTACTTCAGAGATTCCTTATGGCAAACAATTTCAGTTCAGAAATGTGACGAGGATGAACATATTTGTTTAAACAATGGAAAATCATTTTTGAATATACGCATTGAAAGCATCATGTCCAGTTCAAGGAACACTTAATTAATTGATTCGGAATTTTGCAGTCAGCATCAGCTCTGTTTACAGGTGAATCCAATTTCACTGTTTGCTTTGCCAGGTGAATCACTGTTGCAGTGACAATAGTGGAGAATGAGACCGCTATGAAGGCAGGTTAGTGATGGCAGGTTATCGGTACAAAGTAATCACGGCAGGTTCTCGGTACAAAGTAATCACGGCAGGTTCTCGGTACAAAGTACATCTTGTTGATGGTGACATGGCAGGTTCTAGGTACAAAGTAATCATGGTGAAGCAAATTCCAATGCACTACAAAATAAAGGGGTTTTTTTGGAGGAGGACAATGCTTCAATACGGTTCTTCGTTCAGATACAATGTATATTGAGGAAACAAAACCTTGGAAATTTATCATATCTTAGACAAACTATAGTGGTGTATTTAAATAAGACATAGGGGTCCACACAATTGGCAAGTAGATAAAGCAACATTTGAGCATTAGATTCCCCTCCAAATGCAAAATATTCAATCCCATGAATATCCACAAGACTACTTGATCATTTCAATGATGTGGACCACGAGAAGTATAGCCTTTATATTGCATTGACACCATTTAAGGAAGTGAATGCTATTGGCCGCATATTGTTCGTTTCATGATCGCTCTTGGCATTAATTTGGTTTAATATTTCACAGATAGTGAGAAAACATCATATACAACATGCTGTATGGTTCTCAAATCATTAACAAAATAAAAATTTATATGAACACTTTCGTGATTGAATGACCAGAGTTTATGAGTTTTGGTAATACAGGAATGATTAGCGATTTCTTAAACTGCTGGACGAGCTGTTTCCCTTCACAATGAATTCAAATCAATAATCTCTTTGAAATTTTCAAAACACAAACACTTAAAGTGTGAGGAACAATAAATTGACATTTCATTTACCTTTTTTTCCATTCATGAGGAATAATTATATTTTCAATAATGGAGGGTATAAGCAAGATAATATCCTTGATTTGATTTGCAGTTTTTGCTTTCAAAATTGATTACCTGAACTGAGAAAAATGCTTTGCATTCAAACAACACTTTCAATATTGGCCAACTGTCAGCAAAACCAGCTGACACAAAGTAATCTATGCCTTTTATTTATTGAAGTACATTTTCACATTTGCGGGTGATTCGTTTTAGTAATTTCACATTTTGTGATTCTGTCAGTGTAAAACTATGATCATGAGCCAGAATACAAATCCAAAAAATGAGTATGACAGTTGCATGAGAATAAGCAGTTAAACCAGTGGTGGGTGGAGGCAGATGCAGCCCAACATCTCAAATCATACCTTGCTTGGGTAACAATATATACAATATATTCCTCTGTATTTTTTGAAGCCCAGCAACCGATCCCCCCTCCCCTGAGAAAAATGGTTGACCCCCGATCCCTCCTCAAAAAAATTGGCTTATTTTGGGTTAACCTTAATGGCCTGTTGACCTTAGATAACCTCAAATGTAATAGGTGTTAATCGGATGAAATTTGAGGATTTTAGAAAATTTGGCTCAAATTGGCCTATTGGCATATGTAGACCTTTTTGGTTGACCGAATTTTATTAAACTTCAATGCCAGACCATCGCAGGATCGGTGACATTAATCTCTGAAAATATCAAAATAATCGGTTGAGCAGTTTGGGCTGGAGGTGAGCAGACAAACACACAAACAAACAAACACACAAACAAACGGAGGAGATCAACATACTTGTCAAAAGTTTTTTTTCCAAGGAAAAAACAAATACACAAACAAACAAACAAGAAGATGTCGTGCAGAGCAGGACACTTGCAAAATCCACAAAACAAATTTGACCTCAAAAAATAATTGGTGGTTGAATTCAGAGACGTGAAATATAAATCCTCTTCAAATTTCAATTCAATCGGATGAAAATTGAGGATTTTAGAAATACCACCTCAGCTGTTGAGCGTTAGCCTATGTTGACCTTTTGGTCCATGTTGACCTTAATAATAATTAGCTAGTTGAATTCAGTGACCTGAAATATAAATCCTCTTCAAATTTCAAGACAATCGGATGAAAAATGAGGATTTCAGAAATACCACCTTCATAGTTGTTGCCCTTTGGCCTATGTTGACCTTTTGGTCTATGTTGACCTCAAAAATAATTGGCTGATTGAATTAATTGACCTGAAATATAAATCCTCTTGAAATTTGAGGATTTTAGAAATACCACCTTAGTTGTTGACCTTGGGACTATGTTGACCTTTTGGTCCATGTGGATCTCAAAAATAATTAGCTGGTTGAATTCATCGACCTGAAATGTAAATCCTCTTCAAATTTGAAGTCAATCGGATGAAATTTGAGGATTTTAGAAATCTCACCAAAGTTGGTGACCTTTGGCCTATGCTGACCTTTTGATCATTTCACCTCAAAAACAATAGGCTTCTTCCTTATGACAAACTCTACCATGTGGTGAAGTTTCGTGAAGATTGGTTTAAAATGGTGACCTGTAGGTGACAAACAGACAGACAGACAGACAGACAGACAGACAGACAGACAAACAGGCAGATAGACAGACAGATAGAAAAAACAAAATCGACTGACCAATATACTTGAAAAATCTTTGATTTTGCAAGTAACAAACACACAAACAAACAGAAGTGATCAACATACTTGTCCAAAAAAGAAAATTTTTTGCCAAGTAATAAATGCCCAAGACCAAGACCACAACACGAATGGCTTTAAAAAGATGGCAGGACTGAGCCAATCAGACAAGTGAGGGTTCCACAAGGTAGAAACAGAAAGTATGAGTCACCTGCAATCGGGATGTAAATATCTCATGTCAGAACAGCTGTACACACAAACGCACAACAAGGGCATTCTTTTTTTTTGTGTGTATATTGTCGAGGCTCACATGAGAGCTTACACACAACGCACAGCAAGGGGTGCAGGAGACAAGAGTGGCAGGAGAGGGAAGGACAAAACGCTGGGGAACAGAGATATTAGATCTGTGGAAGGGAGAGGGATGGGATGGGGAACACGGCGTATACAAGATGGACACCCGCCGATATATTTTCCCGCCTGCAGAAGCTGTCAGTTGCCGACAGACCGCCGATGAGTGAGGAAGTGTAAGTGAGCGCCGTCAGATTTTCGTTTTTGACAAAATGACGGAAAAACTTGAACAACGCTACTGCATCAAATTTTGTGTAAAGCTTGGCGATTCCCAAGTGGAAAACGATCCGCAAGATTCAACAGGCCTTCGGGAACGAAGCAATGGGCACCACACAGATAAAATAGTGGTACAACCGCTTCAAAGATGGTCGCACGTCAGTGGAAAGTGAAACACGTTCTGGTAGGCCCTCAACATCCCGAAATGAGATAGTCATTGACCAAGTGAGGACCCTGCTGATGCAGGATCATCGAATCACGATCAGAGAACTTGCAGACGAGGCGGGCGTCAGCATTGGATCCGTTCATTCCATTGTGACTGAGGATTTGGGCTTAAGGAGAATCTCAGCGAAGTTCGTGCCAAAGCTGCAAACGATCGAGCAGAAGCAACTCCGTTTGGAGATCACACAGGACATGCTGGAGACTGTGAACAGCGATCCCAACTTCTTCAACACAGTGATCACTGGCGATGAGACCACAGTGATCCGTCATTTTGTCAAAAACGAAAATCCGACGGCGCTCACTTACACGTCCTCACTCATCTGCGGTCTGTCGGCGACTGGCAGCTTCTGCAGGCGGGAATATATTCACGCATACGGATGAGGATCGCCGACATACGTGCACCAAACCACGCCTCCCTCGCTTCATTTGTTTACGCACGAAAAATTAAGGTTGGATACTTTTTGAACACACCTTGTGTGTATATATATATATATATATATATATATATATATATATATATATATATATATATATATATATATATATATATATATATATATATATATATATATATATATAATCCAAGCCAACTGGGTGTAGTTGATTCGGTGAGAGCTGATTGGGTATTCACTCCACTCACAGGTGAGAGATGTGGGTGGATCTTTCTTCACATAAATAAATATACAAATATATGTGTGTGCGTGTGTGTGTGTGTGTGTGTGTGTGTGTGTGTGTGTGTGTGTGTGTGTGTGTGTGTGTGTGTGTGTGTGTGTGTGTGTGTGTGTGTGTGTGTGTGTGTATATAAATGGAATAAGATCGGGGTGGTTGGGATAATAGTTTTTAAACAGAAGAAAGGCACAATGGCACATCCAACCAAAAAAGTGACTTGATCTACTCTCCCAATTTAAAGTTATAAGCAAAAGCAGACCTGTTCTCAGGCAGCGTTTCACCCGCTTCCCAGTGTGCTTCCTCTGGCCATTAGATTCCGAGTCTTTGCTGGTGTGTCCGGATTGAAGATCACAAGTAAAGGATCGTGGAGTCGTCAACCATGAGCAAAACCATGGTGGACTACTCCACGATCCTTTACTTATGACGTGAATGTATAATAAATAGTTATTAGCACAGTATGTTTGAGATGTCGAGGCAGGGTGTAACAACCAAAGAGGTGCTGAATTTGAGCCCTCCAAAATATTAGCAATTCCAGTATCACAGGATAACTCTCATATCATTGACCACATTATAAACGTTTGAGTAAAAATCGTTTTGCTGCAATAAAAGACATCTTAAAATAATATTCACATCTATCCCCACCCTCAGACGTCGACCAAGGAGGACGACTCTTCCCTCTCGCTGTTCTTTGCGCAACCTCCACTCAGCCAGGGATCCTGGTACAGTCCCAGGAAAAGAGAGATTTCGACGAGCGGCTCCAGGTGTCAATGACCCTCCCAGCAGGTGTGGTTCTGTGTGCAGTTGTGTTCGCAGGCCATTGGGGTAGGAAGCGTCCACGCCACCATCCCAACCCAGCTCGTAATGCCAGACTGCCTCACCTGCATCAAGGAGACAGTTATTGGCACGAAGAAGCAGATACAGTAAATTGCACCAACAAATTATAAATGAGCATGTCATTAATAACAACCTATTCTCAGTAGATATATTTGCAAATCGATAATACACACCATCACTCAAAATGGTAGTGTCCATTTAGCTCAAAGTTTTATCAGTCTTAAGCCTATTCCACACATGAGTGTTGGAGACCATCGATTCGATTGCATAATGACCATTCACTTCCTAAATTATTTTCCAGCAGTTTGTTGCATCACTCCAATGATATCCAATATCTTTGATGTGTATAATGTGACGTCAAGTTATTGGCGTGTTGTGCAATGAACTCGTGACATAACCCTATCTGTTATGGCAAAGAAATCCATTGAAAGCTTGTACTTTTATCTATCAGATAGCTTGGAAGTTCCTTGTTCATGGAAATAATTGATTATTTGGTTGATGAAAACTTTATTTTTGGAATAAAAAGAGTAGAATGACTGAAACTTTATAACGTTCTTTGTAATTTAAAATTTGAGGATTTCACATGCTGAGAATGGAGAAGTAGTAATCAAGAGAAGTGCAAGATCCAGGTGCAGATCCATGATTTTACGCAGATCCATGATTTTAGGTTGGGGGGGGTCGGAGGGGAAACAATTTACATTGCTCTGAAAACATAATCCTGCTTGCAGAGCAAGGGGAACATTTTTTGTGGGTGTTCCTTTTTGTCATTAATCCTAAAGACTATTTTAAATGCAGACAAACAACGCTCCAATATACTTGAAATGAAGTCTTCTTATGAAAAAAACTTTTGCCCAAAACTCAACATTTATTTTAATTATGGTCTCATTTACTCTCATCATAAAAATCCAATTGAATGAAAAGCAGACATTGCACATAATGAAACAAATGACAAAATTATCAAAACAAATCAATGTCTCTGACATACTGAACAAGGTTTGACATAGAAGTGACCTTCAGAATTATGGGTTTGCCATCAGCTGAACATTTTCCTTCATCATCTGGACCATGTGAATCACTCATAACAAAGCTTTCTTCTCCAACACATTCGATGCCTATTGTATTCTTTGGAGAATTTCCCACGGTCAAAAAGTTTGTTCTTGAGTCTTAAAAACACAGACTGAGTGGTGAATTCAAACAGAATGAGAGGGACTATGGATTATCTGATACCTGGGATACCATTCTACATCTTGGTTCATGAATGGTTAGGAGAAAAGAAGCATCTCCGATGACAAGTGATTCCAGTAATTCGTTAATCATCAAGTATTCACCATGGGAACAAACTGAATGATACAAATCAGTTCCACGTTGAATGCTGCAGTCAACATCAGCTGTGGTCGAAGGAATATCGGGGATCCCACATTCTGAGACCACATCTTCGGTTATATACACCTTAATACAAATGAAAACTAGAAGGGCACTTTGACAAATGAAAACGACATCGTGAAGTCGTCAGATATGCCTCTGTCCACCTTATTACATCATCATAATACTTGCACCAAGTTTGATTTTAATGAATCCCGATTCAAAATATTAAATAATTCTGGCTGCCGGACCATGCGTCCAATCAGGTTGAAATTTAAAATGTATATTCCCCATGATTACTTGATCATAATTGTGACGTTTCACATCGATTGATGAAGTGATTTAAGAGAAATATATTTTTAAAAGATTATTATTAAAGGTTCATTCTTTAAAAAAAATCATAGCCGCCAAACCATGTGTCCTATGACGTCATAGGTAGATAACTTTTTGTTCCTCATGGATAGGCGATCATACCTGTAAAAATTTTGTCTCGATCTGTTCAGTCATTTCAGAGAAGAGGATTTTTGAAGGTTTTTATGTTGAAAACAATATGGCTGCCAAACTACATGACTGATGACGTCATCAATTTTTCCTCACATCCAATTTAGCCCGAAATGACCCTCAAAAATGTTCATATTAATCGGATAAAGCGTTTGACGTCTATTATGACATCATAACAAAGCCGTCTATGACATCATCAAAAAATCATATTTGTTTCCCATGGGGAGTATATGCCATGTGCCAAGTTTTTTTTTTATTTCCCATTGAGCAGTTTTGGAGATAAAGAGTTCCAATTTTTTTCCCCTTTTTTCCAACATGGCTGACAAACCACATGGCCAACGATGCCATAATTATCATTAACCCATTCTACATGAGTAGTCACAACTTAGGTGAAAATTTTGTGTCAATCGGATAAGTAGTTGCAGAGAAAACAGATAAAATTAGCATGGATGGACATACGAACCGGATGGATGGACAATCAAAACAAATAATTCCTCTGCCACCTTCGTCAGCAGAGGCATAAAAGTAGGACCACGTGTCCTGAAGCTCACCTGGATCAGGAGCAACAGTCACTCAAACCCCCCTTAACAACCCTCGGACCCTCATTTTTTTTTAATGCTGTGAACAACTTTAGTACATCACGGGTGATGAAAGTTGTGGTCAAGATTCATCGAAATCCTGTGTGTAGTTTCGGAGAAGAGAGCAAATACCTATTTGGGGGGTGGGGGGGGAGGGGTGTCAGGTGCACTCCCACCCCCTGGATCGACCCTGGAGATCTGTTTCGAATTTGTTTTGATAAAACCTTAAATCTAGGTTGGAATGTCAGGGTTCATGTCTAAATTCCAAGCTCATGATATAAAGAACCAAGGTTCACCTGATTGTCCATTGTCGATACTAATGTCCTTGTAATTCATCTGCAAGTACATGTACACTGATGTACATTCATGTGCAGCTTTGCCTTTACTTCACACCTCTGGTTGTTTCAGAAGAGGGATTGTAATTGCCTCCATTATTGGGCACACTTAGCTAAATTTCCAATACATATGTTCTGAACAGCTTACAACGATTGTGGAAGGTGCATATAATTAATTCGCCATCACCCATCCATCCCACAATAATTGCATTTTGATGAACATGGTTGGAAAGGGAGAAGGAATCCGATGTTTTTTTTTTTTGCAAATCATCTACCATCAAGAGGTGTCTTTATTTTTATTTATTTATTTATTTTTCGAGATAAGTCCATCAGACTTCGAGAGGCATCTTTAGCATATGTTCTTTACTCAATGGAAAGCATTTGCTCAAAAAGCCACAAGGCAGCTCAGCATCACACAAAAGTTTTGCACACAATGACAGTTAGTATAACTTGATCACGTGTTGCAATCATGATCACCCATTGTGAGTTCAGTATTTTGTGGAAAAATGTGCCAAATATTGAGTTGTTCCAAGAAAACAGGAGGGGAATGAGGAAGAAGAGGGAGACACAAAACTTCATTATCATAAGGAGGACAAGGAGTGCAGGAGAATGGCCTGCACTCATAAATAACTTGAGAGAAGAGTACGGGACGACAGACTCGTAGAGGTGATTTCACAAGTATGAAAAGAAGACAAAGAAGTGGAGGCAAGATAGCTTAAGCTTATACTTTGGTGGGTAACAAGGACCTCGTTTCTGGATGTGTGCGTGACCGAAGAGAGCTTGGCGGGGATGGACATTATAAAACGCATGATGCAGCACAACCATAAAAGACATGGTTCCTGTGTGTAATGATCAAAGAGCAGAACAAGCAATGTGATCTACAACAAGGATACCATAGGAGAGAGCGTGAGAGGGGTGACCATGAGGGTGTATTGGCTTTCACTGTACATAAACATGTTTTTTTACATGTGATGTCATGTACTGTATTTCTATGTTCTTCCTGCAAATCAAAATGGTGGAACAGTCTTTTCAAACATGGGCTTAAAATTGAACTTCTCGAACTAACACTCATCACATATTTACTCTACATTTACAATTAGAGTTTATCCCCCAAAAATGCTGTGCAGCAGTCTTATAGAAATAGCTCTGAGTCCCATAGAAAATTATAGGTATGGAACATCGATACACAACTTAACACAATTGTTCATAAATAATTTAGGACAGACCCATTCCGTGGTACGGTCTTCCAATTCCTTATAATCCCGCTTATGCTCTTTGAGCTTCTCATGGCAATGAGCGAGTTATTAATCCCTTTAGACTTCAATTCTCATGACAAATTTACAAAACAACGTCATGACGTCTCATCAACCGCAACTGCTGCTGCACAGATTCATCAGACCAGAGTGCAATGAAGTGCAGACCATGTTTGACGGTCTCAGCGAAGTTGGTCTCATAACCCACTGTGCCCTGGTCATTGGCCAGGTGTATCAGAGCTCCCCTTTTCAGCCTGCTCATTACAGTGTCAGAGATGATGTGGCAACAAAGCCTGCCTGCACAGAAAGGCGGTGTAACGAGCATATATAGTCTGTGGGTGTTGATCTCTACCACCAGCACTTCTAAGGGAGCATACTAAGAGGCTGGCCATTAGCCAAAACTGGGGAATAATGCTGCATCATGCTTCAGATCATTGCTTTCTCTTGTTAAGGTCGGTTGTATTTTCAGGTGGAGAAGGAAAGATGCTCTCTGGCAATTTCTTCACAACTTGATGGGCCTAATGGCAACCTTATTCTCCTCCTCCTATCCCTCTATTGAAGTTCCTTAAAAAGGAACTCATATGATAAGTGAAGGGCTGGGGGCAGGGGGTGGGGGTGGGAAGTGATAAACCACATACAGATACAAGTGTTACATTACAGAGGGAGAGAGGTGGAGAGAGGTGGGGAGAGAGAGGTGGGGGGAGAGAGGTGGGGGAGAGAGGTGGAGGGAGAGAGGTGGAGGGAGAGAGGTGGAGGGAGAGAGGTCGAGGGAGAGAGGTCGAGGGAGAGAGGTGGAGGGAGAGAGGTCGAGGGAGAGAGGTGGAAGGAGAGACGTCGAGGGAGAGAGGTGGAGAGAGGTGGAGAGAGGTGGAGGGAGAGAGGTGGAGGGAGAGAGGTGGAGAGAGGTGGAGAGAGAGGTGGAGGGAGAGAGGTGGAGGGAGAGAGGTGGAGGGAGAGAGGTCGAGGGAGAGAGGTCGAGGGAGAGAGGTCGAGGGAGAGAGGTCGAGGGAGAGAGGTCGAGGGAGAGAGGTCGAGGGAGAGAGGTCGAGGGAGAGAGGTCGAGGGAGAGAGGTCGAGGGAGAGAGGTCGAGGGAGAGAGGTCGAGAGAGGTCGAGAGAGGTCGAGAGAGGTCGAGAGAGGTCGAGAGAGGTCGAGAGAGAGAGAGAGAGAGAGAGAGAGAGAGAGAGAGAGAGAGAGAGAGAGAGAGAGAGAGAGAGAGAGAGAGAGAGAGAGAGAGAGAGAGAGAGAGAGATTTTGGAAGAAAGCTGAAATAAAACAGCAGCATCACCACCTGATGGACAGTTAGGTCTATCAAAGCAATAAGAAATTTAACCAGGTCGGGAAACAAGTGAGTCAAGGACATCAGGATAGAGATATGATTCAGTTAGTCATACATTATCTGAAGATGTTATAACCATCTGAACAACTATATAATTACGGTTAGCATGAAGGACCAATAAACAATCGGAAAACAACCACCGGTATGTGTAGAAAAAGGAATAGAAAAGTTCAAATGGGACGTTGTTTGTAACTTACCTTGTTGTAATGTGTAGCTTGCCCCATCCAAAGAAAGATTTGAAGTGATAGCCAAGTCCTTGTCATCTGCATCCGATGATTGTACCCGCACACGGTAACCACCATCTTGTATGTCTGCAGACAAACTCACCATGTTTCCTGCTGGGTAGGTTGCATTCTGTAGATGTCCAGTTGAGTCGTAACTGTACAGAACACAAATGAAGAAGGTAACATACTGCTATACTATCTGGTTTGAGCTGAAAACCTGGATTGATGTTTGGGGAGTCAACAAATCAGGCAAGAACTCATAATTCTGGGTCTTGCAATCTATGGAATAAGACAGAACCATTTCACATCAGCCTTTTATCAGTGGCCAATGCAGCTTTGGTAATGCAAACAATTCAATAGGTATCTTTAGTCCTTTAAATGTGAACACAGCTTTTGTGGAGGACATTTCTGAAATCTGAAAGCAGCGGCTGTGGGACGTGTTGGGACGTTAATTATAGGCTCACCAATAATGACCACAAAATCCTAAAGGAGAGAGAAGCAAATTATGCAAGGTATGGCAGAAAAAGACACACCTGTTGTGAGTGAACAGGTCTGCCCAACAGGATATTAAATGTCCCCTCAGTCATTGTTAATATAATCTTGTGTCTCATGACTTTTGGTGGCATAGCATAGACACAAACTGCTGAAAAGCCTGACATAATGATAAACAACCTACATATGGTGTTACGGTAGTGATCAGGGGCGTAGCTCGTGGTCCAAAAGCGATAAGGCGAAAAGAGGTGAACTTGGTTGATGTGGCGGTGCGCGTAGCGCAGCATTGCGAGCGCCAATGGCGTGAAGCCATTATGGCGAGGGGTCTGGGGGGCGCTCAAGGCCCCCAAAAGCCAATGCATTTTTGATGCCCAGAAACCTATTGTTGGCTAATTTCAATGCTCAAAATGGGAGCTCAGATGGCCAGATCATATTTCAGGAAATGAGCGACGAGGCAACTGCCTCGTCTGCCTCAGCCTGGCTACACGGGTAGTGATGCTGGATCATCACATAATACCATAGTCAGAGCAAATCAAACTTACACAGCAGGTGTACATAATGTGCAACATGCCCAATCCACAGTTAGATATGTTGGTTGGTAGCCTCTTCCATTTGTTGGGAATATTGGTTGGTAGCCTCTTCCATTTATAAGGTACTAGTACGTGCCCGTAAAAAAAAAAATAATAATAATAAAAAAATAATAATAATAATAAATAAATAAACCACACAGGCCGTTTATTGGCTCTCACGTGCCCGTACGTGCGTGACCCGGAAGTTCGATATTATTCGCAGTTACCATTATTCGCAATTTATTTTTAATACCCAATTATTCAATTAGCGCCAACGTATTTTACCTTTTCGCAATGTCGTGGGCAAGGAAAAACAAAAAGAGAAGAGAAGAGAGAGAAAAAAAATTACTTCCTGGTTCGGAGCATACCAGCACTCTGATGTTCCCGAAATTTATACACCGTCTAATATGAAAACGATCATAACTTGGGCCATTGTGTTTATCTATAAATGCGCATAAGAAATCGAGAAATTATTAGAATACACGAAGTCATCACTCTCCGGAAGCCCGTACGTTGTAACTCGTAATGGGGAATGTGGCTGTGCTTCCCTTCCCCATCGGCCACGCCCACGCAACAACGTGTCTTGTCATTGGTTGGGTAAATAAATGGCCATAACTTGGGAAGCACTTGTCCGATTAATATCAAACCTTGAAAAGGCACATCCTCAGATCCCCAGCAATATACCTGGCAAGTTTCAAATAGATCGGACCAGAGGTTGTCGAGAAACAGCGGTCACACACACACACACACACACACACACACACACACACACACACACACACACACACACACACACACACACACACACACACACACACACACACACACACACACACATTGCTGGAATTATAGATAGATATTTGGTGGTAGCCTCTTCAATTTGTTTGGGATGTTGGTTGGTAGAGTCTTCTATTTGTTAAGGATGTTGGTTGGTCGACTCTTCTATTTGTTCGCTATGTTGGTTGGTAGCCTCTTCCATTGTTTGGGAAATTGGTTGATCACCTCTTCCATTTGTTAGGTATGTTGGTTGGTAGACTTCTATTTGTTAGGGATGTTGGTTGGTAGACTCTTCTATTTGTTAGGGATGTTGGTTGGTAGCCTCTTCTATTTGTGAAGGATGTTGGTTGGTAGCCTCTTCCATTTGTTAGGGATGTTGGTTGGTAGACTCTTCTATTTGTTAGGGATGTTGGTTGGTGGACTCTTCTATTTGTTGGGGATGTTGGTTGGTGGACTCTTCTATTTGCTGGGGATGTTGGTTGGTAGCCTCTTCCATTGTTTGGGAAATTGGTTGATCGCCTCTTCCATTTGTTAGGTATGTTGGTTGGTAGACTCTTCTATTTGTTAGGGATGTTGGTTGGTAGCCTCTTCTATTTGTGAAGGATGTTGGTTGGTAGCCTCTTCCATTTGTTAGGGATGTTGGTTGGTCGACTCTTCTATTTGTTAGGGATGTTGGTTGGTCGACTCTTCTATTTGTTAGGGATGTTGGTTGGTGGACTCTTTTATTTGCTGGGGATGTTGGTTGGTAGCCTCTTCCATTGTTTGGGAAATTGGTTGATCGCCTCTTCCATTTGTTAGGTATGTTGGTTGGTAGACTTCTATTTGTTAGGGATGTTGGTTGGTAGACTCTTCTATTTGTTAGGGATGTTGGTTGGTAGCCTCTTCTATTTGTTAGGAATGTTGGTTGGTAGACTCTTCCATTTGTTAGGGATGTTGGTTGGTAGACTCTTCTATTTGTTAGGGATGTTGGTTGGTAGACTCTTCTATTTGTTAGGGATGTTGGTTGGTAGACTCTTCTATTTGTTAGGGATGTTGGTTGGTAGCCTCTTCTATTTGTTAGGGATGTTGGTTGGTAGCCTCTTCCATTGTTTGGGAAATTGGTTGATCGCCTCTTCCATTTGTTAGGTATGTTGGTTGGTAGACTTCTATTTGTTAGGGATGTTGGTTGGTAGACTCTTCTATTTGTTAGGGATGTTGGTTGGTAGCCTCTTCTATTTGTTAGGGATGTTGGTTGGTAGCCTCTTCTATTTGTTAGGGATGTTGGTTGGTAGCCTCTTCCATTTGTTATGCATGTTGGTTTGTAGCCTCTTCCATTTGTTCGGAATGTTTGTTGGTGGCCTCTTTTAATTGGCAGTGGTTAGGATTGCCAACCCAACTGCCTCCATGTCAGGCTTTGTTTGAAGCCAAACCAAGGTGTGGTGTAAGACTGTACATGTGATTATGTGATCACCACATGATAATATGTCACTCAATGATTCGAGAAAATTCAAAATGCAGAAGGCGTCAGTTACAGACGTACATGTTGCTTTATACTCATCACGACATTCCGATGATAAATTAAAAATACAGTACATCTCAAGTGATTTTATTATGACAGAGCATCAAAGTCTTCCTTTGAGGCTAGCTAACGATGACAAATCCACCAACAAGGGGAATGAAGATCCATGTAGACCTGGCCATCTTGTGAAATTGGCCATACGTGCGCGGTTCCTGTACCATCTCCACTCACCACAACCGCACACCAACTAGACTGGAACTATTCATTAGGCACACCATGATGATGTCAGATGTTTAATTGGGAGAGTTGGATCAACAGCACCTTGACGTCACGATATAACATCATTGTGTTTACATTTCAAAAGGTCATTGTGACTGCACTTCTTGCCTTGATTCATGTGGCCATGTTGGCCGACTGTTGAAAATATGAAAAGATATGGCCATGACTAACGGCTCACACAAACTAGCCAGTTATTTGCATTTATAAGATGTGCAGTAGTGTTTGTGGGTCTAGGAACATGGAACGAATACAGGCTTCCCCTTTTCACAAATTTCAGGTAATTTAAACCAAAGTTGGTGTGAAAGTGTGATTTTCGGCGGTTTATCCACCAGATAACAAACATGACATTCACATTCTCAAACATGAATGGCACAGTCTTTGGTCTTGGTCGATCGCTCCGCAGCGCACCATTTTAAACTGACCAACTGGCTTGGAATCGACAAAATGCCAACTGGAGAGTACAATCGATGAATCGCACCCTGGACAAAATCTACAAATTTCTGTTCTGACCTACAGGGGACACCACATCAACTGCACAGCTGTGCTCCTGAGCGATGATGCAACCAGCAGCCACATGCAGCACATGAGAGTGGAAAAGAAGACAGTTGGCTCCCTGAATGCACTCATATATGGCTGTTGTTGGTTTGCAGAATGTGAATAATGCAATATAATTAAATTGTCCGTGCTTCTGGCACATTATAAAGGCCACAGACTTACTGACCCAATTTTTTTTAATTACCCGCATCTTGGCTCGGCATGAAATGCAATGTCACTGTAATCACAGGCCAGATATGTCATGTTCCAGCAGGCTGAGAGTGCCCCTGGAGGACAGCAACATCTGTGGCCTGCACATACTCGATGAAAGATTATCTGGAACAAAGGCTGCCACAGATGTACCAAACATATGAGCACAATTTTAGGCCCATTATCTTTGTGCCTAAAAAGAAGTGCTTGTGCAAAGTGGCTTGCTAAGTTACTTTCACGTCACCAATTTGTGAACAGCCCAATATGTTCAGTAAGTATGACGTATGAAGAGGTTCATTCAATTTTATTATATTCGGGCAATGTGGACAATTATCATTGTTGACAATGCATGCCCATGAGAACATTTTTGTGGAATATATGACAACAAAAAAAAATTAGAACGAAGCTCAAACTCACTCGTAAAAGGTGGGCCAACCACTGCTGTCACTGATGCTCGCGAGTAGACCACCACGTCCATGGTAAGTGAAGAGAGCCAGCTGCCGAGCACTACTCTCCAGGGACTGAAGCTGCTTTCCACTCTCTGTGCTGAACAAGAGTTCACTGAGTGTGCCGTCTGGTGAGAGGAGGCGAACCATCGTGCTGTCACTCGCCCGTTCCACTCTCAGTTCATTGCTGTGCATATCCGTTAGGCGTGATAGGCGTGGTTGGCCCCTCTCGCCTAACTCGTAGCTCAGGTTGACGAGAGGCATTCCGGAATGCAGGGCCAAGGTACGAATATGTAAACCTGCGCTGTTGAACTCATACAGCTCTCCACGCGCTGGGGCAGCTATGCTGTACAACCCATTAGGGTCCGCCTGAGGACGAGCCTTGCGCACACTGCGTACTCGTGCATTCCACAGGTCAGCCACAAAGAGTGTTCCATCTGGGCAAGATGCTAAGGCAACAGGTCCATTGAGCCATGCATCTCGTGCAAAACCTCCATCACCTCCAAAGCAGGGTGGACAGTTGGGAGAGTCTTGCGTACTGCAATCGCAAGTCGGCGGTCGTACCGCTCCGGCAAGTAACGTTACATGGCCATCAGGAGTGACATGACGAACACGGTGGATGCTGCGTTCATCAGACTCAGCGACAAACAGGTCACCAGTGGAGGAAAGTGTGAGGGCTACCGGTACCTGTAGCAGTGGTAGTGATAGTGGAGAGGTGGTAGCAGCAGGTCGTGCCTGGCAATGCGCTGGATGGCCAGCTATCAAACGGGCCCATCGCCCATGTGCCAAGCGAAGGACGACTGATCCATCGAGTATGTACAGTGAGTCATCAACAGGATTGACCGCAAGGCCTGTTGGCCATTCCAAATGTACCTGGAAGAAAAGCACAAGACAAATGAGGGCATTGATGCACCGGTGCACTTTAGTCCCAACTAATGTATTGCTCGGGTTTGATGAACGCAAATCTTAGAGTGACGAGAAAAAAAAGATCCATATTCACCAGTCCAACTGATGCGGAAACTTTTATTGTATTTTGATCAACTTTTTCTTGGGTCTTACGGTCTCATTTCATATTGGTCTTGTTTCTTTTCACAGTCTTATTTCACATTGAAAATGCCACTCATTCAATTACACTCAACTTAACAATTACAATTTAACACAATTTAACACAATTAAACTAATCAACACAATTAATTTCAATTAAAACAATTAATTCTAACGAACACAATTACATTTCACAATTTAACAACTGTTATGTTTACCGTCAAACTATAAAGACAAGGTTTTGAGGATTAACTTTGCAAAAGTTTGTTATCCCCACAGTTTTTGAAAAAAAACAATGGAATATTGTAATCGGATCTGTCTGACTGTCCGTCCGTCTGTCCGTCATGCTATCTCCTCCTAAGTGGTTGTGAAAAAAATTCACTAAACTCCGTAATTAAGATCACCATGTGGCAAGAAGGTATGGGAGCACTATAATTTATTTTGTGGCCCTGCTCTCTGGGGAAAGGTCAAAAGATCAAATACCCAAAAATGCAATTACTGACACATTTTAAACATTTTCAAATGAAGCTTTTGAGATCAACTAAATTTCCTCCAATGGTATCTCATGTTTTTTCATTATCTCTATTAGTTTGTCATGTTAAACTCTGTAGAAGGCCTTTGTGTCGTCTGGAAAATATACAAATAACTTTCTATATCTTTGTATCACTCCTTTGGTTAACATCCTCAGTTTGCATGTACCATCCCCTGTTCCCTTTCCCTTTCTGAATCCCACTTTGTTGTTGCTCAGACACTTTTCTATTAATGGTGATATCCTCCCTTTCATCAGGTGTAGTAATACCTTCAATGCGCGTGAGATTAAGCTAATTGATTGATGTTCACAACATTCTGGATGTGGATGGCCATTGGATCACAAGGAGCTCCTCTGCCCTTCGGCATTTTTTGTATTTAATTCTGCTGAGTGTCCATGTCCATACACCCTCCCACACTAGGGGATATTGCGTGGGGAGCCAGTTTAGTCACTGACACTCAACCACGAACAGGTTAGAACCGGTTTACATGGTACCCATAGCAAGTTACAATCTGATCTGTCTTGCCCTGACAATACATCTGGCCAGATCTGATCTGGCCTGACATGACCCCGGAGCCCTCCTGCATACTTTCCACACCCAAGTCCTTGCCTTATTGAGAAAGGACCGAGCATTGGAGCAGGACATCCTCCCTGACCTCTGACCTCTGTCATGGACATCCTCCCTCTCCACTGTTGTAAGGCCATTTGGTTGGGGGTCGTGGAGGGGTTGGGTCTCCCAGATTGGATGGCGTGGGTCATGGTTCTCGGCCTTGGGCCACAGATGGTTAAGTGGCCTGATGGAGAGGAGTACTTCAGTAAGTGGGGGGTCCTAATGGGCCTCCCGCTCTCTTGGTCTATCCTCAGCATCATACACCTCTGGTGGGCACAGTCCACTATAACATCTGCGAGATGAGATTTTGGGCACCAAGATGACCATAGTTCATGAGCCCCTCAGCCATTCCAAATCTGAGCTGACAACCTGGTCACGGCCTGGTCTCCATCGGTGGAGCGATCCTACACTGAGGCGGTTACCCTTTTCGGCGGCTGCTTCTCTGCGGGCAAGCACCTCTGATCAATGCATCATGTGATCTTCCTCAAAGAGTTTTTCTCGGTCTGCTCGGAGACTCAGGCCAGCGTGCCAGGGGTCCCGCGCAGAGTACAACAGCTCAGATGTACAATCAAACTGGAATGGTCGGAACTGCAAGAGCAAGAGCTGCCCTCAATGGTCTCACAGCATGTGGAGGTGCATCAGTGTGTGATGTCCTTTGGCCTTTGGACACTGGCCTTCCCTCTCAAGGGGTTGGTCAGCACGAGGCTCCACTTAGCAGAGCATAACAAAGACCTCCCCTGGTGGGTTGTACTCGGGCCCGTGGCCTTGGACCTCATGGTCTAGTGCCCTGACTGCGTTGCATGGATCACCAAAGTGCTACAGGTGGTTCACTCCAGGCTGGTCTAATGGGTCAGATCCCGTGGTATACTCCCATATACTTCTCACCATTTGAGTAGCTTGGAGCTCGTGCCTTGTGGAGGCCTAACTTCGCTGAAGGCCGGGTGCGTCGCTGGATGCCAAACCAGGTGGGCCGCGGCTTCGCTTGCCTGCGTCTCCTGATAGGATGCCGATTTAGCATGCTTGTCCCAGGCTTGGCTGGTGGTGGCTGGCGGAGGATGGAGGGCCGTGGCAGAGTCAGACTCCGCTGATGGCTTTCCCCACTCCTATTTGATCACACGCCTGACCCGCAAGCCTATGGCGGCTCGCTTCCTCGCTTCCCGGGGATGGCAGATAATCTCAGAGATTGGATGATGACCTGTCGGATGACAGACTACATCCTAACATAGGGGGATAGACCCCGAGGCACCAATCCTATGGGTGTTGGAGCACCTTCGCAGCCTCAAGGCCCGTGCGGTGACATTAGGTGCCTATATTTTGAGGGAGATGGGGGGGGGAAGTTCCCCGCTCCATCCCTTTGCAGGAATGGGATGGGGGGGGGGGTGAGGGAGGGAGGGTCAGCTCAGCATCTCCTCGCGGTGACACTGGGTTGGACCTGATCAGGCCATATCAGATCTGTCACAGATCTGATCTGGCTCTTTATTTCTTGTTGTGAAGTGTATTTCTTGCATGTGTTTTGGCTGTTTGATTTGATGATAATTCTTTGGATTATTCTCTCTCTCCATTTATTTAATACGAGGACACTTCTTCCTCTACCTCAGTACTATACCCTTGTTTTTCAACATTTTTCGGACCACTGTGGAGGTTTCTCGCATTTCTTAGTATTGTTCTTAACCTTTCTTCTTTCTTCCATTTTTAGCTCACCTGCAATTTCGTCAGATGAGCTGATGCGACCAAGCAGTGTCCGGAGGTGAGTCAGTCAGTCAGTCAGTCCGTAAACACTTCAGTCATTATCGCTTGAACCATACACACAATTTTGATGAAACTTGGTCAAAAGCTTCATATCAGATGCCTAACGAATGTATATTGACCACATCAAAAACTGTGCTCATTAATGGGGTCTACGTGGAGGGGGGAGTTGACCCTCCCTCAAAATAGCTATTTGGTCTCTTTTCAAAAACTTCACACATGATTTCGATGAAGCCGTGTTTCGTGTTGCCGAAGCTAACAGCTTCGTGTCCAAAAGAGGATTGGGGTTTGACCCCCCAAATTATGTATTTGCTCTCTTCTCCGAAACTACACCCAGGATTTTGATGAAACTTGAGCACAACCTTCATCACCCATGATGTACCAAAGTTTATTGACCACATCAAAATCTGCGCTCGTTAAAGGGGTATACGGTGGGGTTGTTAACCCCCCCCCCAAAATAGGTATTTGCTCTCTTCACCGAAACTACACACATGATTTCAATGAAACTTAACCACAACCTTCATCACCCATGATGTACTAAAGTTTGTTCATGGCATTAATAAAAAATCATGGTCTAAGGGGGTCTGCGGAGAGTTTGAGTGACTGTTGCTCCTGATCCAGGTGAGCTTCAGGATGCACGGTCCCATTTTTACTGCTATTTCTAGTGTCATCCAATTTTGTTTTTTCATATTTTCTATTTTTCGACATATGTTGGATGGAACGTCTGTCAGTGATAGCTTCGGTTGCTGCCATGTGCTCTCCGGGTGTAGTCTTTAGTGATTTCCTTCACCTGGCACTTACACTCCTTCTAAAATGCTTTCTTAACACCTACAGTACTTCCTTCAATTTTGCTGTCTTCCATCTCTTTATTTTCTTACCCTTCTTCATTTCATTTAGCTTTACTTTGAGGTTCACCATGACAGGGGTGTGATCAGAACCACAGTCTGTTCCAGGCCTTGTTTTTGCATTTATAACACTATTCCTATTATATATCCTTTAAGTATCCAGATGTAGTCAATTTGATTTTAGATCGTGCCATCAGTCGAGGTCCATGTACGTCTTGCTGTCCTTTGTTCGAACCAGGTATTACTTATCGTCATGTTGTGTTTCATGCAAAATTCAAGCAGATGGGCTCCTCATTCATTTCTCTCTCCCAATCCATGTGGCACTACTATATTCTGGTGTTTTCCTTCCAATAAGTGGAGTTGAAATATCCCATTAATATTTCTACATCGTTCACTTATTTTGTTCTTCGACTGCGCATTCAACCTGTTTGTAAAACCCTCCATTGCTTTGTCTGTGTCTTCAATTGCTGGCGCAGAAACTTGGCATATTCTCATCTTTTTCAGTGTTGCGGCGATTCGTGCCGTTATTATTGTACATCGCTCCTTCTCAATTCTATATTCAGACGATACATGACGTCATCGCCGGGCGTCGAAGGAAGGGAGTATTCAGTTTTTACTTTGTTTGATACTTGGCAAAAAAAAATTTTGGCAAGTATGTTGGTCTGCAGCATTTGTTTATCAGTTTGTCTGTTTGTTTGTGTGTTTGTCACACGATTTTTAGCCATAGTTTTCAAGCAATTCTTTTTTGTTTATGTAGGTGATCAGCCAAGGACAGCAACGCTTAATTTTGGTGAAGATCCGAATCCAGATCCAGATCTGCGAATTTTTAAAGTGATTCTTCAGCATTGAGAGATATGGCCAAATATAATATATAGCACAATATCTCAAAAGTTTATGTATGGATTCGAACAAAACTTAGTGGACAGGTTGGGTGTGTGACAAAGACTAATTGATTCGATTTTGGTGAAGATCTGAATCCAGATCCGGATGAGTTTTTGTTAAATTTTCATTTTAAGTGCTTCTTCACCATTGAGAGAGCCTGGTGCTGGCTTGAGGGTTAGGGTGGATCTTCGGATCTTAGGGTCCTGAGTTTGAGCCCCGTTGGCTGCTGAATTAACACCAGGTGGGGTTGACTCAGCCTGTCATCCTTCTGAGGTCAGTGAAATGAGTACCAGTGTACTGGTGGAGGGATAAAGCATCAGCAGCACAGCCACACTTCCAAGAAATGATGGCTACCTGGCAGCCAAACTGCTAAATGCAAGAACAGAACCATTGAGAGATAGGGCCAAAAATGATACATAGCATGGGCCTGATATGTTCTCGTGGATCAGGTATTGCATGGCAGAGGTATGCACTCCACCAAGTGCCCTCCTCGTTTGTTTGTTTGTTTGTTGGGTCGATATCACTGCCATCATTTGAGCTGGGAAGCTGAAATTTGGGGATAAATGGGAAGATGTGCTTCGGCAACAACAACGTTTTTCATTTTTTTGAATAATCAACTAATTGATTAATTACTTAATTAGTATCCATTTTTTATTTCCTTATTTATTTTCTTTCTCATCTGGGCAATATCTCAGGCACCTTTTGAGCGAGGAAGATGACTTTGGACACGACAGTGACAAAGTGATTTGGCGATAAAGGGCTACATTTGATTTGGCTATTTTTGATTTATTGATTAATCAATTAATCGACAAATTATTTTCCTTCTTGTTTGTCCAGGCAATATATGCCTGGTGTTGGCTTAATGGTCAAGGGTGGTGGGCTTGGGATCCTAGATCCTGAGTTCAAATCCCACTTGGCTGTTGAATTAATACCAGGTGGGGTTGACTCTCCCTGTCATCCTTCTGAGGTTGGCAAAATGAGTGCCAGCTTTCTGGTATCCTGTGACAGAGTGGTGACCTGTCCAGGATTGTATCCAATAGCCAAGGAGACTGCTGAGGCAGTAGCAACACTGCACAGAGTATGGTCCCTTTGGATGGATGGCTGGGCAATATCTCAGGCACCTTTTTGATTTCGGAAGCTGATATTTGGACATGCTAGTGAACAAGTGATTTGGCTATAAAGGGTATTTTTGATTTATTGATTAATCAATTAATCGACTGAATATTAATTTTTGCATTAATTCCTTAATTTTTAGGAGCCATTATTCAAAAGGTTACAGATTTGGATGAAACAGTGGTGGTTTAGGCATGCTATTCGGCAATTGATTGTGAAATCAATTATTTTACGATTACTGTTTATATATTTTAATTATGCTGTTTATTTATATTTAATCAATGAATCAATTCCTGTTTATTTATATTTAATCAATCAATTATTGTGCACCACTCCCTCCAAATTTCGTCTCCATGCGCTGCATGGCGGCATCGCCGGGCGCCGAAGGCACCCTTCCAATGTTGCACGCTGGAGGATTTGTTATTTATTTATTTGGCATGGGGGTGGTGTACTTTGAATGTACCTGTAATTGTTCTGACTTTGTTTGATAACCTATCACACTATCTTTTGTCCTGCCTCATAATATTAGTGTGTCTCCTTTTAAATGTTCCTCTCCTCCTGAATAAATAACTGAATTATTCATCATTTGGAAATTTGTATACAAAATCTCCCACTCCACTCCAAAATACTTCAAAATCCCCAAGATGTCAATCTCCATCCTTTGCATCTCTTGTGCTACAATTGCAAGTTTACCTGCTTTGAATAGACTTCTTCCATTCCATGTTGCAGTTTTCCTGCAGTAGCTTGATGATGGTACCTGTGTGCTTGCTGGTTAGACTGGTGTCTGCTTCAATGCAAGCACCCTCCCATTTTCTCAAGCTCTTTATGTTGTTTTGTTGTTGATACCATGACTTTCCTCAGGGGCTAATAGAAGATGTCGGTCCCAAGATCGAACTCAGCAAGCTATATCAGATAATTTCCTTGCTTTCCGGTTGTTGCTCTGACTGTGCAAAGTGCCATTGGCAAGAAATCGAGTTCATCTGCCACTTGCTATATTGAAAGGCTGTTGCACGTTTTCATAGTCCTCCACACTGGCGGTCGTCGCCACTGCAGCTTCCCCAGCGATTACCTCTTTTAGTTGCCTTTTCGACATGTAGAGGTCACAGTGACTCTAATCTAACCTGGAGCCCACATGACATGAGCAATCTTGTCATAGCACCTGACAAACACTTTCGCACCTTCCACTTTGATGAGTAACACCTCTGCCACCTGAAGACAGTGGATAGGAGTTTGACCGTGAAAGGCTATGTGAGCCGTACGCCATTAAGATTATTTTATGGTTGTTCAGAGCTCATCCCTAACTCGACCCTCACAGTCCTTTAAGTAGAATTATCTAAGTTAAAAAGTGATAAAAAGATTGATATAACACAAATCACAAAAGTTTATTGTTAACGCTCTGGATTGTGCTCTGGAGTATGCTCCCCCTGCAACTTTTCACTTATTTCAAATGGCACCACAGCAGACTCTGGTCGTGAGAAAGCTGAATGCCTCAATTCTGTGTTTGCTTCCAAATCTTGCATCTCCAACCCCTCACTCTTGGCATCCATCCTTTCCTGTCGTACCCAACTGCTACTGGACTCTGTCTTTTGCACCTGAGAATGTAGAGAATGTTCTTTCAACCCTCGACTCTGACTCCACTACTGGACCATATGGCATCAGCTCACATGTCATAAAAACCTGCTCTGCTGCTCTTGCACATTCTCTGTCTGCCCTTTTCACAATGTCATTTGTGCTAGGTCATCCTCCATATGCTTGGAAATCTGCCAACATCAACGTACCAGATAAAAAAGGTGCAAAAACGGATCCCCTTTACGATAGACCAATCAGCTGACTTCCAATAATCAGCAAGGTCATGGAATCCATCATAGCAGTTCATATGAAATCTTTCCATTTCTCCAACAACCTCATCTGAGATCACCAATTTAGTTTGAGACCAGGTCACTTCACCTTGGCCATGCTGCTTCTACTCTCCCAACTCCCAATGCCAGATATAAGATCAGGGCCATCTCTCTAGACATATCTCGTGCCTTTGTTACAGTTTGGCATCCCGCCTTGTTGTCCAAACTGTCTGCCAATGATATTAAAGGACAGCTACACACATGGCTTACTGACTTCCTCCACTCTCATAGCCAACGTGTGGCACTTATTAGCTTTTTGTATACCTTCTCAAGGCTCGTGTGAGAGCTAACACACAGCGCACAGCGAGGGGGGCATGAGACAAGAGGGGCGGGAGTGGGAAGGACAAAACAGTGGGGAACAGAGACATTAGGAGATCTGTGGAAGGGAGAGGGATGGGACGGCGAACACGGGGTATACAAGATGGACATTACAGGGACTTTCAGGAAGGAAAGCAGGGAATTTGAAGGACGTGGATTTGGGGTGGATTAACGGGGGTAGAAAAGATCGAGGATTTGGATGGGGGACGGTAAGAGGTGGTGGTGAACAGCTGCTTTGAAGGCCTGGAGGGAAGAATGGGATTGAACTGAGTGAGGGAGTTTATTCCAAAGGCGGGGAAAAAGAGGAATGAAAGAGTGAAGGTGAGCAGTGATTCGTGATTTTGGTAGTTTTACCAGAAGGGGGTTTGTGGCGGACCTTGAGCGCCCTGCGGAAATGTGGTGGGGACAAATCGCAGAGAGAGAGAGAGCAGGGGGGGGGCTGGAGAGGAGACGGTAGAAGACAGAAAGACTACCGACCTGCCTGCAGTGATTGAGTGAGAGGCCCAAAGACTCAACCTCATCATGGGAGATGCCAATGATCCGAAATGCCTTGGTTTCCACAGCGTAAAGCCAAGAAAGGTGGGAGGCAGGAGCACCAGCCCAGAGGGGAGAGCAGTACTCCATCAGGCTGCGGATGAAAGTGAGGCTGCGCATCACTTGACAAAATCCTTTCATCTCCTCTCCCTGTCAAGGCTGGAGTGCCCCAAGGCAGTGTTCTGGGCCCTATCCTATTTCTGATCTTCATCAGTGATCTTTCTGACTGAAAAATCCTCTTTATCTATTTGCTGATGACTCCACCCTCTGCTGTGACATCTCTCATCCTTCAGATGGACAGGCTGCAGCCTCTTCCCCCTCTTCAGACCTTAAAAAAATCACAAGCTGATCAAACACTTGCAATATGTCTTTCAAACCGAACAAATCTCACACTCTCACTGTCTTTCTGTGAAAGGACCATCTGGCAAACCCTCCTATCTACGTTCTTAACAACCCTCTTGAGAAGTTCAGGCATTCAAGCTCATTGGGTCTCACTATCAGCCATGATCTTCCATGAGCAAATCACACATCAAAGTTTGCCTCCAAAGCTAGTTGATGATTGGGCGTCCTCCACCATACAAAGTACTTCCTTGGCACACCTGAACTCCTGCCCATCTCCAAGGTCTTTGTGCGATGGGGTACTGCTCTCCTCTCTGGGCTGGCTCTCCTGCCTTACATCTTGCTCAGCTTGAGGCTGTGGAAACCAAGGCCTTCAAGATCATTGGAATCCCCCACGCTGAAGCTGAGACTATGGGTCTATCACTACACTGCCTAATTTCTGGTCTTGCACCCTCTGCTCGTTCCGTCCTTTGTTCCTCCCCCCCTCCAAGTTTCTGGAGGGCTCACACGGCCCACCATCAACCCCCTTCTGGTGAAACGACCTAATTCCAGTATCACTACGAACCTACACTCATTTGTTCCTGTTTTTTCCCACCTGTGGAATCAACTTCCACATCCTCTTCAATCATATTCTTCCCTCCAGGTCTTCAAGACAGCTGCTCACCACCACTTCACATTATCCCCAATCCAAAACCATGATCTTTTCTACCCTCATTAACCCCACCCAAAATCCCTCCTCCTTCCAATTTTCCCTCCTTGAAGTTTAATTCTGGGTCCATCTTGTCCGCCTCATTAATGCATCTTTTACATCCTGTTTTTGTCTGTTACATCCTGATCCGTTCATTGTACTAGCTCTTCCACAAGCCTCAGCTATGTATGCAAAAAAACACATTTTAGATGGCCATTTCAGACATAATGATCTCATTAAGTCTGGATACAAAAAAAAACAGGTGGAGCAGACACTCTAACCATAAATAATTGATTACCGGTTTATCCTGCAAACCAAGCCAGCATACAGCTTTAAAAAAACACTGAAACACCATCACATTAAGAACTAGAAGGGCACTTGGAAGAGCGCATCCCTCAGCCATGCAATGGCTCATCCAGGAGAACATATTAGGCCCAATACATTTTTGAAATATAATTCTATATATCGTTTTTGGCCCGATCTCTCAATGGTTCTGTTATTGCGTATGGTAGCTTGGCTGCTGGGAAGCTGTCATTTCTTGGAAGCGCGACTGTGCCGCTGAAGCTATGCTCCTCTACCAGTTCAATGGTACTCATTTCGCCGACCTCAGAAGGATGACAGGCTGAGTCAACCCCACCTGGTGTTAATTCAGCAGCTAGCAGAGTTCAAACTCAGAACCCTAAGATCCTACACCAGCCACCTTAACCACGAAGTCAACACCAGCCTCTCTCAATGGTGAAGAATCACTTAAAAAAAATAGCATCCAGATCAGAATTCGTATCTTTACCAAAATCGAATCAAATTTGTCCTTGTTACACATCCAACCTGTCCACGAAGTTTCATCTGAATCCATCTTCGACTTTTTGAGATATAGTGCTATATATCGGTTTAGCCCCATCTCTCAATGGTGAGGAATCACTTAAAAAATTCTCGTAGCCAGATCTGGATATTCACCAAAATCTAAACAGTTTGTCCTTGTCAGACACCCAACCTCTCCATCAAATTTCATCTGAATCCCTTGACAACTTTTTGAGATATGCTGCACACAAACAGACAAACAAGAAGACGTCATGCAGAGCATGATACTTGCAAATGCTATAAAACAAATTTGACCTCAAAATAATTGGTGGTTGAATTCAACGACGAAACATGCAACTCCTCTTCAAATTTCAACTCAATCAGATGAAAATTGACAATTATTAAAATTCCGCCTATGTTGACCTTTTGGCCAATGTTGACCTCAAAAAATGATTAGTGGTTGAATTCAGTGACCTGATATGCAAATCTTCTTCAAATTTCAAGTCAATGGGATGAAAATTGAGGATTTTAGAAACACCACCTTAGGTGTTGACCTTGGACCTATGTTGACCTTTCGACCTTTTGACCTCAAAAACAATAGGCTTCATCCTTATGACAAACTCTACCACGTGGTGAAGTTTCGTGAAGATTGGTTTAAAATTTGACCTGTAGGAGATAAACAGACAGAATAACAAAATCGACTGACCAATATACTTGAAAAATCTTCGATTTTGCAATTAACAAACAGACAGTCAAACAGACAAAGGTGAAAACATAACCTCCTTCTACCTTCGGTGGCAGAGGTAAAAATAAAATCGAAATGTTTCTGCAGAAAAGTGGTGGAATGGAAAGAGGAATCAGGAAAAAGAAATCAGAATGACAGAAGACAGGCAAATAATTTTGTACTGCGTATAAAAGTGAGTTTGCTTGCTTGCTTGCTTGATGCAAGCTCTGCCCCTTACCTCTGCACAGGGAACGAAAAGCTCCACCCCTCGACTCAGCAAGAGGGGCAGGAGCAAATTTGGGAGAAATGTGCATGTGCAATCAAATGTCCATGCACTCCTCAGCAAGAGGTGAGTCTGTCTATCAAGTACGCAGTAGAACGTAGTTATGGCTTTGTTCCCCTAAGTACAATCGTGTCTGGCACCCTGATGTCAAACCACAGGCACTTTTGCCACACACATGTGATACATACTTGCGTAGCTGTGACATTACTTCCAGCAAATAAGTTGGACTCACTCCAATTCAAATTCACATTTTATACCCAAAAAATATTCACATTATATACTACACATTATATGGGAAAAATAGAATTTGACATGAATGTCATATATATATATATATATATATATATATATATATATATATATATATATATATATATATATATATATATATATATATATATATATATATATATATATATATATATATATATATATATATATATATATGTGTCTGGTGTTGGCACAGTGGTTAGGGCAGTGGATTGGGATCCAAAAGGTCCTGAGTTCAAGCCCTGTTGGGCCACTGAATTAATACACCAGGAGGTTGACTCAGCCTGTCATCCTTCCAAGGTTGGCGAAGTGAGTACCAGTGTACTGGGCTGGTGTTTACCCCGGTTAAAATAGGTGTACCATATCCCTGTGTCGTAAGAGGCGACCAGGGTTGCGTCAGGAAGGGCATCCGGCGTAAAACATGTGCCAAATCACTATGCGGATCATACGGATGATCCGCTGTGGTGACCCCTAACGGGAGCAGCCGAAAGAAGAAGAAGATATATATATATATATATATATATATATATATATATATATATATATATATATATATATATATATATATATATATATATATATATATATATATATATATATATATACGGATAAACAACACAAAACATAATGCCTTTGGCTGCCAAAAAGGAAACAAGCAAAAAATGTTCGCGCTGCATTATAACAGAAGATCATTCCAAAAAATGGAACAAGAAAAAATGAATCTTGTTAGGAACCCCGTATTTCCTTTTGAATGTCATACCTGGCTGGCATCCATAGTATCATGACAGCTGAGTGGTCGAGAAGCCCCTAGACGGTTGGATCCCAGCAGGGTGGAGATAACCCCATCGTGGTTGACTCGCCGCACCGCTTGGCCATCCACAAAGTACAAAATTCCACGTCCATCTACTGCCACTCCTGTGGTTGAGAACACCAGGAGATAAATTAGTCATTTTGAGATAAGAAGAATGTGAGTTGAATAACAGGAGGGTTTGCTGTAAGTCTGTGTTATATAATTAACAGAAACATGAATTTGCAAAAATACTCAACGTGGGTTATTAAATATAAATAAGTACTTCTGTGTGTCAATAATATATAAAAAAGCAAAACATAAAACACCATGTCGATGCAAACATGTCACACACACAAATATCGCCACATATACACAGACACACACACATACGTATTGGTATAATCAGCCAAATACACACAGATATATATATATATGTATATATATATATATATATATATATATATATATATATATATATATATATATATATGAATATATACATTACATATATATACATTACATATATATATATATATATATATATATATATATATATATATATATATATGAATATATACATTACATATATATATATATATATATATATATATATATATATATATATATATATATATATATGAATATATACATTACATATATATACATATATATATATATATATATATATGAATATATACATTACATATATATATATATATATATATATATATATATATATGAATATATACATTACATATATATATATATATATATATATATATATATATATATATATATGTATATATCTGTGAAGTGTCTGTCACATGTTGTGTTGTCTTGTGTTGTCACTGAACTACCCCCTCAAACTTTTGTGAAATCGTACCAAACTTCCGGACTGCACCTTCCTCTCCTGTGTGTATATCCTTCGGGTATTTTTTTGGAAATTCTTTTTTTTAACTGAAATCTTCAACTGAAGTTGCTTATATTACAACTTTAAAATTACAACACGGCAACTCACACACTTCTCAGTGAAAACAAACCGGTCTCTCAAGCGACGTGTGGTGAGGTGTTGTTAATAACATGGCGGTTACATGGTGTGTGTTTTTAATAACCTTCATTTATGAAAACGAAAAGCACGATGGGACGGTGAGGTGCTAAAGCCGTAAGTCATCCTGGGAAGCCATGAAGACAATATGCCTTATAATCATGTCCTATTTGAATATTAATTCCCCAAGAGCCTTAAGACCCCGAAAGACCCAAAAGATCCAGATAACCCAAAAGTCCCGAGGACCCAAAAGACCCAAAAGTCCCCAATGACCAAAAAAGACCTTGAAGACTCCGAAGACCCAAAAGACCCCGAAGACCCAAAAGACCCTGAAGACTCAAAAGACCCTGAAGACCCCAAATACCTCGAAGACCCTTTAGACCCTGCAGACCCAAAAGATCCTGAAGACCCAAAAGACACCGATGACCCCAAAGACCAAAAATAACTCAAAGACCCAAAAGTCACCGAAGACTCCAAAAGAACCTGAATACCCAAAAGTCCCCGAAGACCCCAAAAGACCCTGAAGACCTCGAAGACCCAAAATACCCTGAAGACCCCTTAGACCGTGAAGACCCCTAAGACCCTTCAGACCCCTTTGACCTTAACACCATTTAGACCCCTTACACCCTTCAGACAGATAAGGCAGCTTCGTAGACCTTGAGCATTTAGACCACTTGGACCTTTATTTATCACAAATAAATTTCAAATAAATATAATATCCCCAATATTACAAATAAATTTGTAGAAAAAAATGTTTGCATTATGGTGTGAATCATGCGAATACAGCAAATCTGTAATATCAATCTCTGCAATGACATGTGGAGAGGCGAGCACAGCGAGCCGATCCACGCTAATTTTCGTCTGCAGCCTGTTGGAGTACTGCTCTCCCCTCTGGGCTGGTGCTCCCGCCTCTCACCTTTCTCGGCTTCACGCTGTGGAAACCAAGGCATTTTGGCTCATCGGTATTTCCCGTGTGAGGCTGAGGCTTTGGGCCTCTCTCCCTCTCTCACCACAGGCAGGTCGGTGGTCTTTCTTTCTTCTACCATCTCCTCTCGGATCTCGCCCTCCCTGCTCTGTCTGCGATACATCCCCCCTCCCCCCGCTAGCAAACCCCTTCTGGTAAAACTACCAAAATCACGAATCATTGCTCACCTTCCCTCTTTCATTCCTCTATTTTCCCACCTTTGGAATAAACTCCCACACTCTCTTTAATCCCATTCTTCCCCCCAGGCCTTCAAAACAGCCGTTCACCACCACCTCTTATCTTCCCCCATCCAAATCCTCGATCTTTTCCACCTACGTTAATCCACCCCAAACCCACCTCCTTCAAATTCCCTGCTTTCCTTCCTGAAAGTCCCTGTAATGTCCATCTTGTATACCCCATGTTCTCCACCCCATCCCTCTGCCTTCCACAGATCTCCACATGTCTCTGTCCCCACTGTTTTGTCCTTCCCTCTCCCACCCATCTTGTCTCATGCCCCCCCCCCCCCAATGCTGTATGTTGTGTGTTATCTCTCATACGAGCCTCGACAAGGTATACAATATATATATATATATACATATACATATACTGTATACCCATACATACACACACGCACGCACGCACGCACGCACGCACGCACGCACACACACATTATTTTAACCACTTCAACTATTCCACCTTGTGAAGTCATACCCTTCCTCCTGCCACATGGTACACTGAATTCTGAGGTGAGGCAGTTGACTTGAAGCAACTTGTCTTCTCTTTCTAGAAGCCAAATCCAACCGATGGCAACCTCAGATCATTCCACAAATCCCACAAGTGCGTGTGCACTCCGAAAATAATACCTGACCAACCTCAAGGTTGAGCTTTCAATCTTGTTTCCCACTTCAAAAACCTGGTGGTGCCTTGTCAAATCTGTCTCTGGAGTGTGCTCCCCTTCCACCCCTTCCCTCACTTCAATTGGCACCATATCTGACTCTGCTCATGGGAAGGCCGAATGCCTCAATTCTGTGTTTTCTTCCAAATATTGTGTCCTCAACCCTAAACTCTCTGTACACACCCTACAAAGTCGCACCCAACTGCTCCTGGACTCTATGTCCTTTTCACCTGAGAATATGGAGACGTTTCTGGAAACCCTCGACTGATTCTGCAACTGGACCGGACGGCATCAGCCACTTGTGCTAAAAACCTGCCATGCTGCTCTTACACATCGTCTTTCTACTCTGTTCACACTATAATTTTCCCTTATATATAGGTCATCTTATATATGCATGCAAATTAGACTATCGCATTCCATAAACAAGGTGTAATAATTGATCCCCTTAACTACAGACCTCTGAGTATACTTCCAATCATCAACAAGGTCATGGAATCCATCATCACAGTGAACATGAAATCCTTCCATTTCTCAAATGGCCTCATCTCAGATTATCAATTTGTATTCAGGTCAGGTCATTCTACATTGGACAAGCTGCTTCGACTCTCCCAACAATGGATGGAGGCCCTCAATGTCAGACATGAGATCAGGTCTGTCTCTCCAGACATATCTCAAGCATTCAGTAGAGTCTGGCACCCCAACTGGCTCTCGAACCTCTCTGCCCATGGCATCCATGGCCAACTCAACACAAGGCTTACTAACTCCCTCTACTCTCATTGCCAACACGTGGCTCTCAATAAAAATCTCTAATGTTCTCTCTCTGTCAATGCTGGAGTGCCTCAAGGAAGTGTTCTGAGTCTCATCCCATTCCTAATCATCTTTAACAATATCTCTGAAAAATCCCCTTTATCGATTTGCTGATGACTCCACCATCTGCTGTAACCTCCCTCATCCTTCACTCAGGCAGGCTGCACCCTCTTGTCTCTCTGCAGATCTTGATAGAATCACAAATTGGTCAAACACTTGGAAAATCTCTTTTAAATCCTGACAAATCTCACACTCTCACTGTGTCTCTCCGAGAGGACCTTCTGGTGATCCCTCCCATCTACGTTCTTAACAGTCCTCTTACAGTTCAGTCACTCAAACCTTGGGCCTCACGATCATTCATGATCTTTCTTGGTCAAACCATAATCTAAGTTGGCCTCAAAATCCAGTCTGGGCATTCGGTTGTGCATTCAAACTGGGGATCCTCCGTCGTGCAAGATCCTTCGTTGGCACAACTGAACTCTTATCCATCCAAAAGGCTTTCATCCGCATCTTGATGGAGTGCTGCTCTTCCCTATGGACTGGCACCCCTGCCTCACATCTTGCTCAGCTTGACGTCATGGAAACCAAGGCCTTCAAGATTATTGCAATCTCCCACGATGAAGCCGAGTCTATGGGCCTATCACTTTCACATCGCAGCAGGTCAGTGGTCTCTCTTCTACTGCCTCCTTTCTAGTCTTGCATCTTTGTACTTTCCATGCTCTGCCCCCACCCAGGTTTCTACAGCACAAATGGGGTCTGCCAACAACCCCCTTCTGATGAAACTTACAAAATCAAGAATCACTGCTCACCTCCACTCAATCGTTCCCCCCCCCTGCCTGTGGAACCAACTTCCATAATCTTTTCAATCTCAATCTTCCCTCCAGATCTTCAAGACAGCTGCTCACTACAATCTCAGATCATCCCCGATCCGAAACCATGATCTTTTGTACCCCATTAAGCCTCTCCAAGACGAACTCTTCAAGTTTCCAGTTTTTCCTTCCTGACAGTTTGCTTCTGTATCCATCATATTCACCCCCGGTGTCATCCCTTCGACCTCATTCTTCTTCCTCACATCCCTTATTTCTCCAAGTCTCCCTCTATGTTGTCCATCTTCCCTGATCCACCACACTCTTCATATTATTAATTACCTCCACCACGGAAGGTGAAGGATGTTGTGTTTTCGCCCCTTTCTTTCTGTCTGTTTGTTTGTTTGTGTGCAGGTTATCACAAAAAGTTGTGGATGGATCCGGATGAAATTTTGTGGACAGATTCGGGGTGTGACACGGACGAAGTGATTAGTTTTTGGTGAAGATCCGGATCCGGCTGCTAGAATTTTTTCAGTGATTCTTCACCATTGAGAAATAGGGTCAAAATGATATATAGCACGGTATCTAAAAACGTTGTGGACAGATTCTGATGAAACTTGGTGGACAGGTTAGGTGTGCGGCAAGGACAAGTTGATTTAATTTTGGTGAAGATCTGAATCCGGATCTGGTTACGAGAGTTATTCAATTTTTAAAGTGATTCTTCACAACAGAGAGATCTGGCCAAAAATGATATAGGACTGTATAGCGTGATATTTCAAAAGTGTATTGGGGCCCGATATGTTCTCATGGATCAGGCATTATGTGGCGGAAGTACGCGCTCTCCCGAGTGCCCTTCCAGTTTTGTTCTGTTACGTCCTGATGTTATGCGTTCTCGCTGTTCTCACTCCTCTATGAGCCTCGACATTGTTTACAGAAAAGGGGAAAAAAAATTTGGGGTAAAGTTCTTTATAAACCGGAATTCCAGCCAGGTCTGTTGTTCGATGGAGGTGATTGGGGCAGGAATTTGTCATTTGTTCAGAGGACCAAGTGTAACTCACCTACTACTCAGGAAGGACATTGTTGTTGTTCATCTTTTGGCTGCTCCCATTAGGGGTCGCCACAGCGGATCATCCGTTATGATCCGCATACTGATTTGGCACAGGTTTTACGCCGGATGCCCTTCCTGACGCAACCCTGGTCGCCTCTTACGACACAGGGATCAGGATTTGGGTTTCGCCATGATTCCGGGCTGCTCTACACCCTGCCCAGTGCAGAGCCCCCGTCCTCAAGCGATCCTCCAACCCAAGCCTCCGAGTAGCCGGATTACAGGCGCACGCCACTACGCCCGGTATCTACTCAGGAAGGACATTGTGGTATCTTTAATATTCACCAACTAATGCTGACAGATGGGACACCTGGCAAACGTCCATCTGAGCGACTGTGAAGCAACATCCTACACGTGAAACACCAATCAGAAAGTTCATAGTTGAGTCGCGAACCTACATGTGACATATTAAACGTAACACACACACACACACACACACACACACACACACACACACACACACACACACACACACACACACACACACACACACACACACACACACACACACACACACACACACACACACACACACATCAGGTTGGCTTAGTTTGTTTGAGCATCAAATCCATGAATAACCGGCACCAATAATCATAACAAAAATGAACAAGAGACCAAAGAAGAAGGAAAAAAAAAAGACGAAATTGGAAGAACGTTAGTATAATGGTTGAACTCTCCGATCTCATTTGCAATGCTTAATGAGTTAATTAGAGTGTTTGGCTGCACTAAGCCCGTAATCTTGGAGGCCTGGATTAAATACCCTTGACTGATCTAGTAGAGAGGGCAATTATGGGGGGTGGCAGTCAGGCTCGGGCCAAGCGCCGGGAGGCCAGTAATGACCTAATTTCTCAAACTTTTTTTGCCGCCACCACTAGAAATATTTATCAATAGCTGCATTGCCAGCTTAATTAGTAATCAACGTTCAGAACACCCACAGGGCAAATAACATCCAAATGATAAACACAGGATAAGGAACTAGGCGAGTTGTGAAGCCACTCCAATGTGATTGATGCTGTTTGATTGCCAGAAAGACATTGCCAGTTAATGTTTTGGAAGGAATCAGATACTGTTGTATTGATTATAGGGTATTAAATTCGTCAACGACTTCACTTGGTCAATGTAAGTTAATGCTGTAACCAGGAAGTTGAGAACTTTTGACCTCCTCACCACGTGGTCCGGCCAGACGTGCAGATGTGGCACGCCCTCCATCACCGCACTGTGCCTCGTCAACAGGTAAACATTGTTCTCCTGTACCGGCCACAACTTGGGCATCACCGCTCTCTTGGGCTGCACGGCGTGGCGCAGGAACCTTGAGCACCTGATGCCGTCCACCGTCTGATACGTACAGATCGCCAGAGCCAGGATCCACGGCCAAGTAGTACCGCTGAGCTGGGATTGTGCTGGGGTTAAACAGGACCAAACAATCACCATGAATATATCTGTCACAAAGGATGCACAGAGCGCTGAGCTTTGAATAAGTGATTCACATTGAAAGGATCAAATAACAAGGCCCAACTAATGGATGCGATTAGGTAAAACCTGGAGATGAGAAAAAAAATTGCTTTGTCAAGTGTCCAGAAATGCTTTACTACAGAAGTTCAAAAAGACGAAAGCAGAAGAGAGAGAGAGAGAGTGTGCAACATTAAGGGAAACATTTCATTATAATTGGGAGATGCAGGAAAAGAGAGCCAAGGGAAAGAAAGTATCCTGAGAGGCGAACAAGATGATAGGATGACATTTTGAGCACTTTGGAAAACATACCCATTATAAACGAATAAAAAGCAAAGTTTTTCAAACGAGCTTATACAGTAAACTTCACTACATCTCAGATATTTTCACATCTTTTTCTCTTCCACAACCCACTCAAAATCTCCATTCTCTCTTTTTATCTCTCCCTCCTTCTTCCTATTCATCTCAATATCCCTCTCCCTCTCTGGACTCGACCTTCTTCTCCCAACCCCTCACCCTCTCCATTTGTAAACAGGACCAATCTATTATATAAAAGCAGCCATGTCTGTCTGTCTGTTTGTTTGTTTGTCATGCCACAACTTGAGAACGGATTAACGGATTTCAAAGAAACCAACGACGATGGATTCAGGGAATGCCCAGGTTTGTGACACAGTTTAATAAAAAGAAGGAAAAGAAAAAGGAAGTTTTGTGGAAGGGCATACGTGGAAAAACTACAAATGCCAACTTGTGACTTGCAACTCCTCTCTCTCTCTCTCTCTCTCTCTCTCTCTCTCTCTATCTCTATCTCTATCTCTATCTCTATCTCTATCTCTATCTCTATCTCTATCTCTATCTCTATCTCTATCTCTATCTCTATATCTCTCTCTCTCTCTCTCTCTCTGTGTCTCTCTCTCTCTCTCTCTCTCTCTCTCTCTCTCTCTCTCTCTCTCTCTCTCTCTCTCTCTCTCTCTCTCTCTCTCTCTCTCTCTCTCTCTCTCTCTCTCTCTCTCTCTCTCTCTCTCTCTCTCTCTCTCTCTCTCTCTCTCTCTCTCTCTCTCTCTCTCTCTCTCTCTCTCTCTCTCTCTCTCTCTCTCTCTCTCTCTCTCTCTCTCTCTCTCTCTCTCTCTCTCTCTCTCTCTCTCTCTCTCTCTCTCTCTCTCTCTCTCTCTCTCTCTCTCTCTCTCTCTCTCTCTCTCTCTCTCTCTCTCTCTCTCTCTCTCTCTCTCTCTCTCTCTCTCTCTCTCTCGACCTCTCTCTCTCTCTCTCTCTACCTCTCTCTCTCTCTCTCTCTCTCTCTCTCTCTCTCTACTTCTCTCTACTTCTCTCTCTCTCTCTCTCTCTCTCTCTCTCTCTCTCTCTCTCTCTCTCTCTCTCTATCCTTCTCTCTCTCTCTCTCTCTCTCTCTCTCTCTCTCTCTCTCTCTCTCTCTCTCTCTCTCTCTCTCTCTCTCTCTCTCTCTCTCTCTCTCTCTCTCTCTCTCTCTCTCTCTCTATCTCTCTCTCTCTCTACCTCTCTCTCTCCACCTCTCTCTCTCCACCTCTTTCTCTCCACCTCTCTCTCTCCACCTCTCTCTCTCTCTCTACCTCTCTCTCTACCTCTCTCTCTACCTCTCTCTCTACCTCTCTCTCTCCACCTCTCTCTCTCTCTCTCTACCTCTCTCTCTACCTCTCTCTCTCTCTCTACCTCTCCCTCTCCCCCCCACCTCTCTCACTCTCTCTCTCTCTCCCACCTCTCTCTCTCTCTCTCTCTCTCATTCTCTCTCTCTCTCTCTCTCTCTCTCTCTCTCTCTCTCTCTCTCTCTCTCTCTCTCTCTCTCTCTCTCTCTCTCTCTCTCTCCCACCCCTCTTTCTCTCTGGCCTCCTCTTTTAATATTCCTGTCAGCGAAGAGAGGGTGGTATTTGTTTGTGACACTAAAATGTGGATCACATTCAACTTGAATGCATCTTGGTTATATGTAATGTTCAATGTATCTCTCCCGTATTATACTTTTACGATGCTGATGTAATTTTCCCCCCTTTGCAAAAAATATTTTTATGTCAGTTATTTTGAAATTATATATTCGTTCTTTCATTATTTGGAATGACAAGATAAGTCAATTGAGGAATTGAGTAAATGAGATGAATAAAACATGGGCATGACAGCCAAATGGCAAACCTCCCAGTGGTGTTGACAACCACCGATAAATTGACAGCCTCAAGAAAAGAATCCTGGAAGTTAATGTCAAAGGGGGAGAATAAGATTTTAATGGACTGACAAAGTATAAGTGCTGGTTGGAAAGCCAATGAAAGAACTGGGAGCCATTGTAAAGGCCCCGTCACACCTTGACGATTTAGCCAGCGTATGCCTGACGTATGAAAAATTTGGCTAAAACGCTGGCACACGTCGAATACGTTATGGGTAAGTTTGTATACGTTAAGAGCACGCTGAAGCACGCTGGCATATGTCGTAGTACGCCGAGCTGTTAGACAAATTTTCCATGCTTGAATTTTTTCGTTGTATGCCAGCGTATGACTCACACGTTCCGCATAATGCTGGCCATAAGCTGTAGGCACGTTACGCGATCGTTGACACACGTCGACACACGTTACTTGTAAGTTACTCATAAGTCGAAACACGTCGAGGTAATGTTTAGCGTACCCAAAACTATTTCTAACCTTTGAGTAACGTGTTGTAGGCATGTTACATGATCGTTGACACACGTTACTCATAAGTCGAAACACATCAAGGTAAAGGCCCAGTCACACCTTGACGTTTTAGCCAGCTTATGCCGATTTTTGGAAAATTTTTGTAAAATGCTGGAACACGTCGAATACGTTATGGGTAAGTTTTGATAACATTGAGAGCACGCTGAAAAACACTGCCATACGTCGTAGTACGCTGGCTTTAAACGTTGTACTTTTCGGTTGTCCTCAAATTTCCCATGCTTGAAATTTTAAGACTTATGCCGGCGTATGACTCACACGTTCCGCATAACGCTGGCCATAAGTTGTAGGCACGTTACGCGATCATTGACACATGTCACCACACGTTACTTGTAAGTTACTCATAAGTTGAAACACGTCGAGGTAATGTTTAGCATACCCGAAACTTATTTCTAACCTTTGAGTAACGTGTTGTAGGCACATTACACGATCGTTGACACATGTCACCACATGTTACTTGTAAGTTACTCATAAGTCGAAGCACGTCGAGGTAATGTTTAGCATACCCGAAACTTATTTCTTACCTATGAGTAACATGTTGTCGGCACGTTACACGATCGTTGACACACGTCACCACACGTTACTTGTAAGTTACTCATAAGTCGAAACACGTCAAGGTAATGGTTAGCGTCAGTGTTCCAGGCTCCCTGTTTTTTTTTTTTCTTCTTCGGTATGACGGTGATGTTGACACTTCGATTTCTAGTGCGGTTATAATATAATATAATTAATAGGCTGCCGCTCAACGATTTAGGTCATAACTGCACTAGAAATCGAAGTGTCAACATCACCGTCATACCGAAGAAGAAAAAAAAAAAAAAAACAGGGAGCCTGGAACACTGATGCTAACCATTACCTTGACGTGTTTCGACTTATGAGTAACATACAAGTAACGTGTGTCAATGATCACGTAACGTCCCTACAACTTATGCCAGCGTATGCGGAACGTGTTTTCATACGCCGAGTACGTCGAGAAATTTTCAACATGCTGAAAATTTCTCGACGTACTCGGCGTAGGACGACATATGCCAGTGTACTACGACGTATGCCAGCATACTACGACGTATGCCAGAGTGCTCTCAACGTATACAAAACTTACCCATAACGTATTCGACGTGTGCCAGCTTGATTCGGCAAATTTTTCATACGTCGGCATACGCTGGCTAAAACGTCAAGGTGTGACAGCGGCTTCACACTTCGATGTCTCGTGCAGTTATGATTTGAATCGTCGAGCCGCAGCCTATTAATAGCCTACGCCACGTGATCGTCGGCGATACACTGCCGCGCTATGCATAAGTTAGACTATCATTGGGCATAGGTTGTGAACGCCGACAACACGCTCAGCATTCGTTGGTATAAGTTATCTATATGTGATTTAAACGTTCTGTGTACATTACTAATACGTTATGCATACGTCCAACACGTTATTATACGCCCAAAACTGAAAAAAACATCAATAGTTCAGCATACGCCAGCGTTTTACATACATTTTGATACCTTGCTATACGCTGGCTAAAACGTCAAGGTGTGACAGCCCCTTTATAGGGGGAGACAAATTGTTGGATCATCCAGGAGTAATCAGCCATGAGAACAACAACCAACCAACCAAAAATAATAATGAGAAAACATCTCAAAATTCAAAACCCATCGACATCCACTTTGTACTCGAGCGAAACTTGACGAAAACAACAGCTCCAAAAAAATGTCAAAATTTCTCAAAATAAAGGTGTGTTGAAAATTTAATGACAAAAGTTCAAATAGTAAATAAAGAAACACAGAAACAATTACATAATCCTCGATGGATGAGCTAATAAGGCCTGTTTGTAATTACTGTGACTTTGCCCCTTGACCCAATTATTAATTAGTGCTCTCCGTATTCTCATGATAATGCTTTGATGAAAATTTGATGACAAAAGCTCAAAGGGTAAAGAAGTTATTGCCTGGAGACACACACACACACACACACACACACACACACACACACACACACACACACACACACACACACACACACACACACACACACACACACGGAGGTGGATACTTTGAGACGTGGTAGGTTTATGTTTCACCTCCTGAAACCCACCCATATGTGGTGATAATAGACAACAGCAACTTGCATGTACAGACACAAACACACACTCATACGGAGGTGGATACTTTGAGACCTGGGAGGGCTCCATTCCACTTTCTGGAACCCCTATATGGAGATAACTACCAATGACCAATAACCAATAACACACACATCAGTGCCAAGTGCCATTGGAGTGATCCAGTTTATACACATACACACACAAGTGCAAATGTACACACACATCAAGTAAATACAAAGGACAAACACAAAGATTTACCTTGAAACAGCATTCTTTGAAAGAGGATTTAAAGTGGGTAATTGGTGAAATTCAATTCAAAAATGTATCAAGCCACAGAACACAAAATGTCCATCTATACTCTCTGGCTATACCTTCACAGCTCGAACAAACATGGCGAACACCTGGTCGGATATGCCTGGTGTTGACTTAATGGTCAGGGTGGTGGACTTGGGATCCTAGGATCCTGAGTTCAGAAACGCACTTTGCTGTTGAATTAATACCAGTTGGAGTTGACTCTGCCTGTCATTCTTCTGAGGTCTGTGAAGTGAGTACCAGTGTATTGGGGGTAATAACCATTTAGGGTAACCTGTGTTGGAGTCGTGACCTGTCCAGGACTCAGCAGCCCCATGTGACTTATGGTGTGAAAGGAATGGTATTCGTGTTATTAATTTTATGATGCAGCAAAGCACAGATCCAGTCCTATTCACAGTACTTGCTGCACAACCTGTTCGCATCAACTGTCGTCTGCCACACTAACACATTTTCTCTGCCCTGCTGATCACCAGTTAGGAGGTTTGCAGTCAGGAATAATAAATTCAACAAAAGGAGAACACTGAGCCGAGATGTGACATGATACTGACGACACGCACATACGTTATGCTAACACATGATCTCCAAACTAGGATGGCATTTGTGTGCCACCCGGGTCTTTGAAGATTGCGATTTATGCCGTTATCATCACGAATAAATGAAAGCAGAGCCACCGATCTAGATTTTGCCTTTGTTATGAGTTAGTCCATAGATATGACGTCCGTCCAGTTTGTGGAGTTGTCACGGTCATATTCAAGTTATGTCGTGTGTGTGTGTGTGTGTGTGTGTGTGTGTGTGTGTGTGTGTGTGTGTGTGTGTGTGTGTGTGTGTGTGTGTGTGTGTGTGTGTGTGCATGCATGTGTGTTGTTGATTGGTATCTTCACATGCAAGTTTCAGATCGTGGAATGGAGTCCTCCCAGTATCCACCTTTATTTTGGTAAGAATGGAGTCCTCCCAGTATCCACCTTTATTTTGGTAAGAATGGAGTCCTCCCAGTCGAAGTTTTGCATCGAGGGCTCTCTTCAGGATCGTCACTGAGCACCGGATAGCGTCCAACTGTAGTTTGTTTGTTATAATATTCCCAGGGATGGTTTTTAATATCTCTGTGAGGTTCTTTGTCATCGTTCCCATAGCTCCAACTATCACTGGAACAACTTTGGCATTCTTCAGTTTCCATGATCTTTTAACATCATTCTTGGTCTCGGTATTTGGTCATTTTCTTGATTTCTGCATTGTTTAGTCCAAAACTGCTGGTATTGACACCTCAATTAGCAATGCTTTCTTCTCTCTTTTTTGTACCTAAGTAAGATATTTGGTTACAATGCTTTCTTTTCGATGTTCACGCTCGATGGGATCATTAGGTTGTACGTGAGCGATACTTTCATGTTTTCAGTCCATGCTTTTGGTTAATGTTCCCACAAATTTTCTAGAACTGGGATATCAATGTTTTTGCAGATGTGCCAGTGGTTAACAATACAAACTCTGTTGTGTCGTTGTATGTACATCTATACTGACATTACATTTTAAATAAAATTTGTGTTCAGTCATTAAGCACAACATATCTCTCTCTTTGCTACTGCCACCTCCACCACTCACCTATCTCTTTTTTTTTTCCTCCTCCCCTCACTCTGTCACTTCCTCACTCCTCCCTCCAAATAAAATGCAGCACTCCTCCCACACCTCTGTCTCTCTCTCTCTCTCTCTCTCTCTCTCTCTCTCTCTCTCTCTCTCTCTCTCTCTCTCTCTCTCTCTCTCTCTCTCTCTCTCTCTCTCTCTCTCTCTCTCGCACCCTCCCTCCTGCAGTGTATGGCAACGTTTTGTGAGGCGTTGCTCTCCCCACCTCCACCGCCACCTCCCCTTCTTCGCTGCCCCTCCCTCCCCTCTCCCTCCCGCTCCCTCTCTCTTTCTCCACCCCCTTCCCCTTCACACCCCTGTCAGTGAAGTGACAAGTTGTATTTGCTGGCGCATATATATATATATATATATATATATATATATATATATATATATATATATATATATATATATATATATATACATATACATATACACGAGGCGTGTTCAAAAAGTATCCAACCTTAATTTTTCGTGCGTAAACAAATGAAGCTAGGGAGGTGTGGTTTAGTGCACTATGTAGGTGATCCTAATCCGTATGCGTGAATATTTTCCCGCCTTCAGAAGCTGTCAGTCGCCGACAGACCGCTGAAGAGTGAGGAAGCGTAAGTGTGCACCGTCGGATTTTCGTTTTTGACAAAATGGCGGAAAAACTTGAACAACGCTACTGCATCAAATTTAGTGTAAAGCTTGGCGATTCCCAAGTGGAAACGATCCGCAAGATTCAACAGGCTTTCGGGAACGAAGCAATGGGCACCACACAGTTAAAATAGTGGTACAACCACTTCAAAGATGGTCGCACATCAGTGGAAAGTGAAGCAC
>NC_140976.1:36880337-36900337 GCF_056783735.1 Eptatretus burgeri | reverse complement strand
TGCTACTGACGCAGACTATGACGCCGACACTAAAGTGGAGGAAGAGGAGGAAGAGGAGATCTCTGTCCCGACCATCAAGGAAATGATGTCTGCAGCTAAGACGATCAGGCTTTGTTTGCTATGACATGGGTTCAGTGACATGGCCTTCCTGCGCAAACTTGACAAGGGGTCACCGCCATTGCCAGACTCGTTAAAGCAGGCAACAATCGACAATTTTTTCATTACAGAGTAGGCTCTGTGCATCCATGCCGAACTTCTCAAGGCTGGTGGAAATGCTGCACTCGTGTCGTTGCATGCAGTTTTGTGCTCTGCCTGGAACACAGGCATCATCCCAACTGACTGGAAGAGGGGCCTTGTTGTCCCTCTCTGGAAAGGGAAGGGTGATCGCCAAGACTGCAACAACTACCGAGGGGTGACGCTGCTCTCAGTGCCGGGCAAGGTCTTTGCTCGGATAATACTTGATATGGTTCGCCACCATCTGCTTGAGCACCAGCGTCCAGAGCAGTTATAACTTGTTTCATTTCTATGTTCGCCATAGCAATTCGACAAGCCAACAAAAAAAACTGGTAAAAAAAAAATTAACCCATTCGTTACCGTCCGTCTGGCCACACGGCCGCCTTTGGGCACCTTGAAGCTACCTTGCATCTGCCTTGAAAATTCTATGGCCGCCGCAGGGCCCCCTTAAGGTCACCGTGCGACATCAAATCAAAGACCGTACGGCAACCCCACGTTTTCGGTCTCCACAATTTATAAATACGCCGTGTGGCTCCCCGAAAAATAAAAACTTATGTGACTGCTACATTGTGTGACGGTGGAAATACTGCGGCCGCCGTATAATTGCTAGTGGCCATAGATTTTCGAGACCCACGGCCGCTGTGGCAAATGTGACTTAGGCCTAAATATGCTGTGCGGCTCCCTGAAAAATAAAAACATATGTGACTGCTACATTGTGTGACCGTGGAAATACTGCGGCCGCCGTATAATTGCTAGTGGCCGTACATTTTGGAGACCCCACGGCCGCCGTGGCAAATGTGACCTAGGCCTTAGCAACCAAGAAAAGCTACACAAGGTAAACCCGTTGCTGTTCCAAACCGTAGCTGGGTTTCTCTGCAGCTGCAGACATTCACAAGTAGCACATACATGAGAAAGCATCCTAAATACTGTATATATAAAATACATGGGAAACAAATAGAAAATTAAATTTCTTTCCTCGACACACAACATCAGGTATCATTGTTGGCCAGGTATCTTACGAGTCGGTCTGCCAGTAATGTACTCCCATCTTCTGAACTCCTTACTTAAGAAGCAAGAAAACCAGGTTCAAATCCTACATACAATGTGTTTGTCCATTTTCTGACAATGTCCTGTAATTCATGTAAAAGAGCATTGGTGACTTCCCAAGTCTTTGTTCTGCGTACGATATATGTACAAGCTCCACCATGAACCTTATATCACTGAGAAATAAAATCATCATCATTTGTTGAGATATTTCAATAAAATTTCACAGTAATATATTGGAGACCCCAGTAATCTATATGAAGGTAGCCATGAATCCTCCTTTTAGTTCCCATTACGAGGCTGTGAAACAAAATCACTTCACATACTGTGTGTGATTATTATAGAAAATCACTTCACATACTGTGTGTGATTATTATGTCGATAATATCATGGCAGATCTACTGGAAATGTTGGAAATGCCTATTCATTCTCACCTGTGTTTCAAATCCTTGCTGGTAAAGGAACTTTCCAGGTATCACGGAAGGCAAGGATGGGAAGTGGTTAAAAAAATAAAACATTAATTAGTACTATAACATTTAAAAACACAGATTCACGACTATTAACATTGCTGAAGAGGTGGAGGGACATATGGTGGAGTCTTATCAATTGTCTGCTCAATATAGCAAAAAACAAGGACATCACAATATGTTTTAATCAACAATCATGGAAGAAGCTTCAACAAACATCATATTAAAAATGGAGGAATACAACAATAATTGGTGCAATCTGTACATTCTGGAGGATAAAACAAAACAAATGCCCCTTTTCCTGAAACTGAGCGGTTTAATTGATGAGGTGAGATCAGCATCTCATTTCAAAGAGAAGGGGATGGGCCAGGCATCTGCCTGGGGGATGGCCAGACGGAGGCTAGACCGGTGGAAAGTGGATGCAGTGACACGCTGCTACGGCACATGCTCCCAAACCTGACCTGACCTGACCAGTTTCGATAAAATAATCTCGTGAATCCACAACAAGACTTTGACAAGGTCTTTATGCATATAATTTTAATCAAGAATGGTGTACCTATTCTTTGGTGACCATTAGGACTTCATGACATCTCCATTACACCATCCACCACATCAAACACTTATATTTGTCCATTCCTGTAGAAATGTTATGATGGGAGGAAGGTTCTACCAGGCACTCCCTGCAGGGCTTCTATCGACAGGTAAAAACTGTCGACGTTCAAGTGCTAAATTTGGTTGACAGCATATTAAAATAAAGTATAAATTTGATCACCAGATTCTTATCTGAAAACTATGCAAATATGAATCAAATCGAATGCTCAGTATGAGATTTCCTCGCCATATTGTATATTATTGAATGTCTGAATTGTAAGAACAATCAGTGACCAAAGTGGTTCCATATGCAATCTTTTTGAGAAGATCTTGTTCAAAACTGAAGACACTGTCAACTAGTGTAGTTGTCCTGCAGGCAAAGCTCATGTATGTTGTTTCTACCATCAGACGGTCTTCATTCTGGATTGTGCAGGCATCATTTACCAGGTATGCCAACACCGTCTCAAGAAGAAGTAAGCACCATGTGACTCCAATGACCATGTTGGGTCTTACCTCTACTTAGTGGTGATCAAAAAGTTTGATATGAACCTTGCCTGCTGGGCAGCTACACGAGTTGGTGGTGCCTTGGATTACAAATATGGATACTCCACATGACAACCACATTTCTACCCTGCACACGTGAAACGAAAAGTGTGGTTAAGCAATTGGTTCATGTCTATCCGTCTGTCTGTCTGTCTTATTTAGTTTATGATCGTCAGTTTATGATCGAGGAACAGCTTATACAAAATTGAATATTATATTTTGAACACGAATTTGGAACATGAATAGGAAGACAAACCTGCTGTTTTACTGTACTTTGGCTCTGAATTTGTCCCGATCACACAAGCACAGAGGAGTGAGATAATATTTTTACTTTATCTGTCTGCCTGCCTGGCAGTTTGGTCACAGCACAGTGGGCCTTCTCTACTCATTAGTTGGATTATGTTTCTGCTTTACTGGGCTGAAAAAATATTCAAAGATGTTTTCATGAAAGTGGATATTTTATTTTATTTATCATTATGAGGAAAGAAATGGGAAATTAATGAAATATAAAACCTCATTCCTCTTTCTCGGTTCAGTGTATATATGAATGGAGTATTGCGAGTATGAGTATTACGAAAGAAAATGATGGAGTTGCTTTGCTTTTCAATTCTGGAAGGCCTTGGCAAAAGTTATGGATGTTGAGTCAAGAAGGGTTTGCATTGTGGATTTAGAAGTTCAAGGCAAGCAATTTCATTTGGTTAACTTGTATCTTCCCCAGCAATCATGGGCCAACATAAACCGTTATATTGTGTTTTACTACACCTGTGTACTTGGAAATATGTCGATAATGAGAGGGGATTCAAAGTTTTCTTGGGTTCTCCTGTTTTACGTGGATTGCCATGGTATCTAAATTAATTACTTTGTTTCATTTGAGGGATGTATTTCAGTGTATCATTATGGTGATCCTGGAAAAAAAATGTGGAATAATGGTGGTGGTTGACAATGGTTTAGGAATCATTTCATTTTGCTTATGGGAAGTGTTTGTACTGGAGATGTTTGATCTGTCTACTGCCTTCTCAAATCATGTTTTCCTTTGATGGTATATTGATTTCCTTTTGTTCATATGGGGTGTGGAAGGTGAACACCTTGTTGAATATTCCAAGGGTACAGGTGTGTTGGTTGTTTCCAAATTAAAATCCTGGAAATTTATGAATATCATCATTCGTATGCAGCACATGGCTGCAGGTTAGCATCAGTTATTGCAGGGGAGCGACAGTGCCGCAGTTGGGTGTTGGGTGCTGGCCGGAGCTCGCCGACTCTTTACGAAGGACACCATGGGGGATTTAATGCTGGCAGAGAGGACACGCAGTTTAATGACTGGGCGACAGCAAACACAATGATGCCTCGCTCTGCCTGTGGAACACTGGAATGATAATTTTAAGCTGGGCTGAGATTCAAACCCAGGCGAGGCAGCTCAGAGACAAGTGTGCATACCTCTTGGCAATCCTACCAGCCCTGAAAATATGATACCAATTTATACCAAGTAATAAAAACATTTTTTAAAATGTAAAAGGATGTAGGGATAGTCCTCCAAAAAGTATGTAAATAAGGCAGAAATGGTCACGAGAAATTATCACGTGAAACCATCCCCATATCTTTCTTTGAATAATGGTTGTTTCTAGAAAAGACACTAAGTGTGTGTGTGTGTGTGTGTGTGTGTGTGTGTGTGTGTGTGTGTGTGTGTGTGTGTAAAAAGACACTAACTGTGTGTGTTCGAGTGCATGAATGTGTGTGTGTGTGTGTGTGTGTGTGTGTGTGTGTGTGCATGTGTGTGTGTGTGTGTGTGTGTGTGTGTGTGTGTATAAAGACACTAACTGTGTGTGTTCGAGTGCATGAATGTGTGTGTGTGTGTTTGATATAACTTTCACACACACACACACACACACACACACACACACACAACCATTATTCAAAGAATGATGTTGTGATGGTTTCACAAGATCGTTTCTCGTGACCATTCCAACCTTATTTGCATACCTTTTTGGAGGAACATCCCAACATCCTTTTGCATTAAAAACAGTTTTTATTACTTGTTTTTGAAATGTGTTTACATGCTGGACAATTTCATTGCTATTGAACGGATTTTTTTCCATATGATCTGTGTTGTATTAACCATGAGCAGTCTCCCCCCCCCCCCTTTTTCAAGTGGAATGATATGGGTACAGAGAGGGAATTTGAAGGAGAGTACACTATTCTCTGAAGCGAATTAAGTGACTAAATTGATGTAATGGTAATTTCTGGCTCCAAAGTGTTTTGCCACAAGTATGTGATGAGAGCGTCTTTGTTAACTATGTTCTACGTCTGATTTACAAATGTTGTGATACAGACTTTATAGATGTGCTCAAATGGTAATGGTACTGTAAATACTTTATTGCCGATCTAACATTCTAAATAGTATGTACTTTTTAGCTCGCCTGCTTGAAGAACAGAGAACTATAGCGATACCCCCCCGGCGTGAGCGTCAGCGTGAGTGTGAAAATGTTAAAGTTTTTGGTGCAAGTTATTTCCTTTCTAATGTTTTTATCTACCACACTATTTTTTACTGATTACAATATACAAATACATATATTGCTTTAAAATTATTTGGATCAGACTTCACTGCAATGCTTTATAAACCAGAGTTGGTGTCAAAGCCACCCAATACTCGCCTGTTTATACATTTATCGTTTTTAAAAGACTTGTCTAATCATATTTATTATAAAATAAATTCGCCAAGATTCGCCAAGATTCGCCAACAGAGTCCATCTGCGTGACATGGCAGAACTTCCACAACAGCACCCAGAGATCTACAATGAGTTCAAGGCAGGCTACTTCACAGTGCAAAAGACCAAGAGGGCATTCTCAGCAATTCCTCTTGACCAAGCGCATGAACAAAAAATGCCCGTGTCAAGGGTGACGGAGGTGCCGTTGGCCTGACAGACAATCCCAGTGCTCTGAGGCGCTGGATGGTCGCCGGAACCGAGGTGGCCAGAGTGATCATGGAGTTTGAGGAGGCGAACATGCATCCAAATGCCAATGAGGAGACACCTCACCATGAAGAAACAGCGCATGCACAGGAAGCATTTGCCAAAGATGTACAATCACTTGTGGCTGCATTGAAGAGCTGGGGAATCCCTTAGAGGAGGATAGTCCAGATTTGCTGGTCCTAGACACCAAGGAGATTGCCGATCCTGCAATGATTGAAACAGTTCACACTGCCAAGCAGATTGGACAAGAACAGTTTCAGGCATACTCAAAGGATTGCCTCATCGACAGAACCAAGACTATTGACGAACCTATAAAGAGGAACAAACTCCCCCTCTTCGGAACAGACAGAAGACCAAAAGCACCCAAAGGAAAGGAAGCATCTGTGAAGAATGATATGGCCTTATTTGCAAGGCTCTACATAGGCTGCCAGAACCGCGATGGGAACCTGGACGAGTTCTTCCGTCATGAAAATCAAGCATGCCCTCCCGCGTTATCTGATGCAGGTAAGCTCCACCTGGGTAGCAAAAGCGACTTGCTGGTGTGCCTTGAAGGCGTTGCTGAAGCTCAGTCTGATGCACCTGCTGTCACTTCTGTTGTCTTTGACGGCGCCGTCATCATGCAGATGTTGAAGCCTGGCACTGCCAAGACATTTGAAGAATATGCCCACCAAGTCTTCATCCCATACTTCGAGGGGCAGCTGCGTCGTGCTTCACGTCTCGACCTCGTTTGGGATAGCTACAAAGATGGCTCCTTGAAGACGGCGACAAGGGAGAAATGAGGAAAAGGGGTGCGACGGCGCGTGGTGAGCACCGCAGCCATACCAGGAAACTGGCAGAGTTTCCTACGTGTCGACGCAAACAAGGTGGAGCTCTTCACCTTCCTGTCCGATGTGCTGGTGCAGTCCTTCCATGACGAGGCAAAGGAGCTGGTAGTCACTGATGGTGAAGCAGTCACCTGCCTTCCAAGGCAGGAAGATGAAAGCTCTCTGGCTCCATGCGGTCAAGAAGAGGCGGACACTCGCGTCATGCTACATGTGGCCCATGCTGCAGAACATGACCACCGTCGGATTCAAGTTCGAACCGTAGACACCGACGTCGTCGTCTTGGCGGTGATGGTAGCCCAGGCACTACCATGCGTGGATGAACTCTGGATTGCCTTTGGGACAGGCAAGAACTACCGCTACATCCCTGCCCATGAAATAGCTGCCTCCCTCGGTCCACAGAAGGCACGTGCCCTCCCTGTCTTCCATGCCATGACCGGATGTGACATGGTATCAGCATTCGTGGGGCATGGGAAGAAATCTGCCTGGGCCACATGGAACTCGTTTCCAGAACTGACAAATTCTCTTGTGACCCTGACCACCACGCCAGTCAACATCCAGGATGACACAATGTACTGCATTGAAAGATTTGTGGTGCTCCTCTATGACCGCACCAGTCCATATACGGACGTCAACGAGGCCAGAAAGAAACTCTTTGCCAAGAGGAACTCCGTCCAGCGCATCCCACCTACCTATGATGCTTTGGAACAGCATGTGAAGAGATCAGTCTTCCAGGGTGGCTATGTCTGGGGGCAGGTCTTAGTCCCTCAACCCATGCTTCCATCACCAACAATCTGGGGCTGGCGGCAAACAGAGGATGGGTCCTACGAACCGCTCTGGACCACACTCCCTGAGGCTTCAAAAAGCTGCTTCGAGCTGGTGTCGTGCGGCTGCAAAAAAGGCTGTAGAAACCGCTGCAAATGCAAGAAGGCTAATCTGCAATGCACTGGACTGTGTGGTTGTGAAGGAGAATGCCAGTAGACAGACGCAGTAGACACAGACTGAGATATCGGTCTAGCTTAGAATGTGCAAATGCAAAGTCGCATTGCTTGTAAAAGTGTTGACTTCTTGATCCAGAGCCAGTACACTTGAGCTCAGAAATTCATATTGTACTAGACTGATGTATGCGTGTACCATGTGTCCTGGTAGAATGGTAGTAGACAGTAAACCGTAGCCACTTCAAAGTGGTGTGCAATAATTTGACTACATTTTCTGAGTTTGTCATTATCACGATTATCAGTTTCCTTTGCAAAATAGAGTAAAGTATGTAATCTATAATGCAATGTTGTTGATTCCAAACCCATTGAATGTGATGAATATCATTTGACTCTTGTTCTCCAGGCAATAATGGGTACTTTTCAGCGAAAAGTTTCAGGAGAGCAGCAATTTACAAATCAAATAATGGCTTTTTTACCGAAAATCCTGGCTCATAATATTTGAATACGCCTTTTCATGGTCAATTTACTGAATTTTACACTTTCCTTATATCTACCACCAATACAATAAGAAAATAAGAACATATTGCCAATTTCGCGAAAGTAGAATGGCGGCCATTTTCCAAAATGGCCGCCAAAGCTGACCAAGGCACAATCTCGAGTGGCTCGATATCTAGAATTGTTCAGAATACATTATTCTACATGCGTACCTGTGACCCATTGACATCACCAAACTCTTGGCATCTTCCTTTGAGATGCTTTGCCAAACCTTTACTGCAGCCATTTTCACTTGTTTGTTTTGGAGGGTTTCTGACTTTAGTCTTCTCTTCAGCAAGTGAAATGCATGCTCCATTGGAGTTAAATCAGGGGATTGACTTGGCCAGTCTGAAACCTTCCACTGTTTCCCCTGATGAACTCCTTGGTTGTGTTGGCAGTGTGTATTGGGTCAATGACTTGCTGCATGGTGAAGCACCACCCATTGAGTTTTGGAGGCATTTTCTTGTACAAAGGCAGAAAAAATATTTCTGTACACTTCTGAATTCATTCTGCGACTGCCATCATTAGATACATCATCAATAAAGATGAGTGAGCCAGTTCCAGAAGCACCCATGCAAACCCAAGCTCTGACACTACCTCCACCATGCTTCATTGAAGAGGTGGTATGCTTTAGATCAAAGCGGTTTCTTCCTTTCTCCACACTTTCACATTTCCATCGTTTTGGTAAACGTTTATCTTGGTATCATCTGTCCATAAAACTTTGTTACAAAACTCTCCTTTCTCACTTCTGCACTTCTTGGCAAATTCTAATCTGGCCTTTCTATTTTTGTTGCCTGGTGTTGGTTTAATTGTTCGGGTGGCGGGCTTTGGATCCCAGGGTCCTGAGTTCAAATCCCGCTCAGCTGTTGAATTAATACTAGGTGGGGTTAACTCGGCCTGTCATCGGCAAAATGAGTGCCAGCATGCTGATATACTGTGTCGGAGTGGCGATCCGTCCAGGATTGTGCCCAATAGCCAAAGAAACTGCTTAAGCAGCACCAACGCTCTGCACAGAGTATGGTCCCAATCTCCTCCTCCTCTTTTCTATTTTTGGTACTGCTGAGAGGTTTGCATCTTGAGGTTAAAGTCTTCTGCAAACAGTAAATTGTGATACTTTCACCACTGCACTCTGGAAGTTATTGGTGATGTCACTGGCAGTTGTTTTAGCATTTTTCTTCACGGCTCTGATGATTTTTCTGTCATCAACTGCAGTTGTTTTCCTTGGCCGACCTGGCCGTTGTCTTGCTGATGATTCGTTTCTTTACTTTTCAAGATATTCCAAATTGTTGTATTTGCTATTCTCAATTTTTGTGCGACGGTTCTAATTTAGTTCTTCTGTTCTCTCAGCTTCCAAATTGCTTGCTTTTCTTTCATGGGCAGTTCTCTGGTCTTCATGTTGGTTAATGCCGACTGATTCCAAAGGCAGACTCCCGAGGCAAAAGCAAAGGCTAAAACCAAGACTAGACATTCATAGCTCTTTCATGTGTGAACATTCAATGGAACAAGAAACACGTGTCAGTCATTTGTTCCAAATACTTATACTTACCTAAAATGGGGGGGGGGGGGGGGACTGAACATAAAAAGTGCAATTGTCCGACAATGGTAAAACATATATGCAGAGAAATACCAAGAAATAATAACTGACCTTCTGTACTCTTGTTTCATATTCATCTTTTGATCTCAAATCCAAATTTCTTGAGGATAAAGCAATAATATCAAATTTTATTTCACCGTTTCAATAGTTATAGAGGACACTACGTATCTGTGATAGGGACATCAACATTGATACATCATCATTTACCATTTACTACATATGGATTTAGGGATAGATTGAGTGGGAGTTTATCGCAAGGTCATGCGTGTTTATGAATCACGATTGTTGTTTCACTATTGCTCTTTCCTCTTTGAGCCATGTATTTTTATATTTGCCAAACGTACATGCCTGCGACATTAGTATGGATCATACTTTGCCCAAGCTGGAAAATGGGAAGACTAACATGCTTCAGTGAAAGATGAACTTCTTATAATGAACTACAACACCGTGCAGAGACCACAGCAACGTTCAGGTGACATTTTCAGTTTACTTCTGTATCAGAAAGTTTCACAGGCTGATCACCGCCATCAATGTCCTCTTGCCATAATAAAACACCCCTACCTCATGGCCTAATAGCCCTTTCTGCAAAGACACCAACAATAAGGGTGGGAGTTTTATAAATAGTTTGTAAATACAGAAGGGAGATAACTGTCTGCTTTTGGAAATTCTATTTTAACATATGTACCGAGGGACATTAAAAACCAATGTGGAGACGATTACCCATTTATCTTGTCAGGAGAATTTTTTTTTAACCAACATAGGATAAACTGTAAAGCAAACACAATATTATATTCCATGTCATGCCATCTTGGAAATCATCACTTTTCCAAATTGAGCGTTAAACAGCCTTGTACGTCTAACAATACAAGACAAACATGGACATTGATAACACTTATTATTGTGCCAGGAGAAAATATACTCGTACAGAAAATAAACGATGGATTCTGCATTTCTTCCTTGCTGAGATACAGATTTGATAGCTCCTTGTACTACAGTTACAGCCTGATTCGGATTATGGTTCTCGTACTCATTGTAAACTACTCACGACTTGGCACATTGTGGGTATGCAAATCGCTGTTCCTGGAGTATTCCATTGAAATATATATATATATATATATATATATATATATATATATATATATATATATATATATATATATATATATGTTGTCAGGCGTTGGGCCACTGAATTAATACACCAGGGGGTTGACTCAGCCTGTCATCCTTCCGAGGTCGGCGAAATGAGTATCAGTATACTGGACCGGTGTATACCCTGGTTAAAATAGGTGTACCATATCCCTGTGTCGTAAGAGGCGACCAGGGTTGCGTCAGGAAGGGCATCCGGCGTAAAACATGTGCCAAATCACTATGCGGATCATACGAATGATCCGCTGTGGCGACCCCGAATGGGAGCAGCCAGAAGAAGAAGAAGAAGAAGAAGAAGAAGAAGAAGAAGAAGAAGAAGAAGAAGAAGAAGAAGAAGAAGAAGAAGAAGAAGAAGAAGAAGAAGAAGAAGAAGAAGAAGAAGAAGAAGAAGAAGAAGAAGAAGAAGAAGAAGAAGAAGAAGAAGAAGAAGAAGAAGAAGAAGAAGAAGAAGAAGAAGAAGAAGAAGAAGAAGAAGAAGAAGAAGAAGAAGAAGAAGAAGAAGAAGAAGAAGAAGAAGAAGAAGAAGAAGAAGAAGAAGATATATATGTTGTCAGGCCAGGTGAGATCAGATCTGTGACTTGCTATGGGTATCATGTTAAACCCATACTAACCTGGTCATGGTCGAGTGTCTGTGACGAAACCGGCTCCCCTCCCATCAGGTCCCCTTATGAGGAGGGTGCATGAACATGGACACCTATCAGGATGACATACAAAACCTGCTAAAGGGTGGAGGAGCTCTTTTTGAGCCAACGGCCATCCATATCTTGTGCCCAACTGTGTCTGCGGATGTCCTACTGCAAATGTTTATCTTCCTTCAGAGGTTGGTGGCATGATTTGCACTCCAGCCACCACAAAACACGACACTTTGCAAAACATACTAGTGTGTTTTGGAGTGGTGCTGAGGTTTCATCCACCAGACTGCGGTCTCCTCAAGTTAACCTGAGGCAGTCCATTTGGGTGGGTGCATGGAATGTCCCATCCCAAAGAGATGGGGATGGACCAGGCATCTGCCTGGAGGATGGCCAGATGGAAGCCCATGGAGTACGTATGCAGTGAAAGCACATGCTCCCAATGAATGTATGTATGTATGTATCTATCTATATTATGTTCTGCATTAGGAATGTTCCCTGCTCGTTTTTGTCTTTTCTTCCATTGAACCAGCATGGTCCGAATCCTAGTTTAGCTGGGACTTTATTCCCAACGATCCGTTCCTTTCAGCCGGTACGTCCTTGGCAGTGTCGCTCGGCTGCATCCGATCAGGTAAAGTGATCCGGTCCAGTAGAGTGATCCGGTTCGGACAAGGCGTACCGAGGGCGTGTTCCCTGGTAATTAAATCACGTGATTAATTCGGTAACCCGATTAACCCATAGACGGGAGGACCCTTGGTCACGAGGTTGAGTTATTGGCGTCCACGGTCGGTGAAGCGACCCGCCGCGTCACAGAATTATCCGTGTGCGACGGCCTACAATTCCGGGGAGTCTGTTGGGAACCGAGATAGCTTCTGCCACCTCGTGGTCTTCTCACCCGACCCCCGGCCCGCAACAATATATATATATATGTATATATATATATATATATATATATATATATATATATATATATATATATATATATATATCTCATGTAAAGATCTCATCTCAGATCTCATGAGAAACTTGTGATGGCCCATGAGGACATGAGAAATGTTCAAATGAGTAAAAATAAAAATCTGCATTGTTTTTGTTCTCTGTGCCATCAGTGTGCACAATATGCCTCGTGATCAATCACCACACATATTTTGTACAGAAACGAATTTAGATGCTCAAAAATTTGTAGATGGATGATTGCTGCAACATTTCCTCTATTTGTGCTTTGTTATATCTCCAGCACACAGAAAATTCAAAGTGTTCCTTAAATTTGAGGCAAAATTTGACATGGTGGCACGTTGTTGAGTCTGCTTCTGGTGTATGTTCCCCTTCCATCACTTCCCTTTCTTCAAATGGCACCACAACTGACTGCTTGCAAGAAGGCTGACTGCCTCAATTCTGTGTTTGCTTCCAAATTTTGTGTTCCCAACCCCTCACTCTAAGTACCCACCCTTCCCTGGACTCTGTGTCCTTTGCACATGAGAAGGTGGAAAAGATTATTTCAACGTATTGTTGTTTGTGCATGCTCTATCCTTTTTGAATACTGAGCATAAAGTAAGGAAGCAGACGTTCCATTTTTAAAATATTTCGTATGACTGTTGGAGTTCAAACCACTGCCCTTGCAGACACACAGCGGATGCCCTAACCATCATGTCACTGAGTCTGCTTGGGATGCATCATCTTCTGTCCTCACCTGAGCTCCAGAACAGAGGAAACATTCCCTCCGGGCTTGAGGCGTCTAATGAGGTTGAAATCCCCCACGTAGAGCGAGCCATCAGGAGCACACGCCAGTGCCACTGGGGCAAGGAGACGCGCTCCCAGGGCCGATCCTGCAGCGCAGCTCCCAACACAGCTGAGGGAGCGCCTGCGTGCGGAGCCCAAGGCCGTGTGCATGAGAGGTGGGCGAGATGCAAGCCTAAGCGCACCGCCATCACCTCCGTACATCATGCCTGCGGAGGCAGAACAAATCAGAGACAAAGAATAAATATGCTAAATAGTGATGAAAAGAATAAGCGTAATCGACATGCAGTCGGGGGGACTGACAAAAAAAAGTAAAAAATAATTCTATCCATAATTCGTCAAGCGTAAAGACGACAAAAAAGGGATAAAATTATTATTAAAACTTTAAGCTTTTTAATTTACCATTTCTACAAAACCACCGCACACAGCCCTGGTTGATTTAATTATTTATTTATTCATATGCAGCCTGTGGCTGCTTCGCTGCATCACTTTCTGGGGGCATGAATGTGCCGCAACAAGCTGGTACTTATTTTGCCGACTTCAGAAGAATGACAGGCTGAGTCAACCCACCTGGTGTTAATTCAATGCAAGAGAAGGGGATGAACTCAAAACCCCAGGATCTTAAGCCAGCCACCTTAATTGTTAAGTCAACACCTGGCTTCCCTGGTTGATGACATTATATCAGAAGGGGAAAACAACCACAAAACGTCCAAAAAAACCTTATTTCATCCAACCAGAATAACCACCAATTTGGATGCAAAGAAAATGTAACTCTACCAACTGGTATATGTCTGGCATATCCAATGTACGAATACAATAGAGTGAGTGTGTGAAGTCACTCAAAGTATGAGGCCTCAATGGAGTGAGAGGATGAGCAAGGTTACCACTAGGGATGTGCAGCGAGTGATGGACGTGCACGCTCCAGGCTCCCAAGCCTGAGATGTCAAGAGGACGTCCCTGCAAACTCCTCCAGCTTCTCTCCCACAGAATAACATCCGGGCAGCGTTCGTACTCGAACCCGACGGAGACTGGAAGATGAATAAGGAGAGTAATAGAAGATAGGAAAAAAGAGCGCGTGCCATGAGAAGTGTAAAACAGCGTCACACAAGGCAGAATAGAAGAGATGAAAGAGGTGATGATGTAAAAAATTTACTTCATTCGACACTTCATTTGTTCGTAGGAATTAACCCATCAGCCATTTGTACGAGACGAGGCCCTTTTCTTCACTTTGATCACAGATTCCTTGGTTCTTTTATCTGCACTCGAGTCAGCTTGTGTGAAGAAATGGTGTGTGTGTGTGTTTTCGCATTTATTTAGCATCAAATAAACATTTTAAAAGAGGTGATGGTGTTCCCATGTTTTGGGTTACCAAGTGCGTCATCCCTTAGACATGGGGTGCTGTGTGTGTCCTTTTGTGTCGTGGTGGGATGTTACAGGTGTTCATGTCCCAGAGACATCAGCAGGATGTGCTTCTTGTATCAACGTCTTCCCATAGTCAACGCCTTTGTATCATTCTCGAGTGATACAAACCTTCCTGGGTGAATTCGAATTTGTTTGTGCATCATGAAAATCCCATCTTGTCGTTTCCTTTACCTTGCTTCTCCTCCTTTAGATGTGTGGGTAAGTAAGTACTTTTGATGCCTCGTTATGATTTTGATTTTGTGAATGATGTGACACAGTGTGCATGCTTCTCTTACAGTGCTTGAGTTTTTATGTCTATTTGTTTTACATCTCTTTTATTCCACATTCGCTCTTGCTTGAGTCTTCATTCTGTTTTTGTGCATCTCACCTAATGCGTGTGCTGTACCATAGACTGGCAGTCCGTAGGCATCGGTTCGATCCCACTCCAGCCAGTGGTGCAGGCCAGGTGCAGGAGAGAAACGCTGTTGGAATAGTCGTCCCTCGACGGTGAGCAGAAGGTGTACGAGACGCAGGCCTGGGGGTGGCGAGGCGCCGGTGAGGCGCACGAGCATCAGAGAGCGAAAGGCATCGGCACGCCAGCTCGTGTATACCAGACGTGCTGAAGATCCTGGTACTGGTACCTGTACTCGCACAGTCTGTGTAACAACAAAAAACATGAGTATTACCGTTAAACATGCTGGGATAAAGAAGTAAAATCAAGCACATTGAAATGTCATGTGACCCAGTACCACTGTGCTTCCCCTCCATCTTTTCACCCTTCAAAATAAGGAGGGAATTCACAGGGTTGAAATTCAGGTGTAACTATGATCCCCCGCCCCCCCCCCGCTCTCCTACTCCTCGTTCTACCCATTCCTCACCCTCCCTTACCCCTCACCACACCCCTCCTCCTATGCTTACAGTCCTCCCTACACCTCCCCATTCCTCTTTCTCGACCACTCGTTGAACTCCTTCCTCTACACTTACTGCCCCCCTACCTTAATGACCTCCGACACTTCTCACCCCCCCCTCCTTACACCTCCCCTACCTTTACCACCAACCCACCCCTCTCCGAATGAAAATTTTAACAATGAGAAGATCGTCGAATTATGAGTTTTTGTACTTTTTGGTTTTTGTTTCTTTTTCAAATATATAATACGATGATTTGTAATCGTTCATAGAAAATATTTGTATTTTTTTTATTTGTAAAATTCTCAGTGTTGATGCAGCTTGCAAGAAGTATACAAGGAAACATAAACAAATGAGAAAGCCATTTGGTCTTATCCGCACAACCTATTAACTCAATAAATCTTGCTATAATTATCATTTTAATCATTTTTAATTGCAAAAAAACCGTCTTTCAGGTGTTTCACAGGTAGAGCATTGCTTAAATCATTGCTTCAGCCTCCCCTTTGGGACTAAGCCTGCCTGAGTCCTGTTCACCAGCATTTGCTTCTGATGGACGTTGGAGATACCACAGTTGTGTTCTGACACCATCAACAAATTACAAATCCCATGCCCTAATTACGGACACCGGGATGGCAATGACAAACCACCCAGTGTATTCCCTTGCAATGAGATTGCTTCTGCAGTAGCGACGTCCTGGAAAGGGACAAAATATCATCATTATCAGTTTAACTTATTGTACACCGCTCCTTCCCAATGCCATATACAGGCGATGCATGACGTCATCGCTGGGCGCCGAAGGAAGGGAGTACTAAGTTTTCACTCTGTTTGTTACTTGCAAAATCGAAGATTTTTCAAGTATATTGGTCGGTCAATTTTGTTATTCTGTCTAGTTGTCTGTTTGTCGCCTACAGGTCACAAATTTAAACCGATCGTCACGAACATTCACCACCTGGTAGAGTTTGTCATAAGGAAGAAACCTATTGTATTTGAGGTCAAAAGATCAACATAGGCCCAAAGTCAACAATTAAGGTGGTATTTCTAAAGTCTTAAATTTTCATCCGATTGACTTAAAATTTGAAGAGGATATATATATATATATATATATATATATATATATATATATATATATATATATATATATATATATATATATTCAGGTAGCTGAATTCAACCTGCCAATTATTTTGGAGGTTCACATTGGCCGAAAGGTCAACACAGGCCAAATTTCTAAAATTGTCAATTTTCATCCGATTCACTTGAAATTTAAAGAGGAGTTGCATATTTGGTCATTGAATTCAACCACCAATTATTTTTGAGGTCAGTTTTGTTTTATGGATTTTGCAAGTATCGTACTCTGCACAACATCTTCTCATTTTCTTTTTTGTTATCTTGCCAAAACGAAGTTTTTGCAAGATATGTTAGTCAGCTTGTATGTTTTTTTATTTGTTTGTCTGTAATCACGTATAAAAAATTCTGCAGAGCACAGTTATCATTGGAAATTTTTGTAACTTCGCATATCAGAGGCCTATAGAGGTCCCTTTCAGCGCACAAAATTTTAAAGGTCAAGGTTAAAGGTCAAGGTCACTTTGTCAAAAATCAAGGGAGTCGACGAAACCCTTATTTTTTGAGTAATTTTAATCGAATCGTCTCCAAAGTTTATGGGAATGTAGTTCATGGTCTGGCGCTCAGCTGATTAGTTTTTGGTGGCGATTGGCCTTGACCTTCATGGTTAGCGCCTGAGGTCAAACATATTTGACCCCAAGGTCAAATTTTCAAGTTTTAGGAACCATATCGTGTAGTACCTCAAATTGAACACCTCGATGAGTGCTTTCTAGATATGTCAAGCTTGAGACATTAGGACGTCATTTGGTGACGTTATGAGGAAAAAGCATATTTTTCATGGTTACTCTGTAGAACGATTCTCATCGGAATCTCTCGCAGGCAGATATTCCTCAAGGAGTTGCTCCTGGTGGATAGCAGCTCTGTTCACCTCAGTGTGACCTTAAAGAAGTCACACGTGGTCACCTTTTGGCAAGATACGGGTCACCCTGCGGGTGACATTGATTTATTTATTTATTTATTTTGTCTGGGCGATATCTCAGCCATCCTTTGAGCTTGGAAGCTGAAATTTGAGAACAAAAGTGAAGATGTGCTTTTGGAAAAAACCCCTTTTTTATTTAATCAATTACTTGATTAATTGCTTCATTATTATCGATTTATTAATTCCTTTTTATTTTCTTTCTCATCTGGGCAATATCTTGTGCAGCCTTTGAGCTCGGAAGCTGAAATTTGACATGACAGTGAACAAGTGATTTGGCTATAAAGCATATTTTTGAGTTATTGATTAATCAATTAATTATTCAATTTTCGATGTATTACTTAATTTTCAAAGAGTGACAGATTTGATGAAACAGTGGTGGTTTACGTATGCGATTAGGCAATTTATTGAAAAATCAATTATTTTACTATTACTTATTTATTTTCATGATGCAATTAATCACGGAATCAATAAATTATTGCACACCACTCTCTCCCAATTCCATCTCCACGTGCTGCACGCCGGCAATGTCATGTGCTGGAGGATTTATTCATTTATTTGGCATGGAGGCGGTGTACTTTGAATGTACCGCAATTTGTCTTTGTACTAATTTGATTTTGTACTATTAACATAAGGTAGCTCAACAGGTACGTACATACTTTAAGCATCTCAAGGCAAGGAATTTGTCCAGAGTATCAGCACAGTACGGTGCACTCTTATTGACCAATACTTTGAGATCCTTAACATCCACAATATAAATACATATGGGACCACCAGATTAACATCCCCATCCTTTGGACAGCTTGCTCCACAGACAGCGCCCAACACATCATGAGAATGACAAATTCTTCACATTTGATTCTACTGAGCATTGAATCCAGATTAGATGGCTCAATGGTAACCTCAGAACCACACAAGCTTTCCAGCTGCCACAAAAGATATACAGAAAGGAAGATATGCAACATGTGTTTCGTTGATCATACATACATCTTGTCACAATTTGAACAATGTGTTTGAAAGTGTAACCTCTCATGTTGAAAAGCTGTACCAAAAGAGAGGATCAATACTGCAAGACGCCATGCCGATAGGGAAATGAAAATGTAAACAGAAGGATGCTTTGAAGATTATAAGAAAGACTTCATCCTTCATCCTTTCCTTCAAGGCTGGAGCATCTTAGCCTGGCTGGAACTGAGCACAAACACTCCAGTGGTCATCCATGTCGGTCTGAGAATGGCCGAAACGATTTCCATTTTAACAATGAACCAACCACTGGGACATAGAGTTGTGACAATACACCAGAAAGTACAGGTGGAATTGAAATGCCATGCTACCTTCTCTGTTCAACGAGAACACAAACTAATTGTATGAATGAACTCACTGCAATCATGTTTATAAACTTTGCAATGGCCCTCGTACTTCACCAAAACATGTAACACGGATAATGTTATCTGAAGCCTCCACTCCAGTTTTTCCTCCAAAACTCAATCCTGTCTATTAAAAATAAATAAATAAATTCGACCTCATTAACTACCTGCTTCCCATTTTTCCATTATCTACCTGTGTTTCTGGGCTGATGTCATGCTGTGAGGAGCAGGTGGGGCGGAAGGTGGGTGACGGTGCCGGGAGAAGCGTCAGCGGACCGGGCGGCGGCAGGGCGGCCCCGGCACAGGCTGGGACGTGGTTACGCTCGTGCCGCAGGGCGAACGGCTCCAGGCCTAGAAAGCGTCCCCAGGGTGGCCAGAGACAACGACGAGCTGGCAAGAATGGCGATCGATTGAAGAGGAGACACAGGCTACCGCCTCCAGGAGCCACCAAGTCAAAGCTGGGAGGGCAGAAATGGCATGAACAATAGATTTCGGCAAACATGGGTATCTGAGATCAGAAAGACAAGAGGGAGGAGATTAATGTGTTGGACAGAGTGTATATATGAAACAAATAGTGATATGATGCATTTAGCAATGTCAAGTGCGAGAATGCAAAATTCAAGGGAATCTATCCTGCATGCACACATGATCAAGGGGTGAAAATGGATGATAATTCTGGGAATGAAATGAAGCACTGGAGCAAGCAGAGTCGATTTAGGTCCTGTCGATCAGCTGATATCTGCTTTCAGCAGACAAACAAAATAGGGTGACCCATGCGATTGGGAATTATTGTATAGTATCGAATACTGTGAATTAATTTGGACAGCACAAGTCAGTAAAAGGTGGAACCTATCTTACACCTCCTCTTATAACATGCTTGTTTCAGTTACAATAGTGACACAGGATCATTCCATTGTACAAGGATGCTTCAAATTTGACCTGGACCCTTCCCTTTCAAAGGAAAAGTAATCCACTGGTATGTACATCCATAAATTGCGAGGGAATAGATGTTTATGGTGTTGGGAACTAATACAGTATTCATGAATC
>NC_140976.1:36870337-36875337 GCF_056783735.1 Eptatretus burgeri | reverse complement strand
ATCACAACACAAGCAAACTTCACGACAATGTTTTCATTAACAATCCTCAACCCGTTCTTAACTAGGGAACCACGGCCTACAGGTTTCGAGGGGGTCGCTACCGAAATATGCCTTAAACAACATGCAGACAAAGACAGATAGACAGACAGCATGCATGGAAGACAAGACAGAGTACTTGGTGATGTCTCATGGACGAGAGGACAGTGTCAAGAGCACGAATGTCACTCGCAACAGGCAGATGTCCACAGATTTGAGCTCCTGCTCGAACGTGCCGCATGGCGAAATGGAGCTCGTCCTCCTTTTGCCCCCTTCGCACCGCACGCGGTCTCCGCGCGCTCTGACCCCACGTAGGGTTGACGATGGGCCTCAGCTGATCTCTCTCACAGTCCAGCATACAAATCCAAAACTGGTCTGTTCTCCAGACAAGGCCCAAGTCAAGGTGCCGAGCTCTGCAGGCTGATCGACAAACGTGTCAAGCCGTGAGGTGAGTAAGTACGGAGGCTCCGTGGCCAGACGCAGGCCGAACCTGTCGATCACCTCCCCATACGAGTCGATCGTTGACTCGACGTGCAGGCAGCCTCTCAAAGCTGACTGCCGTTTTTGTACCGGCAGATTCTACACTGTCCCTCCTTCGTTCGCTCGCCTCAAAAACACGTCGCTCCTCGAGAGCGATTGTTTCCACACACCAAACCTCTTTAGGAAGCCTTCGTTCGCTCCCTCGATGCACGAGCACGCCTTCCTCAGCGACCGTTTTCCAAACACTATCTTATTTTCTCTCGGTTTCTCCTTTTTCCGCTCGCTTCGAAACACGAGCACGCCTTCTCTCCGCGAAGCCGACAAACTCCTCCCCTTAGCTCCACCTCCTCCCCTTGGCCACACCCTCCCAGCCGACTAGGCGGGGCCTATTGTCCGTAGAGGGGAGGATGAAGAGGGAGCCCTTGTTTCACCACCACTGTACGAACATAAAAACAGTCTCTTACACCTCCCAACACACATATAACATCTATTTTACCAAACAACCTTTCGATACATGCATTTAATGGGGAATCTGAGCTAATTCTATATTTAGTAGTCCAATAAGGGCCATTTCCGTAACAATGTATATATATATATATATATATATATATATATATATATATATATATATATATATACATATATATATATATATATATATATATGTATATACATATATATATATAATATATATTTATATGAATATGTGTATATACATCCATATGTGTGTGTGTGTGTGTGTGTGTGTGTGTGTGTGTGTGTGTGTGTGTGTGTGTGTGTGTGTGTGTGTGTGTGTGTGTGTGTGTGTATATACATACATATATGTATATATATACATACATATATGTATATATATATATATATATATATATATATATATATATATATATATATAAAAAGACCCACCCACATCTCTCGCCAAAGGATTCGGAGAGGGTATTGCATCTGGGTCTGTTTGTTTGTCCGTCTGTCTGTCTGTTTGTTCACACAGAACGTTCATGTTTTTCTCCGCAATTGCTTGTCAGATTTAACAAAATTTTCCCAATGAGTGAGACTACTTATGTTGAATGTTTCAATGATAATTATGACGTCATAGGTCATGTGGTGTGGCAGCCATATTGGAAAAACAAAATTTTTTGGACCTCTGTATCTCTGAAACCGCACCAAGGAAAAAATTGAAACTTGGCACATATCAAGTACTCCTCAAGGGGAATGAGTGTGATTTGTTTTAATGATGTCATAGGTGCCCTTGTTATGACATCATAATTGCATATGTAGAATGCCACATCCAATCAGTATGAAAAAATTGAGGTTCATCTCGGGATAAAATGGTCCGCAGGAAAAATTTCATGACTTCATTGGTCACGTGATTCGGCCATATTGTTTAAAAAAAAACCTTCAAAAATCTTCTCTGAAGTGGCCGAACAGATCGATGCGAAATGTTACACATATGACCGCTTGTCCAAGAGGAACAAAATGTACACACATATGATGTCATTGGTCACATGGTTTGGCAGCCATATTGGATTTACCTGAAAACCTATAAAAATACATCACTCAAAAGAAGTCCTGGTGAAGATTTGCAATCTCTGATTGTTCTTTCTTCTTCATTATTTATGAGGTATATTTTCATTTACGGACACTTTCTGACGGTTCTGTGATTTCCCCCAGTCTATTGGCTTCGATGTCCATCGGCCTGAAAAATGTAACCCGGAAGATACCGAACTTTAATATCAGTCAGTCAGTGAGTCATTGAACCAGTGGTTAGAATGAGTTTTATATATTAGACACACACACACACACACACGCACACACACACACACACACACACACACACACACACACACACGCGCATACATATATGCACGCACATACAGAGGTGGATACAGCGCACGCGCGCGCATGTGCCAGCAGCACACACACACACACACACACACACACACACACACCCCCACACCCACACACACACACACACACACACACACACACACACACACACCCTTAATGTATTGACAAAAATAATAGTAGGGAGAACCAACAGAGCACTCAGAAGAATGATGCCAAGCTGAGCCACCTTGGAGAAAATAAACACCATGAACTTTGCAGCAGCATTGCTTATTCAAGAAAAAGTGACAGACAAACATCACCACAAGAAAAATAAATCAGGCCCTATACAAACAGAGACCAAGTACCACCATGGAAACGGAGGCAAATGATACAGAGAGAACAACTGAGAAAGGACAGGACATATACAGGAGTTCATAAAAGGAAACAGAAGGCCAAAGCTAGTAAAAGGAATCTAAACTTGTTGTTTGAAAACAACCCGAAAATATTGCACCACAAACAAAGGAATCAACAGCAAGATGTAGAAAGTCCCCCCCCCGCCGACTCCTCCGCCCCCCCCCCCCCCACCACTTCTGTGAATGATAGACTTGAAATGTTTTTGGAAAGGAATTTATGAAGACTCAAAATAATATAATAAGGAGGTTCAATGAATTCAAAACTTGGAAAGGAAACACAACACCTAAAACAAATGCCCCCAGTGATAATAGATGAAGGAAAAGTTAAAAAAATAAAACTTACAAAAATGCCAAACTTTAAAAGCCCAGGTCCGTATGGAATTCCAAATTTCTTGCTAAAGCAACTGATGCTCTGTACAGTGACGACACTCGAGCATTTTACTGACTTATCCAAGGGGAGGAGTTAATGGATGAATGGCCCACAGAGGGTAACACCTTCCTCATCTCAAAATCAGCAGAAACCCAATGATCTCACAACTCTAGACCAATAACCTGTCCACCAACAACATAAAACTTCTAACGGGAATCATCACAGAAATGATGTACCACCACCTAACACAAGAAGGGGGGTGAGAGCAGAACAGATGGGATGTAAAAGAGGATGCTCTGGAACAATAGACCACCTACTAATAAATAAAGCCATTCTCGAAAATGAGAAGAACAAAATTGTCCACAGCTTGGATAGACTACAAAAAAAGCTTTTGAGAGTGTTCCACATTCATGGATTATAAAATGCATGCAATTGTGCAAGATCAATCCCCAAACAATCAAACTGATTGAGAAAGCAATGGAGCTCTGGAATTCCAAATTTATATGACAGCATTCGGAAAGAAAGATTTAAATACCAGGAGTGAAGATACGACGCAGGATCTTCCAGGGTGATAACCTTTTGCCTCTTCCTGTTTTGCCGACCATGGACCCACTGAGGAACCTCATTAATGAACAAGAACACGGGTACACCCTAACATCCAAAAAGAGAACATCCAAAGAGATGGGAAAGGTGACACATCTACTGTACATGGATAATTTAAAACTCTGCAGAAATGAGGAAAAAATGATGGAACAACTGAAATTAGTGAAGCAGTACTCTAACGAAATTCAAATGGAATTTGGCCAAGATAAGTGTGCCAAGTGTACATTCGTACAAGGTAAACCAACAAAAACAAACATAGAAATCGACCTAGTTACAACAATACAGGAGCTAGACAATGAAGCATCATACAAAGATCTCAGAGTACAAGAGTGCCACCAAATATGTCAGACACAAATGTGCAAAACAACTGTCAAAGAATACCTGTGTAGAATGAGGATGATCTTGAAAAGATATCTCTCCCTGAGAAATAAAATCAAAGCCATGAACCAACTAGCAATACCAGAATTCCAACACATCTGCAGAAAAATAAACTGGCCACAAGCAGAAATCAAGAAGCCAGATATCAAAACAAAGAAACTCTTCACCATCCACAAAATATTCTGCAAAAATCAGTGTATCCTGAGAATGTAAATGCCGAGACAAGAATGAGGCAACAGCCTGATGGAACTTAACCAAGTGCAGAGAATGATAACTGTCAGATTGGCTCAGTGTGTGAAAAGTTCAGACTACCGAATCCAAGTTATGTACAAACACTAGGACATCAAGCCAGATAAGGTATCCCTAACCCATCTAGCAAAAAGTTTCCAAAGCTAGGTGTGAGTGGAAGATGTCACGCATTGAACCAAAAAAAAAGCAACGGATAAAGCACCAATGATTACAAAAAGGCAAAAGAAAAAAATAAGACAAAATACCAACAGATATATAGTGGCAACTGGGAGAAAGACAAAAGAGCAAGGAAATATATATACATATATATATATATATATATATATATATATATATATATATATATATATATATAATACATATATATAAATATATAAAATACATATATATAAATATATAAAATACATATATATATATATATATATATATATATATATATATATATATATATATATATATATATATATATATATATATATATATATATATATATATATATATATATATATGAAGCCTGGTGTTGGCGCAGTGGTTAGGGCAGCGGCTTGGGATCCAAAAGGTCCTGAGTTCAAGCCCCGTTGGGCCACTGAATTAATACACTAGGGGGTTGACTCAGCCTGTCATCCTTCCGAGATCGGCGAAAT
>NC_140976.1:36845337-36867837 GCF_056783735.1 Eptatretus burgeri | reverse complement strand
GAAGGAATAATAAAGGTGGGAAGGCAAGGTAGGAATGACATGAATGACAATTGAATGAATGACAAGGAATGGCGAGAAAAGGAGGCCACCTGGAAAGCTGTCTTTCACTCTGAGTCAACCCGATACTTCGCACGAGAGGCTGTGTTCTTTGTTTGTTTTCAATATAATGATGTTCATTCTGGGCCATTTTCCTTGGTAAATTACGCATTTTGCATTACCTTGTAATCGAGGAGGCCTTGCAATCCGCAGCAGAGACTTTACTTTATCGCAGAAAGTGAGGTTTACAGCAGAGAGATTTACTACAGAGCTTCTCAGTTGTGCAGGTGTAAATAGCGTTCTACAGCTTGTGGTATATTGTGGTTGTGTTGTTTTTTTTGATCCAATTGTTACACATTTACCCATGGATTATTCTTGCTCAAAGGTTGTGCAGCATTTGCTGTGATGGGACTCGATCTGTGCTTTGCTGCCTCGTCAAGTTAGGGGATTCAATCTGTATTTATTAACCAGCTTAGAATTGTCATGGGCAAACAATTTGGCAGTATATCATCCTAACAAGTTCACAACAAGGGCAAAATCTGGATTGGTGGCTCTCCTTTCATTTATTTGTGACCATAAATCTCAGTCTTCAAAGACTTGAATGCAACACAGACACCATCCTAGTTTGGAGGTGATGTGTTGGCATAATTTATGTGCATGATGTCAGTGTCATGTCACATCTCGGGTCAGTCATGCTCTTTTCATTTAATAAGTATAATCTATGCCCTGTACACTCACTCAAATTTAGGAAGCCAGGCCATCAGGTCCACTCCAGTGCCGCCGTGAGGGAATGGGTCAGGGAACACCTCCCCTCTCCCTCAACACACTGGCACCTAGTTCTGGCCTGGCCCAAACCACTGCACGAGTCTCCAGGATGTGTAGGCGCTCAAGTACCCGGAGGACGGGAGCTTGGGGATCAATTAACCTTGCCGACTTCCAACGAGTAGGGAGTCACCGAAACTGCTTTGAGACATGCCCTACGACGGTTCCTGGTGAAATTCGCCAGCGCTTCAAGGGATCTGCACCCATCATCAGGATGCAGTCCATGGCCTGGCAGGTTGTCATTTGATCTCCAAGATAGTTTTACTTCACCGAGAAACAAGGCACAGAACTGCCGAAGGGATTGCCGGTGGGGTGCGTGATCAAGAAGGAGTGGGAGAATTCATCGGCAGAGCCAACCTCTGCCATGACCCTCCACCGCTCGCAGGTCACCCCCAGCCAAGGCCGGGACAATCAAGCCAAATCGGCATCCCCTCGGGATTGGTAGGTGAGCAAAGCCAAGGCTCTCTTGGTTTGGTGGTCAGCAATGCGCCCACACTTTGGTGACGCCAGGCCCCCAAGAAGGGCTATTTAGCCGAAAGCTCGTCACCAATAAAGATCGTCCAGAGCTATATCCGTAACTCATTGAAGTTCTTCCTGTTACACATTTTATACAAATGAGACAACCTACCCGTCACTTGCAATTTGTGCTATTTCTCACAGTTATATATTTATACTAATAAATGTCCAAAAACACAAAGAAAACTCAAAACCCACCCCGTGGGAGTACCTCCTGTGCAGCTGCCCTTTGCAGGCAGCTCAACGGATGAAGGGATTGGGGCAAAGCCTTCGGGACTCCCACTCTTTGAATGATAGGAGGAAAAAGACGGGGTAACCTTCTTTTGGTTGGATTGCGGTAGTGTGTGTCGGGGTGGTGCTGAGGTGTCGTCCAGCAGACGGTCTCCTTGGGTGAACCTGAGGTGATCCCTTTGGGTTGGTGCCTGGAATGTCCTATCCCTAACAGAGGATGATCACCTGTCTCTGCTATAATCTGAGCTCCAGTACTTGAACATCGATATTGCAGCACTCTCTGAGAACTGGATGGTGGTGAGATCATGGCGGGTGGTTACACCTACTCTTGGTCTGATCGCTCTGATGGTTACCATGCCCAAGGAGTTGCTGTAGCTGTGTCCAATAAGCTGACTATAATGATAATTGAGGTAACAACGGTCAACAAGTGTATTATGAGAATAAGGATTCATCACTCCTTGGGTGTCGTTTCCCTGGTCTCTGTATCTGCTCCAGCGGAGGAGAGTGATCTCACCATGAGGGACGCATTTGATGCCACACTCAAGCCTGTGGTCGATCAGTGCTCCAGGCGAGATACTCTTTGGTCTCGGAGGATTTCAATGCATCGTGTGCAACCGATAGGGATGGTTATGAGACATGTGTTGGTCCCCCGGGTCTGGAACTGTGAACCAGAACAGAAGTAAGTTCCTTGACATTGCAAGAAGTCATGGACTTAAGAGAGGCTGGTTCATGGTTTCAGCACCCATAGGTTCATCGCTGGACTTGCTATTCCAATGCTGGTGGTGCGGCAAAGGAGATTGACCATGTGCTCATTGTTCGTTGCTGGAGGATGATCCAGAACTGCAGGGGCTACCGGAGTGCTCAGTTCCTCAAAACTGACCACAGGCTTGTTGGAACAACTCTGAAATTGCAGCTGAAATCCAGGAGAATGGTACCATCCCAGCCTCTGCTGGATGTTGGCAAACTCAATGATGAGAGGGTAGCTGAGGAGTTGGCGAACAGGCTGAGTGGGGATTTGGGGGGGTCTGGGTGCTTTGGGGAATCCTGAAGAGTTGTGGAGTGCCTTCAAGACCACTATCCTTGATGTTGTCGGTGGATATCTTGGAACTCACCATTGGATGAAGAATAATTATGTCTCTCAAGGAACACTGGATACCATTGACCAGTCACAGGGCCAGGCTTAATGGCAGAGCTAAGCTGTTCAGGGATTTGAGGCATAAAACTGTACGTGTGCTGAGAGTGGACAAGGAGGCCGATGTGTGAGGAATCTGTGAGGGGGTAGAGCATCACCTGTGGTCAAGTGATTCTCCTCCTGCTTACAGGGGAATTTGCACATTGTGTCCCTCCAAGCCTGTCCCTCGGTAGACTGCAGTTACAGCGGAGGGTGGTGGGCTCTTGACAGAGGAGTCCGAAGTGAAGGCCCGCTGGGCCGATTACTTTGAGCGGCTGTAGCAGGCTGATCCACCAGCTGTTGAGTTGGAAGTCAGGCGTGTTACTATCCTTATTGCTGACCATCCAATCAACTGTGATCCACCTTCGTTTGTGGAAGCATAGGCTGTGCTAAACCGGTTGAAATGGGTTAAAGCCCCTGGGATCTGTGGCATCCATGCTGAACTTCTCAAGGCTGGTGGAAATGCTGCCCTCGTGTCATTGCATGCAGTTTTCTGCTCTGCATGGAACACAGGCATCATCCCAACTGACTGGAAGAGGGGCCTTGTTGTCCCTCTCTGGAAAGGGAAGGGTGATCGCCAAGACTGCAACAACTACTGAGGGGTGACACTGCTATCAGTGTCTGGCAAGGTCTTTGATCGTATAATTCTTGATGGGGTTCGCCACCATCCTTGAGCACGAGCGCCCAGAACAGTCAGGCTTTACACAAAAGAGGTCAACGATTGACAGTATCCTTGCTCTTTGGGTCCTCATCAAATGCAGACGAGTCTCGGCAGGCGCTGCTTTCAGCCAATGTTGATCTCTGCAAAGCTTTGATTCAGTGATTCGGGATGCCCTCTGGAGGATTCTTGGTCTTCATGGGGTGCCACCAAAACTGATCAATCTGATGTCTGAACTATACTCTGGGACTGAGAGTGCTGTGAGATGTGGTGATACCATCTCCCACTTCTTTCCAGTTGTTACAAAGTTCAGGTCATCTCCAGCCTGCATTTGGCCCCGCATTGTCTCGCTCACAGAAAGTGTGCAATTTTATCTTGACATTACCCCTTTTTGTGCAATCTTATTTCATTATTCGACTCATCACTTTGACAAAGATAAATACGTGCAAAAAAAACAAAATCAAACATTTCGTTTAAAAAAATTTCATCAACCGTTTTGTTGGAGTGCTTGCATGATTTGCTCTTCAAACTTTAAACTCTACAAGCTTCAATTGGGATACCACGGTGCGGTTCTATGTGGGGACATCTCTGGAGTTAGGAAACAAAATGGATGAGATGATTACAATGAGTCAAAAATGTTTTCAGTTGTTACAAAGCAATGACTAGCCACATCACAGCACGAGAGCCGCAAGGTACGCATGCTCTCTCACAAAGCTGTCTAGCCGGGGTTTGAATCCCAACCCAGCTATAAACAGTCATCCCGGTGTTTCTTTGGCAGTATGATTCATAAATGTGTGTGCCGTCGCTCAGATGGACATGAAACTGGACGTCACCTCTGCCGGAATCCTCCCCTCTCCCCTCCCCACTCTCCCCTCCCCTCACTCTCCCACCCATCTCTTTCTTTCTCTCTCTCACACACCTCTCCCCCCCCTCTCTCTCTCTCTCCCTCCCTCCCCTCTCCCCCATTTCCTAACTCCTTCCTAGCTTTCTCTCTCCCACCCTCCTTCCTCCCCTCATCCCCCACCCCTCACCCTCTCTCCCACCCCTTTCACTTCCCTCCCCACTTTCCTCTCCCATTTCTCTCTCTCTCCCCCCACCCCCCCCCCCACCCCCCCCCCCCCCCCTCTGTTAAGTGTACTGTCAAGGACTGACGGTTTAGTTTTGAATTACCCAGAGTTTAGTTTTTGTAGCATGTGCAAATCAGATTCGGAGTGAGCATGCATGGTCACGTATGGTCATGAATAAATGATATGGCAGAATGTCATCCTGACGAGCCCATAACACGGAGGAGATTGGGTCCACACTCTGTGCAGAGCGTTGGTGCTGCTTAAGCAGTCTCCTTGGCTATTGGGCACAATCCTGGACGAATCGCCACTCCGACACAGTATACCAGCATGCTGGCACTCATTTTGCCGACCTCGGAAGGATGACAGGCTGAGTTAACCCCACCTGGTATTAATTCAACAGCTGAACGGGATTTGAACTCAGGACCCTAGGATCCAAAGCCCACCACTCTACCCATTAAGCCAACACCAGGCATAACAAGGGCAACATCTAGATCGGTGGCTCTGCTTTCATCTATTCGTGATCATAAAGGCATAGATCTCAGTCTTCAAAGATCTCAGTGCCACACGGACGCCATCCGAGTTTGGAGATGATGTGTTGGCATAATTTACGTGCATGACGTCATGACGTCACTCTCTTGTCACATCTAGGGTCAGTCTGCTCCTTTCATTTAATTTATTATTCCTGACTGCAAACATCCTAACTGGTGATCATCAGGGCAGAGACAATGTGTTTGTGTGACAGACGACACTTGTTGCAAACTGGTCATGCAGCAAGTGCTGTGATGGGACTGCATCTGTGCTTTGCTGCCTCATCAAGTTGGGACGTTTGATTTGTTTATATTCAAAAAACACACCCACACACCCACACACCCACACACCCACACACCCACACACCCACACACCCACACACCCACACACCCACACACCCACACACCCACACCCACACCCACACCCACACCCCTCATAACTGCAGAGGTTCTGACAAAGAGGGGGTACTTGCCACACATCCACCTTATTTAGGTACCCATTACCAATTGCGATGAGCTCAAGGTATACACTGCCTCACAGTCAAGTGTCAATTCCCTTTTTACGGGGAATCCACTCTGTGCTGTTGAGAGCCAGTGAGCCAGAAATGCATCCATGGATTGATTCTTTTCCCCAGATTGTGGGCTCATGCTTCTGCCAAAATGAGGCTTCTAAAGCCATGTAGTCTGATGTTGAGGTTAGCAGTGTAGCAGCCGACACTGCATGAGGCAGTGGCTGCATGGTTCTATGTTTTACATTGATGGCAACCCAAGCTGGAAGTTTAATATTAACTTTAAATACCTTTCCTGGCTACAACACAAAAACCTCTGTCACTGTGTAATGGATGTCTAAACAGGCTAGGTGTGTTTCAGGTAAGAAAATCACCGTGGGATCATTAATATCAACCAGATAATTATAGCAGATGAAACACCCAGATTAACAGCCGTCCGAGGGACAGCGCACACATTGATGTGTCTGCATCGTTTTGTCTGCAAAGGACTAATCCAAGCTGTCAGGAATCAAACCCAAGCTAGGCTAGACAGATAAAAGGTAGTGTGCTAACTCTGTGTCATCATGTCAGACTGTATTTTGGTGAAATCTGCATTTGAGGCCGTTTCTCTCCCTTCTTGCCTTGGTGATGACATCAAAGTGAGCAAAGCAAGCAACACGCCTGTGTTTCAGCAACTCGTGCATGCAATCTTTCACGTGATGCAATATTTGTTTCATACATCTGATTGTTTTTCAAGCTGACCCATTGAACTTTAGCTATGATAAAATGTGAGAATCAAACTAGTCAAATTTCGATTCACTGAGCTATGACAGTTCTGTTCGCTGTTACACATGAAAACTCAGACAAGAAAGTTGATGTTGATCTCATCAAGCTGCATTGCCAAACTCTGTTGTACAGGTACTTTTCTGAGGATCTTCTTCCAGCTGGAAAAAGTCTGACCATAAAGATGTAATCATTCCATTAATGTATGAGGACTTACAAGCCATCGTGCCTGCTGAGAGTGTAGCCCAGGTGAGGAAAACCCTCAAAGGTCACATTGACCCCAACAAGCGGAGCTCCGTCTCCTGTGGTCACCTGACCACGCAGCACACATACATTCCTGGATATGTGGGTAAGTAAAGAGGGGGGAAGTAAAATGGATGTAATGCATAAAAAGTAAGAAAATGTACTTATTTATGTAGGCCAGGCATTTGAGTTTGAAAAACATGTTTGTTATTTCAATCAAGTGAGAACACTCAAAATTAACAGACAATGTGTGGAGAATGACAATTACCCAACTGTCCGGTCTGCAGGTCGGTTCTTTCCTATCTTGTGAACACACAGGCGGTCGAGCAGCAAAGCGGCTCATGTAATGAGCTTCAGATAAAGTTCATAATTAGCATGGTGCTCCATTGTGGGACAATGCATCCTTATGATAAGGAAACGGTCCATTGTGTGGGAATCCAGCATAAGCCCAAGTCGGGCGATTGGCATGAAATCCCCAAGAAGTGAAGAACGTTTGGTCTGCACAAATGTCGATACTGTCGACACTGTGGATTATCAGTGTCGCCGAATCCCAGGCCAGCTTACAGTGGGATTTTTTAGTGATTTGGAAAAATAAATCCATTAAAGAATAAAAATTACAAGCTATATAGACAAATGGCACGGAGAGAAAATGGTGAATGCAGATTTGTATTCATATAAGGTTTGGTCGACAGTTATGAACAGCACCCCATAGTGTCGTGAGAGATAAATACATAAGCCAAAGCAATTAAAAAAAAGAGATGCGATGAGACGAAGGTTGAAAAGAGAGTGGAGAAAACGAGGGGGAGAAAATAAATAAATATCTTCGTATGCATCTACCACCTCCTGAACGGTTAAGCTTTTTGAAGACTTACATAAAGTCCAGAAATACATACACCTGTCATCCAAAATCAACGATCATCCGGACAGCTTGTCACGCTCTGAATACACAGATGAAAAATGGAAAACCACAAATAAGATTCCGACATACGTGGTGTTGAGAAGGTTCTCAGATCTCATCACGTGCACTCCATCCTGGCCAATCAGAAATCGCACACGCTCCAGAAATGATGGGAAATGGCGAGCACGTGTTGGTAGACCTGCGATCCGAGCTCGAACCACAGGATCGGGTGCCGACTGGCACCCTGCAGTGCGAGCACAACGTGTGTGGTCACAGCAGTCTGGGTCATCACAGTCGGCGAGATCATCTGTGAATGTAACAATGGCGTCGTTTGTAACAGAGGTTATGGTTATGACATTATTTTTATCCAGTGAATAACATCAGAATGAAACTACCAGACTGATAATTCAGACTTGTTTGTTAGGTACCAAGGAAGGAAAGGTCACAATATGAGCGATATAAAGGAAAATTATTTGATGATTTTGTGTGCCCTAAATTTGGGGCACAATAGTTTTGGGGAGCAAGAGTTTAGGGTATGACATAAGGGTCTCACCCCCATCATTATCCCTCCCATCACCACAAGCTGTCTCCGTTGGCAGCTGGCATCCTGCTCCACGCCAACCCGGCTGGCACTGGCAGCTCCATGCACCTCCAGCAAGCTTGCAGCTGCCATGGCCATGGCACAGACCAGGGCAGCCTTCTGTAGTAATGTCATATAGTGTGGCATGGTTAAAAAAAATATACTCCAGCAAAACACAACAGAGCAGTGTACAATTGAATATATATTATAGGATTGCACATTTTCATAGAAATCTCAAAAGAGTCAAACAATGTGGATTTTGAGCAGGTGCCACAGTAACAAAGCAACAAAGTTTGACTGCTCAGAGATGTTAGTGATTGGAGTGCACCGGATCTTGTAAAGCAAATAAGTGGTTGTCAAAGAAGAGTCGTTGAGCTAAACAGTGAGAACAAGATATAAAGGCAGTAATAGAAAGCTGTTATGTCTAATGTCATCAAAAAGCGAAGATGCTCAAACAACAGAAATGTTCGATGGCAGGAAGTCTAAAAATCAAGTCCGCCCACCAATATGACTTCCCGTCTAAGGAACTTCAATGCACAAGGAGGCCAATAGGCCCATCAACACCTGCACAATGGTTGTTTGGCCTTGCTGCCTACAAACCTTTTAAATGCTGAGTGTCATGCAAAGAAGGAGCACGCATAATTTTTATGTCTTGGTATGATTCGGCCAGGGTTTGAATTGCCGCATTCCCAGACTCAGAGTGGATCCTCAAACCATTACAACACTGAGTCTGGTAAAATACTGTCAAACTTCACCGAAAAAGTGAATATTACAACACATTCGTGCAACCGATCCAGAAACCTCAGGTCTCTTTTAAGGCCATAGTTCATATGATCTCAATCCAAAGGAGTATCTGTGAGATGAACTTGAATGGCACATTTATCCCAAAGATTCTCTCTTATTCCTCTGTATAAACAACACAAAAATATTTACTCAGTGAAGTGGTTATCTCGAGAGAAACCCTTCAGCTCCTTGTGGACTTCATGATAAATAATTTCAAGGTTAGAATTGAGCAATATAATGTCTCACCATGGTATTTCACCATATTAGAATAAATCCTATTAAATCGACCAGGATCTGTATGTAGCTTAATAAAATAAAATACAAGCCGAGAGGCGACGATGGTTCGTGGGCATTATTGAGGAAGCCCGACTGTAAAAACCTATCTCTTCCGTCAAAATTGATGAAATCAAATCGTATTTTTTATATGTTGTACTTATGGACATTACGCACAGCTTCTAGGAAATGAAATTGCGAGAAGAAAATCGAGAAAAAAATAAAAATAAATAAAAAGTTCAAGAGGGCGTGGCTCCGCCCACAAGGGGCGTGGGATGCCCCTCATACAAAATAACACAACTAGACCATGATATCTAGCTTGTGTCCAAGTTTAATCAAGATCGCATCAAACGTCACGGAGCTATGCTCTGGAGAGTGTCACAGACAGACAGACACACAGACACAACGAAAATAGTGGTCACTGCTGGTGCCCGCAAACCAATATACTTCAAATGTTATCTATCATATGGTACAATCCTTTTATTTTTTAGACATCCAAGGCTTGTGGAGGGAGCATGAATGTGTGAGTAACACACACACACACACACACACACACACACACACACACACACACACACACACACACACACACACACACACACACACATACACACACACACACACACACACACACACACACACACACACACACACACACACACACACAGTAAATGAGCTACAAATGAGATCATCATCACAATTGTCCATTGTGACAAACCAAGGTATTTTTTTTCCATGATTAATCAATCGATATTATAGGTATTGAAAAATAAAAATAAATATTTGTCGTTCCTCTTCTACATTGTGTCTCGTTTGTAGAACCTCTTCAATGTACCTCGGAATCATTTGGAAAAGGCAAAGGTATGGTTGGGTGCAGTCATATACAGTGAGGTAGTTTACAGAAGCAATACAAATCAAAACCTACCTTTAACTACGTTTTCCAGATAGTAAGCTTGTAAAAAAAACAGAGGCACCAGAACCAGTCAGACAAATAAATAATTTAATCAGGAAGAAGGTATAGAAAGAGCAGATTGCTGATGAGTTTAACATAACAGTGCACTGGAGAACAATAAAATATCATAAATGTATTTTCCGCACATTTGCATTACATTGTAATTATCATTTATGCCAAACGGTGTACGAAAGCTTTCCATGATCGAGTGCTTTATGTATTCCTACAATTTATAAAACAAACCAGGCAATATGAACACTACCCTTAGCCGGTCCAGTGAACATTTCCATTGTGACTCCAAAAATACACGACCAATATTACCTGGAGATATAATAGATAACGACCTTCATAATGGCTGCCTCGACTAAATAAGGAACTTTCATCCAACATAACATTCACAATTTCAATATGTATGAGGTAATGGGGGAGTATCCGTGACAAAAAAAATATGTATGTATATACACATGTATATGTATATATATAGGGTGTAAATAAATGTAAATAAATATATGTAAATAAATGTAAATAAATATATGCATGTACATATGTCACACCTCAAAAACTGGCTGTGCAATTAATTACAAAACATCAAACTAAAATAGTGGAATAAATTTCATTCATTCCAAGTTTGTTTTATTCATTCATTTAACATTTTCACAAATTCATTTTGTAGCTTTCAAATATTAGCTCAAACGCACGTGGGCTGCCAGGATATCCTGGAGGTATGCACACTCGACTCAGCTGTCTAGCCTGGGTTTGAATCCCAACCCAACTTAAAATCCCCATCCTAGTGTTTCACAGGCAGGGCGAGGCATCAATGTGTGCCCTGTCCCTCGGATAGACGTCAAGCTGTCCACCAACACTGGGATCTGCTCAATCACTGACTCCACAAGAATGTGGATGTTAATTGTGGTTGTTAAAAGAAGTATCGAGACTCCATTTTTGCAGAAAAGTTATCCGAATAGATAGACTGTAATTAAAACATTTGTGCAATAACATTTGTGACAGTAGAGACATTTTTCATTGACTGTCAAGTACCAAGTGGATAAACTAATATATTCAAATGGTGGACGTTGAAGATCCCATGGTGTCCTTTGCGAAGAGGAGATGAGTTATCATTGTATCTTGAACAAATTATTAATTCCTTCTCAAAACACCTTCATTCACATATTGTATGTTGGAGTGGTGACCCATCCAGGATTAGTTCAAGCCTAGAAATGTTTTGTGACGAGCCATGACACATCCCAGATCTTTGTAAATAGTATGGGCCTCATTATCATTATTATTCATCCATACATTTGTGAAACAATTGCATCATTGACAAGGAAACACAACTTTGGTGAATTCCCCACTCTTTTCCTTGTAAGAAAACAGGTTGTGCCTTGTGGGTCCACGATTAGCTGCAAAATCTCATGAGTGTGTCGAACACGATTGGATGTTTATTTTTCAAATCTACTTTTCAATAATAATGCTTTAAATTTTACTTGAAACCATTACAAATTTGATATTCTCTTGCAAATTACAAACCATTAAAAAGTGTCACTGTGTACTTGGGGCCTTTAATGATATTGAGCATTATGTTTTGTAGCGATTACCACGGTTCACTTCCATCTTATAGACAATTAGTTAGAAAAGCTAATTCAAACATTGACAAAATGTGCTGAGGTGAACTGAACACATACTGTACCTTGGCGTAGTCTGCAATCAGAGAAGATATGGGAACATCGACTAAAGTCATATTTACTCCAACCAATTTAGCAACAGGAAGATGGAGAGGTATTTCTTGTCATCATGTTTATCTTTCATACATTTTTGAAACATCAATAATACTGCTACATAAATGGCAGGAAGAAGGATAAAGTTTCCAGAAAATTATCATTTTTGTGTTTCAGGTAAATTCCAAGAAAAAGGTATTCAATATTTTAATAAATATGTTCAATACCAATTGGCTCAATTATTGGTCAAGATGTTGATAATGACAAAGAAGAAAAAGAGGTTGAAGAAGAGGTGGAAGAAGAAGTTAAAGAGGAAAGTGAGGAAATGGATAGTACCCATGATGATACATTTTCTGCCAAGTAAATGATTCTATTTAACAAATTGCGATGCTTAATCTTGAAAATAAGTGTTCTAGTAATGTGAGAAATCACAGATTATGTTTCTTCCAAACTCTTCATAGAAGAAGCACATATGAATATTACAGATATGGATAATGAAAAGGATAGGGAAATGGTTATATATGTGGCTATTTGAAGCAATGATGCAGCTACTTTGACGTGATATTTTGTTGGGAAAGTAAAACCTTCCAAGGAATAAATGAATAATGTATAAAATGAAAAGGAAATCAAAGAGAGGTTAAAGGAATTAGACCAAGTTTTTCCAAAAAAAGACATGATGATTAAAATGAGTGGTTTTGACATAGAATAAAGTATTATGAAATTTGAAAAGATGAATAGCAGAATATTTTGAAAAGGTAGTTCCTACATGAAAAGGAATCGATGTAGATATAATTTTTAATGTGAAAGAAATGGATGACAGACTGAAAACTTTTTTGAAGATGCTTCATGTTTTACAAATTAAGATATAAATATTTATACTGAGCCAATATATAAGGCTTACTCATGGTGTGGAAAAGTTAAAGTTGGATTTTAAAATTATTTTAAAAATAAAATGTGTTGTAAAAATAATGTATTGTATAAAATGTATAATATTAAGTGTAAAAAGAAAACTGATAGTAAAAAATGTTGTAAAACATGAAAAGTTAAAATTATCGAGTTCTACTCAGGGGGCATGTTCAGTGTGTGGGAACAGTGTCCATTTATCTCTAAAGGTGATATCCGTAAAACTGGAGGTGATATACAAGAGTTTTTAATCAGGAAATAAATTTTCAACATGTCGCAAGATATTCAGCTCACTGGATATAGTATGTATGGCCCCAGAACAAATTTAGATCAAAGATTAGATGAGGATGGAAGCCCTATGCCTTGAAGCAGACCTGAAATAGGATTAATGAAGTTTGCATGAAACATGTTATTGACTATGGGAATAGCACAACGCTGGATAAGAAACATGAAGCCGATAGAAAATTGTTGCATAATTTGTCTTTGATATGAAATCCAGCCAGAAGAGAAAAGGTGGATCGGTTTATTGTAAATAAATAAATTAATTTTAAAAAGACAAATGCTAAATTAAGACTGGGTCTTAATTAAGGAGAAGCAGAAGACGTTCATTAGGTTTAAAATAACAGAACTGGAGTTCGATTTACATCACTATCTGAGTAAACAGAGGCAAGTTAAGAAAATAACTCGGCATGCCAAAAGAGAGTATGAGAAGGACATGGCTAAGAATATTAAACATAATAGCAAGGCTTTCTTTAAGTATATCAGGGGAAAAGAACAGGTTAGGACCAGAGTGGGCCCATTTAGGAATAGCACCGGGAGAGTGGTATGTGATGAAAGTGAGATGGCAGGCTTATTAAACAGGTATTTTGCTTCAACTTTAACACAAGAACAGTTGGGAGAATTGTCAGTCGCTGAGAGTATCTATCAAGGAGGTGAGAAAGGGCTTTTACAGAAGATCCAGGTTGGAGTGGAGGACTGTTATTGATATTTACAACTGTTATTGATGGTATAGCATTGATTCAGCAAGCAAAGCAGAACAAAAATAAATAAATTTTGGAAAAGTTTAACTTCTGACTTATCAGTTGCCAGAGAATCTGTTCAAATTTCAAAAGTTAACTTCATGTTTGATGTAAATCAAGAGAACAACATTATGAAATACACTGAGGGAGGGAGAGAGGGAGAGAGAGAATGGGTTAGAGAGAGAGAGGGAGAGGGAGAGGGAGAGGGAGAGGGGGAGGGGGAGAGGGAGAGGGAGAGGGGGAGGGGGAGAGGGAGAGAGGGAGAGAGGGTTAGAGAGAGAGAGAGAGAGAGAGAGAGAGAGAGAGAGAGAGAGAGAGAGAGAGAGAGAGAGAGAGAGAGAGAGAGAGAGAGAGAGAGAGAGAGAGAGTGCGGGAGAGGGGAGGGAGAGGGAGAGGGAAAGGGGGAGGGGCAGGGGGAGGTAGAGGGAGAGGGAGAGATCGATCGATCGATGACTACAAATTGATCTGTGACATGCGAGAAGAAATGGGATAAAATTTTGAGGGTGAACAGTGAAGTAGCAGATGTTGAGGTAAGCCAGGAGGAGGAAGACACCTAAACTGCTCCTCCTGCAGGACCATTCCGTAGAGACTGCAGATCAAAATTTCCATGCCCCTCTCAAGTGGCACATTTTTTTTGCCTGCTCCTTGCCTTCAGTGAGGTCATTAATTTGAATGGTGGAGGATAGAATGCAGCAGTAAATACACCTCTAATATGAAAGCATTTGCTGTATTCCTTGAGTAAAACAGTTTCCATTGCCTGCAATGTCAATGTATGCAAGTGGACAGAAGGTTAAGTCCAATGAAATTCACTGTAGGATGAGGTTCTGTTCGCACTTTTGTGGGATATGGGAAAATCGGTGCCTGAAAAATTGATGCAAACAGACACAGATGTGTAAGAAATGAATGTGGCAGAAATGTTTATTTTGCCAACAGATGATGTATCCATTGAGGAACTAAAATGGCACTCGGTAGAGCAAGGCTGAACAGGTTGTTTTGTATCCCACTGATAGGCTGGATCTGGATCCGAAGATTAACCAAAATCTAATTGGCTTGTTCTTGTCACCTACCATCCACCAAGTTTTGTCATAATCCGTCCATAACTTTTTGAAATATCATGCCATACAGTACTGTATATCGTTTTTGATTCCATCTTGCAATGGTGAAGAATCACTTCAAAAAATAAAAAAATAATTTTTTTACGCACCCAAACTGTCCACAATGTTTTGTCGGAATTCATCCATAACTTTTTGAGATATCCCTGCACACAAACAGACAGATCGACAGACAGGTGAAAACATAACCTCTGTCTACCTTCGGTGGTGGAGATAATGAAGAGAATCAATGTGTATAATTGTACTACTCATAGTTAGGATGTTCCTTTTATTAATATCCCTTAATATTTGGATGCCATTTTGGCTTCTGGCACCAATAGGATCATTGAGAGCATCGTTTGAGCAGAGAATCATGAAATAAAAATTTGGACAAGGGAATAGCACACAATGACCTACTCTTTATGAAAGTCATTGTGGGATATTCAGCGTTCACAACATGAGTGCAGACAAGACAGCTGACTTAATGTCTCCTTCAAAGATACTTCCTGATGCAACTCAAGCTTGTGAGGCACCAGGATGATAGTTTGTAATCTGATCCTATTTCATTGGGTATTGAAAGTTAGACTGGGCAACTCAGAATCGAGCATGCCACTGAGCTGTGTCACCATCCCATTGGTCTGATGAGCATCCCTCATGAACACATTGGATACCAAACAACACATTTATTTTCAATGAGTAATCGTATACTTTATATAACAAAAAGATCATTAAAGAAAGAGTTTACATGAAGTGTCATCTATTGATGTTACATTGAGATGCAAACCAATTATACTGCTTTGTTTAAACACACAAAACATTTATTGATACAGCAGTATCCTTGTTGATACAGTATCCTTGATTAACATTTGTTGATACAGTGGTACAAAAACAAACAAACACCAAAAACAACAGTTTCTTTGTCCCAAATAATGTTTCCAAATGTACAATGAGAATCCATTTTCCCTGATATGATGACTCAAGCAGCACTCATTATTTCTGGTCAAATGAGAGTTGCCATTAAAGACAATATATTTTTCATCTAAGATTCATAAACCATGCTCTACACAAAGCATGGGAACTCATGAAGCATTTTCTTGGCTCGGGCTACAATCCTGGACGGGTTGCGACTCCAACACAGGTCAGGGTAGGAATTGGTAATTTGTTAAGGGTACCTGCGATAACTCGCCAACTCTTCACAAAGGACACAGTGGGAACTTCAGTGTCCACCAACTAATTCTGGCAGACAGGACATCCAGGTTAATGGTTAATATCCACCTGAGAGACAGAACACACATTGATGAATCACCCTGCCTGCAAAACACCAGAATGATAGTGTGTAGCTCGGCTGAGCTTCGAACCTGAGATTCAAACCCAGGCTAATTAGCTGAGAGCAAGTGTGCATACCTCGAGGTCATTCAGCTAGCTCTTTCATCCAAGTCCCTTTCATATTCCGTTTTCAAATATTATGACTATTCTTATTATTATTATGATCATTACTGTTGTTATTATTATTGAAATCCATGGGTATAGAATTGACAAAAAGGTTTAACTATTTATGGGCCTCTGAATCGTACCAGATGAATGAAAATGCAGGTCTCGGGCAGCAAGGCAATCTCACTCCAGTTTCGGTTTTTGACATACATCAGGTCATCACCACAACGATGTTTAGTGAAATTTTTATTATTCCGATTCGTCTCATATAACTATTTAATAGTGCAGAAGGATTGGATAGAATCCTCAAAAAACGAGGTCAATTTAAATAGGTCACAGTGACCCTTTTAAAGCTTCCTGAAAGCCCTTTGAACTTATGTTTCGACAAACTTCTTGATATCCCCATGGATGGATAAACCAAAGTGCGTACACAGCCATTGTAATCTGGATGCTTATTTAAAAAACGGTTCGTCTGTCCGTGTCTATGGGGTTATGTGCATTTGGTTTGGGTTATGAACATTTAACGTTAACAGTGATGTTGTTTTTCAGGAAATTGTTTAAATCCTGGCTATTTAAGTGTAAATTTTAATTTAAAGTGCAAAGGCAATATGATATGGCAGATGGTATATTATATAGAACACTGCGCAAGGTACACGATGCTGAACACCTACCTATGGAGCAGCTGTCGCCATGCCAGCCATCTTGGCAGAGGCAACGGCCCTGTTGGCATGATCCGTGAACGCCGCAAGGCCGTGGGCACCGGCGACGAACGCACTCAGGGCCCACCCAGCCTTCGTCACAACGACACTGGCCATGAACACAATCGCCGTGCTCTCCGCAATCCTGGGCGCACACCTCTGTAGTAAGAGGGTGCAGGTAGGGTAGAGATCTTATGTGGAAAGGCTGACTATGAACAGATCCTTTTATTTTTTTTATCCACATCATCAAAGCTCATGGAAGAGCCAGAAAGAAGACTTGGTAACGAAAGGAATTGGGTGAGTCAGACAAACAAGGTTCCCAGCAGGAGCAAGCAAATTTGAATTTGAATCCAAAAACCCTCGTACTGCCAGATGGGAAACCCGACTGCTCGGATTATAATTTAGGGACTAAGACACAACACCCATCGTAACACTGCATTAAAAAATATGTATCGACGGAAAAAAAAAACAAAAAACACAACAACCAAGAGACTGCAGGTAATCAGAACTCGGACCAACTCGCAGAAAGCAACTTTAATTTGTCTATGAATGTTGCAAAGGGAGATGCAAAAAAATTTAATTTGATATCTAGCTGCAACAGCCCGAAGCCATTCAATTCACAATGTGTAATTGATAAATTGGTTGTAATTAAACTCAGAGGTAAGGTTAAATGCTTGTCACTGTGTGATTTGTCACTGTTACACTAGCTTGTTATCCAGATCACATATATATCTCTTTCTCTCTCTCTCTGATAAAGTCACCATGCGCTAAAAATGATCGAAGGATAAAGTGGATAAGAATTAAATAAATCAACATGTGCACGTGAGATAATTATTATTATTATTTTTTTTACAAACAAACAATTAAATGGTAATGAGATATCTATGTTTAAGATTTAAAAGCTTTCCAATGGACCCTATATTATATGAAACCAACCCTAAGTACCAGCAAGCATACGTCGTCTCGTCATTAGTGGGAGAGAAGAAAATTAAAAGACCTTTTTCATCTTTACATCAACCAATTGATGAACACTTTCAGAAATCTGCTTATTGGCGGAAGGATGGCACGTGTGTGAATCCAAAATCAACGAGCATAAGTCTTACCCTTCTCACAGCTTTCTCCTTCCCAGCCTGGGTCACAAAGGCAGGAACGGGTAGCCGCATCATAGCGGCCGTGTCCAGAGCAGGCCTCGGGGCAGGTGGGCTGCGGTCGGCCACAGCGAGGCCCAGCCCAACCAGCCTGACACCAACAGTGACCGGCCACACACACTCCACGACCGCCACAGCTGGGGTCTTCACAATCCACTGGGGGTGTAAACGTAAGACACAAGGAAAGGAAAGAACAGTTGGATAGCAGAAGTATTGGATGACAGGGAGGTGAGCAAATGGACAACGATGATATAGAGGTGGTACAATTTCACTCTGGCCTGTTTAGCATTCTCACCTGAGCACACAGCTCACAATCTTAGGATCCCAGGTTCAAATTGTGTACAATGTGTTGATTCATCCTTTGCTGACTCGTGTCCTTGTAAATGCATGTAAAGCACACCGATATCTCTTAAGGTCTTTGTCTTACATGTGATTTATGTATAAATTCCATGACGAGTTATTGATGTAAAGCAAAATAATAAAAAGGCAAAATAAGTTAATTCGGTGAATTGTCCAGTAATTTCCAAAGAGGCAGCATGTCTTCTCCATGATTGGTCAAAATGCAGTGGTGATGTCACTTGTATTTGTGACTCTATGATTGGGTGTTACACAAACGTGTGACATCACATATCTTTATTGTGACCATGAGTGGGAGAGACAATGCAACCTTCATGGAAAATGTATAGGAATTACCTGACGCTACATTCACCGTGTGTTTGCTTCATGGAACGAAGTAAAATGGAAACACAATGGAAGGCCAGTCTTTATAAGGACTAAAGGCAGCCCAAGTAAGCAGAAAATGTGACGATTCAGATGGGAGTCCTTCAATGCAAGAGGAAGGGGGCTCACACCCACTTTTTACCTCCTTTCCCATGGCGGGTAGCATACTGCTTTCAATGTCTGGCTGAGAAAAGTAATTAAAAGGTGAAGAAGTTGATCATGATCAGACACAACAAGAACGAGAATTGCTTTGAAATACGTCCCCTACTGGTCCCACTGAATGTTGGGGAGATAAAAATTAGTTTGCTTTAACGCACGCTCAAGCCGATAACAGAACCACAATGAAGAAGAAGAAACTCTAACCCACAGTATTTCGTTTATTTCTTGGCTTTGCCTATTTCATTTTTTTTTTTTTTAAATCAGATGTACATACATGAAGCAAAACATGCATATGAATTATGAACAAATATGATACATTGTGGTTATACTCCTGGGATCATTCCAATTCCACTGGACCATGGACTAACACTCAGTACTAAGGCCTGAGGCCTGCCGATCTGTGCTGCTTCATGCAATGGCAACGCATTATTTTATTGGGGTGGAGTCAGGCCAGCTGTCTAGTCAGTGGGTGTAAAGCAGTGGGGTGGAGTCAGGAGTCAGGGCAGCTGAACGCTGACCCATGCATAACATGCGGTATTTTCTAAGGTTAAAAAGGACAAAACTGAAAAATTGACGAAATGCCCTGAAACTCAAACTTGTTCTGTAACTTATCAGAATAAAGCCACCTACCAAGTTTCAGTTTAATATGTTAAAGGGTATGGGGGGGGGGGGAAGTCTGGAAAACCACAGGTGGGAAAGACAGATTAACAGATCGAGAGCAAACCTATGGTCCCCTCCGGTGATACCGATTAGGGGACTAATAACCTCTCTCCATCTCAGTTATTTCTTTTTGAAATTTGACTTTTGTTTCAGTGGAGAGAAAGGTTTCAAGTTTATGTTTCATGTTGTCAATAAAATTGTTGAGCAATAGTGAATGTCTTTGAGTCAAAATATGCATTTTAGAACTTAAATGCGTGAACGTAGAGATGTTTAGGGATTTAAAAAAAATAATTGGTCATGTTTGGTGCACGGCAAATGATCCTGATGTAGTTCTATATTGACATTTAGAAACATTCATTGACCCAAGATCCAGACAATGCACTCAGTCAAGTTTACTTAAATATTTTCAAGTTTATGTTTGTACGTAATATTCCCACTTACTATCATCACCATCTCCATTGATGGGATAAGGGTGCACTGGCTTGTGAAGGAGCAAAATACCACAAACAGTACTGTGTTCATTGTATATTTTCTATTCATGCGAAAGAATGTCACCTGGTGGCCTTGTCATACATGTTTTATCCAAGTTTACACAAGGAGGCTTAAGAACAGGAGGCACCTCTTTTCTTTCACCTCCAGAAGCTAAACGCACACAGCACAGCCGGCTTTAAATCCCCCATTCCAAGGAGGGCTTGCTTGGTCCGAGATAGAGCACTCCTTGCTGTTACTGCATCAAAATGGCAATCTTTATGTATTGGTCTGATGCCATTGTAGATCGAACCGAGACTCGACAGCTCAACGCCAACCTTGCGACCCAAATGAACCGTTGTACTGCCTCGGTATAGAGTACAATCCTCTCCATGAGCCATAGACATTGAAGAAAAAAAACCCCTTTCTTTCAAGGATATCAATTGGTGTTATCCAAACAATGGGTTGAGCACCATGACAACGGTCTGAGGCACACTGCGATGTCTGTGTCCCATTTTCTTGCATATAATAGCATAACATTACAGTTCTGGACCACCCACCCATCACTATACTGACTAAATTTGGCTTTACGTAATTTTCCACTCTTTCTCGACTTGAAGGAAGGCATTCTGACTTGCCAATGACAAGTCAACATATCAAGTAATCCAGCGCAAGTTAGATATCATAAGTAAATAAATGTCGATGGCGATGGAGACAAAATAAGCAAAAAAAATAAATAATGATACAACAAGCAGACATGCTTTATTGGGCAATCAAATTAAATGCTCTCCAGCCATCCCATCTATGAATGGCAAGTCAACGGTGGCAAGAAAAGCAAACCCTAACTCAACGATCAAATGCAGAAATGAGTGAATCGGAGGATGTCTGGCACATCCAGCTGTAATCATCACTGAGTGTTTCTTCCCTATATAATAACAAATAACTTCAGGGAATGATATTTTTCATATTCACTCTTTATACCGATACCCACCTTGACTCTGCAGCTTTAAAAGTCCACATTCGGATAGTACCATGACTTTGGGAACATGTTGCACCTTGTTCACTTTTCCAAAATGAATGCTCTCCGAACCAAAGCTGGTCGTTTGAGGTTAGGCTCTATCCACACACACTTACGTCTGAGAGAAGAGAAAGTGTTTGTTTATGTCACACTTCAATCAACTATCAAAAAATAACACCTGAACAAGTAATTAAAACACCTGGCTGTATCCACTACAAGGTGATGGAGAGTTGTCACACCGGTTCAATGTGGAGAAAATAACATCGCAGTAAAAATTGGGTGAATTGGAGATTAAAAGTAAATTTGTGAACTGAATATTTATTTTAAAGCATGACGCTGATAATTGATATAAAACAAGAGCTTTTGCAACTCTTGTTACGAGAACATTGAGTCTGCGACTATGGTACAGTGGGAACACGTTTACCTTTGAGCTACCTATCATGGGTTTGAATCCCACCCCAACTCTAAACAGTCTGTAATGGAACCGTCTGCATGTGAAGTAGCACTCAGAGTGTTCCGTCCCTCGGATGAATGTTAAACTGGCTGTCCTATCTGCTTGTGCTAGTTAAAGACCCCATGGTGTCCTTAGTGAAGAGTAGGCAAGTTATCGCTGGCACCTGAAACAAATGACAAATTCCTTCTCTAACCTACAGGAGGCAGTAGTGTGCCTCAGTAGATGGTACAACCAGCAGGCTGAATTAGTCGTTGCACCTAATCCAATATGTAATTGCTAATGTCAATCCCATTGCTTCTTGATACCAATGATGGTTGTTTTGATCATTATAACGAGTCTCTTAACGAGTTGTTATTCGTTCATTGTCTTGAAGATAAAAGTTATTGATTTGTTGTGAGATTTTTAAATTAAATAAAACAACATCACAAATGTCCAAGATTTGTCCTGAAAGTACGATTTCCATCCACTTTGCGTAATGATTTGGAATCCATTTCTTTCTACACAGAGGATTCATTAAATGTTATTTTAATGAGTACATCATTGGTGCATTGTAATAGAAAGGCATTATCATTATCATCGACTACAACTATAATTATTTATACAACTGTAATTTATACTGCTACTATTACTACGACTATTACTACTTCATATACTACTACTATTACTACCACTTATACGACTATTCTTACTAGTACAGTACTATTATTACGCCTGATACTACGACTATTACTGCTACTTATATGACTACTATTACTACTCCATATACTATGAAAATTATGACTACATATTCCACTACTATTACTCTGACTTATATGACTACTTATACTACAACTACAACTTTTACTCCCACCTCTATCGTCTATACAAATACATGTCTGTGTGCATGTGTCAGTGTGTGTGTGTGTGTGTGTGTGTGTGTGTGTGTGTGTGTGTGTGTGTATGTGTGTGTATCAGTGTGTCAGTGTGTGTGTGTGTGTATGTGTGTGTA
>NC_140976.1:36807837-36842837 GCF_056783735.1 Eptatretus burgeri | reverse complement strand
TGCCTTCCGTTCCCCCACCCTCCTCACTCTCCCTTCCTCTCGCTCCTCTACCTCCTCACTTTTCCCCCCCCCTCTCTCTCTCTCTCTCCCACACCCCACTCCGTCTCCCCCCTCTCTTTCCCCCCACTTCAGTATTCCCGTCAGCGAAGTGACAGGTGGTATTTGCAAGTTAATAATATTTATACTACTTTAATAACCTTAATTGTTCTCGCCTTCAATATTGTGGGGTCTGCAGGAAATGCATACGGCCCAAGTCTTTCATGAACTAGCTGGCCTGGCTTGCCATGCGACTGAAGGTGATTTGGGTAGGAATTTGTAATTTGTTCATGGCTTTGGAGATAGCTCACCTACTCTTTGCTTAGGACACCGTGCGATCTTTAACATTCACCAACTTATGTCGGCAGATTGGATTCCCAGTTTAACATCAATCTGAGGTACAGCTCACACAGATGTCTCACTCTACCTGCGAAACACCAGAATGGGGGTTTATAGCTCGGTAGGGATTTTAACTAAGGTTAGACAGCTCAGAGGCAAGTATGCGTACCTCTCGGTCTAGGCTATTGTATCCTGCCAGCACCAATTATATGTTGTACCTTACCTATCAACCCTTTCAGTGCTTCCATCAAAGTTGCTTAACTGCTCACATCGAGAAACAACAAACACTATTAAGGTCATGCCTGGACCAGCTGACCGTCTGTTCAGTAGTCTCGACCGAATGGTTTTGCTGCTGTGAACATAATCAGAATGTAAATGAGTCATTTGCCTCTTATTCCATGGTCCAGGAAACGGTTCTCGTACTACCTTCTGGTGCCACCCATACCTTCATGACAGGCCTCTCCTCGATAGCCCTTGTAGCACATGCACTCCCCACCGATGCACGAGCCGTGCCCGCTACAGTCGGGTTGCCTGCACTGCGTGCCTGGGATGGAGCAGTCGCGTCCCTTCCAGCCAGCGTGACACACGCACGCTCCAGCCTCATACTGCCCGTTATCGCTGCACAGCACAGGGCACGCCGCTGGGGTAGGGGACAGTGAAGGTAAAACTAAGAAAACAATGGAGTAAACAGAGGAGCGTGTGTTATGAAAGAATAACGAGAAAGTTCAAATCAACTTCAATGTATTGCATTAACAGGTCAGGTGAGATAGGTGTGCATGGCACACACCAACGATGTGATGTGTACGAATGTCAAACAGAAACAATGTAGCTTTTTGATGCCTAGGGTTGGTAAGAAAAATCTGTATTGTGGTCAGAGCCAGTGACCAATTGCAAATTAATAGCAGCAGGATAAAAAAAAGAGTCGTCGAAGTGATAAAAATCCAGAACCGACTCCACCTGTGACCGCGGTGTCAACTGGAAGGTCGCTGAATATCAGATCACGTGATCCAAGCTCTCTTTGTCCCAACACAAGAAGTATATTATCATTCAGCACATCACTTACAGAATGATTAAAGTGATTGAAAGAAGAAACAGCAAAGTTTTTCATGGTAAGAGTAGGAAAGCAACGGAAGAAAGAGCCTTTTCACATCAAAATGGCGGTTGAAAGAGGGATTAGCTCAGCAGGTGTAATGCTCCAACTGTGATGCATTTTCATCTGTAATGTTAGTCATTCTCTATTTGGTGCTTGGAAGTATTCATTGGACATATGGGCATATATATATATATATATATATATATATATATATATATATATGTTTAGAAAGTGCCGTTCCATGTTCAGACAAACCTCTCCATCGGGTTGGCTGCACTGCGTGCCTGGGATGGAGTTCATCGGGTTCAAACTCTCCATCATTTCATCTGTAAATTTAGTCACACAACAAGCTTCTCTGCTCTGTGTTGTGTCTGACTTGCTGGCAGGAAAAGTATGGATATCAGGAAGTATTTACATTTGTTACAATTAACACATGCAGTGCAGAATATTGAGGAAGTTTAAACATGTTCTGTTTGCTGCTTAATACAACCTACAACATCAATGCTGCAAGGACATCCAAATGAACTTTGATGCAAGAGGAGGACACTTGGCCCATCATGCCTGTGTTTTAACCACTCCCCATCGATTCAGTCTATTGGGTGGTCGCTAGACTACCCTTATTCTCAGGTTTTCCGTCTGTCTGTATGTATGTAATGGACACTGGACAGCTCTGGAGGCCAGAGGAGTCAACCGATTTTGATGAAACTTGACTGGTAGGTTCATACCAGGATCTAGTTGTATGCTTTTGAGCACCGTTGCTATGGACGCCACCGTGGCCTAGCAACGGGACTTTGAAATTTTTGAAAAATCCTAAAAAAAAAAAAAAATCGAAAATCAAAAATCAAAAATCAACTTCCAGGCTTTGATGCGCACTATATTCAACCTCTTTGTCAAAAATTTTCAGCCCGATCCGTCAAAAACTGTATGACAAGTATGCAATTATGTAGCGACCACCCATGTCGCCTACCGGCTTGTCCATTTATTTACTTAATTTCACTGGTGGAAGGTGGGGGAGGAAATTGTGGAGGACAGCAGGGTAGGTACATGGGTGGGGGTGGGGGGAAGGAGGATGACGATTCTAGGATGGGGAAGGAACAAAGACCAACCGCACATTCATCTTTTGAGAAGATCCTCTCACAGAGATCACAATCACTACACAGGTAACCAATCACAGATGTATACCGAGCTACTAGTGCCACCAACATCCATGTACCCCCAACAGTCCTAGGAATACAACAGTATGGTATAATCTGTAATAACCAGACTCAGTGGTATCAGGGATGCCGGGGAACATAATTTATGTTCCCGGGCACAGGGACACGTAAAAGGGGAACATAAATTATTTGAAAGTGGACTGATATTAAAATGCATGGACTGAGCATCAAAATCAGGAGACTTGGAATCGTTCTTTCTCAAGAGCAAACTCAGATATACATCATTTACAAAGTTGGAACCTTCTAGCAAAGTCTTAATACTTTTTATCAAACACTCCCAGGCCTTATCTTTCCTTGAGAAATTTATCAATCGATTCATACAGCATATGGTATTTTTTATGGAAGTAGTCAAGCCTATGAAGAGTGCCAGAAGCATGGAGGTGTGGGGGGCATGGAGGTGTTGGGGGGCATGGAGGTGTTGGGGGGGCAAGGGGGAGGGGAAGTGAAAGGAAAAGGGTCTTTTTCATGATTACAAAAGTTTTTTTTTCTGTATTGTACCAAATAACTGTAAATATCTCTTTTGTGGTTCATTTGGTCAATTATCTGAATAATATCTGGAGATAGACATCAACTTTCAAATTTAAGACTAAATTGAGGCCTCAATTCAAAATAAAGAGTGGCACAGGAACGACAAAGAGAAGATCATGACGTTTGCGATCAGAACGGAGGTGCACGAGTCAGGTGTTGCACATCAAAAGGTGCCAAAAGGTAATAGTGCCCATGTGTGGTAAGATTACTTTAATTAATCGCAATACATAGAATTATCAATCATATCAATGAGTGGCAGTGCACTGCAAAGCACTATTGCTATTCGAGCACATTGCACGTACAAAGCTCGATGGCAGCTGCAGGCTTGTCAGGTAGCGTCATTCCCTGCCATGATACGTTCAGTGTCTTATCACAGCGAAAATTGACTAAATGCAGGACAAATTGGAATCAGCGAATCCAATTCTGAGGTCTGCCTCCTAAAGGCTCCTAAAGAATTGCAAGGTAAAAATGATTGACAGTCAAAGGATACAATGCATTTTAGAAGCCTCTTACACTCTTTGTTAGTTCAGCAATGTCGTCAGGTTATTTTTGAGTGTCCGAGTGATAAAGCACTTTCAGCCCCCCCACCCCCCCAATGCCTCTCCTGGAAAAGGCATGGAGAGGTACCCCCCCACCCCACCCCCGCTCTGGTGTCCCAGGGTGACGTAATGGTTTGAGGGTCTACGTTGAGTCTGGGAGGTAGGCGGTTCGAACTCGGACCGAGTCATTCCAAAGACTTTAAAAAAAAGTTATCTGGTGCTCCCTTGCTTGACGCTCAGCATTAAAAAGTACAGAACATGGACAAACAATGCTGAGAATGCAAAGGCCAACCACCCAGTATTAACCATGCTAAGAAAATGCTTCGGCAGCATCAACGCTCTGTAAAGAGTATGGATCATAAAATCAAATTGCCTTGCAACAACTTGCCTTTTCTTGCTGGAAGGCAAACCTGACTGAAGGCAATCTCAGTGCATTCCAAAAACTCCACAACAAGTGTTTGTCCATTCTCGGGAGAGCCAGGAAAGAACATCTGTCCAACCTCAAGATTGCATTTACAAACTTGTCTCCCTCCTCTAAAATCTGGTGGCACCTTGACAAGTCGACACACCCGTAACTTTTGGTGGCTTGATTGGCTGGGTCACGAGTGGCCTCTCTCGGATCGCTTCCCGACCTTTGACCCTGAAGCAGAGTAGCCACAGATAACTCCGCGACCAGACGGGTCACTAAGCAACCACACATGCTGTCTGAGGTGACTAAATCTGGCAGGATCGCCTTGCCCAAATCTAGCGTTACCTTACGGTGATTTGGTAACCCCAGATAGGGAACTGTGTTCTCGAAGCCCCACCTTTATCTATTAATTATGAGCGGAACCGTAAGTGGGATGTTGGCGAGGCTCGCATAGTGAATCAATGGAGTTCAACCTACCATTTTAATGGGGTCCTGCACAACCTCTACAACAACCTTTGCAAACTCCACAATCAATGTGGTCACGTACAACCTCCACATATTATGTCTAACCAATGGAGGAAACAGACAGCGAGCATGTTTTGAAATAACAAGTTTGTGTTGAAAGGCATGTATTTACAGATTACATGGTCACATTTGAAACAGTCGTAGCCCTAACACTCAAAATAACCCCTTATACAGCCAACCTTATCATGAGCAAGACAGACACCTCATACATCCGGGGCAATTAGAAAAGTGGACAGAACGAGGAAAGAACAATAATTGACTCCCTCACGTGCCTGTGTGCATGTGTATGACCGTTTTTACAGCCATTTTTCCCTGTTGTGCAGGGGTTGGGCTTTTTCTTGAGGAAATGTTTTATGGCCGGATGCCCTTCCTGACGCCAACCCTGGTTGCCTATTACAACACACAGGGATATGGTACACCTATTCTAACCGGGGCATACACCGGGACCAGTACACTGGTTCTCATTTTGCCGACCTCGGAAGGATGACAGGCTGAGTCAACCCCCTGGTGTTAATTCAGCAGCCAACGGGACTTGAACTCAGGACCCTGGGATCCCAAGCCGCCACCCTAACCACTAAGCCAACACCAGGCTTCCTGTGTGTATGTGTGTATATATATATATATATATATATATATATATATATATATATATATATATATATATGCATATATATATATATATATATGCATATATATATATATATATGCATATATATATATATATATGCATATATATATATATATGCATATATATATATGCATATATATATATGCATATATATATATGCATATATATATATATATATATATATATATATATATATATATATATATATATATATATATATATATATATATATATATATATATATATATATATATAGAACACAAGGGGAAAACCAGAGATGTCAGGATAAGTCAATTTTGAAGAAACTGAAAAACAAAGTTTCAAGAATTTGGTGGACTGTTTAATAACTGTCATATAGATTTATTTTCCAGTAAAAGGAAGAGTGATCATTGGCCGATCAAATTAAGCATGTAGCATTTGCCAAGCTTCTGTGTTATTTAATTTAAGAGCAAAGAACGAATCAATGTTGCAAACTGACATCACTGGTTATTCCCTTGTTTAATAACTGCCATGAAATTTTAACCCAGGATGTGTAGCAAATTCATGCTTGTTGGTTATTAGCATACATTACATGACTTTGGTGATCACAGATTATTTTTTTCAACATTAAACAGTCATTGTTTTTTGTTTGTTTGGTGTTCAACGCCATACTCAAGGGTATTTCGCTTATATGACAACGGATTCTCCATTTCTTACTCCGTACTACTTAATATGATGGAAAACCAGGAGGAAACCAAGGATAAACCACCCCCACGATAGCCGAAGTCACCTCATGTGACTCCCTCATATACCTAAGCAGGTTGATTGGGTGGTGGGTACATCGAATGAAGATGGGTACTCAGACGCGCTAACCATTAAGCCATGGCGTGGGTGCCATAAAAGTCACAATAAAGGTTTGACCAGGCTTGAACCATGATATGCACCAACTACGGAGCCCATGATATAACCAAATAGGCTATTGTAGTGCTCAGAGTTTATGCTGTGAAAGTTTTACAACCTTTCATTTTTTAGTTTCTCAACTCTGAATATTATGGTGGAACAGTTAACATGAATGAAAGGGAGATAACCAGGAGTAAAGTACTGACAACTCTGGGTTTCTACTTGTTCAGCTTTGACAACACTTGTTTTTTCATTGCACGGCAAAACTTTATACCATATAAATTATGTGACACCCCTGGTTATTTGGTGGGGGGGGGGGGGGGGTTGTAACCACCGAGTTACATTACACCACCGAGTCTGGGCGTAGGGTTGTGGTGAAAGCCGACCATCCTCTCAACCTGGAGGTACAAGCGGTTGCGATGTTTCTGGGTTTTATGGTGCTATTATTCGAAAAGTGTCCGTGCATTTTTGTCATTCATGGATGATCAAGTTTTCTGTTGTTTGCAGGTGATGTACAGTGATAGGAAGTGGTAAACATTTAATGTTTGCAGACAGTGTACAGTGGCAAGTATTACAGTACATATATAAAGTATTGCATGTTAACATTTACAGTCGGACCTCTGCATCTGACACTCGGTTATGAGAAACATTCAGAACATCCTTTTGTCAATGACTATTTCTCTGTGTTTATGATCCACAAAGCTGGAAATAAACCCGGAAATAATGAAAGATCTCTTTCTCTTGGCAGATTCAAGGCCATATATTCTGAAAGCCTCAAAATAAAGATGATTGCCTAAATTTATTTTCCAACACATCAAAATAACATGACTGGGTTGGACATGGTGACGTGTGGGTTGTGTGATTGGTAAAGCTTCTGTTGGGTGTTGTTTCTGTGTTGTGCATGTGTGGGTGTGGTGTTGGGGTTCGAGCACTGATTTCTGCTCACCTTGTTCAGTTGTTTGCACATTACAGTTTTTGCCATTCGTATCAGACGTGTGTATTGTGTGGTAAAGCCCACAGTCTCCCCTGTCAGACCTCTCTCCTGGCTCTTCACGTGTCATGCCTCCAGTATCAATTAGTGTCATTTATTTGATGTGTGTATGACACGGGTCGCATCCAAGTGAAATTTGTGGCCAGATTGCAGGCAATGCAATTGTGCCACAACCAAGAATGCTACAATCAAAAAGAGATACGACTTACCCTGAGAAATATATTCCTTACCCTGAGAGCAGTCACGACCATCTGAACCATGGAAACAGTGACAAACGCCAGAAAGACACTCGCCATTTCCGTTGCAGTTGTTTGGACATGCATCTGTAGACTCTGTAAGAACAGAAAAATATTTGCAAATGGAAATCTTCCAATTGTACCAGAAGCACGATGACATCAGATGATACTTTTCAGGATTAAATGGAATCGTTAAATCAATTATGGAGTTCAAATGACAAAAAGAGCTCAACTCATTATACCTGTACATTCTGTTGCTAGGTCGTTGTTATTGCATCTGCGGGTGATTGACTTTTCTTTTTTCACCTACCAGTGGGCGAAGCAAGCAGGCCGAGGAGCTGCGTCCGCTCCCCGTCATTGTAGAGGGCTACATGCCACAGCCCAGACTGTAAAAGCTCAATGAAAGTCCCACGACGCTGCATTCCTGCTCGTTTGACACCGGGCCCAAGTACCAGGCCTCGTCGCTCCAGGGCCGCGGCCATACGCCGCCCATCAAGCAACCTCAAAAAGTCATACTGCAATTCCATAGCCACACCGTTACCGCTTGCCATGTTTACCCACTGATAACCACACTCCGCTTTAGGCCACATTTGCCTTGATATTACCATTCACTCAGGATGTTGCTCGAAGGGGTGCTGTGACCTACTTTTTCAACCATTTAATGCAGTTCAGGTTCTCAGGTTAAAAAGCTTTTTTTGCTTATTTCTGCACTAACAATGCCGTCATCGCTCGCTGCACATGGTACAATGGTTATTTGCATTTTAATCAGCATGGGAGGAACTAATTAACATGACAGCAAAATTCTTTCATTAATACATGCTAAATGAACTCATCCTTGAATTAATATTCACTTGTAGTGTTCATGGCAACAAAACATGTCAACACAATACATTTTAAATCACCACATATACTCAACAATCAAAAAAGCTGTTAAACGCCAAAGGGAAGAACTACCAGAGGAAAATACTAATTGTGAAAAGAGGCAATTTGTTTTTGATACAAGACCCTCAGTCATCATTGTTAATGAAAATCACAGGCATTTCTGGAACACTGTAAGTTATATTTCCGGAAATAACAGCAATGAGAGTGTTATAGCTCATCTTTGGAGATTTAATTCGAGGGAACTCCACAAACACTCACCAGTCTTACGTTCTATCTTTGAGGTTCAACATGTGACATCTCAACCATGTCTTTCATAACAACCTGGCAAGGTCTTGGGATGCTTTGGATGAGTCGACCGAAGAATACCTGGCCAAACAGTTCCACTCCTACAGTGGATAATCCACCTGATTGAGCATCTACGGCTGAAAATGATCTGGTTTCAACGCAACTCGCACCGTGCATCACTCATGTGTAGCCATCCGAACAACTCGCATGGACAATTGTCTTATTCTCAAGGTCATCCTCAACAATCCTTGCTCTACAAGGTCAAGCAGTCAATCATCAGGACAAAGCCAAACCTAAAAGAAACAGTAAATGGGGAAACAAAGCCTTCCCTGGCCAGTCGAACTGGCATGACTAAATAGGTGGATGTCTGTGCATCCATTGTAAATGATATCCCCCAAACCACGATCGACCCACCGGCTTTGAGCTCATGTTTCACAAGCTTTCTGTGTGCAGTCACTCACTTTGATGTCTGAGTTGTAGGTGTCTGCAGGGATCATAAGGTCAAAACAGAACTGTGACTCATCAGCAAATAGAACTTGCATCCAGTCATGAACGTTATTGTGGACTTGAGCATGTGCCCAATCCAACCTCAGCATATGGTGTGCTCAGGTCAAGAGGACAGGCCTTAGTGGTGTGTAAGAGTGAGTTCTTGTTTTTTCTACATGGTCTAATGCTCATGGAAGAGCTGTGGCCCCTGGAAGAATAGCAGCATTCCTACAATGTGAGTGAATATCCATCGGGTAATGGAATTCCAGAGGATCTGTCGCGGGGTTGGACAAGACACATACCTGTCCCATGGGACATTGATCACCAGATAGTGATCTTCATGCGGGCAGTTGATCTTGTCTGACCTACCCCCCGTATCTTCTGGATAGAGTGCCATGTTGCTGTTCTTGTGCCCACACTCTTCTCTGACACAGTGAATCACCCCAAACTCCACACCCACCTGCACTGGGTGGAGACCTTGCTCTAGTATGCAAATGATCCTCTCAATCTCAAATATAAATGTCACTTATGAGGCATAAATGTTCAAAACATGTGATAACAGGCAAACAATGGGACTTTTATGACAGTCTGAAAATGTCCCACAACAACAGAATGCTGGCAGATAGGAATTGTTTCCTGGTGGATGACATGAGATGCACACGCATGTATAAAAAAATATACCTAATCATTATGGTTAGAACATAGAAAAAATTATTCAAATGATTTCTTCCAAATTCACTTTTGGTTTTGTCATTTTTTGTGAAATCTTACTCTTTTTGAGTACTCCATGTTATCCAATCTGATGTTCAGGTTCACTTTAACAGGAGATGCAGCCAAAGAATATGCAACAACAACAAGAACAAGAAGAAGAAGAAGAAGAAGAAGAAGAAGAAGAAGAAGAAGAAGAAGAAGAAGAAGAAGAAGAAGAAGAAGAAGAAGAAGAAGAAGAAGAAGAAGAAGAAGAAGAAGAAGAAGAAGAAGAAGAAGAAGAAGAAGAAGAAGAAGAACAACAACAACAACAACAACAGCAAATGTTTACAACCATTTTCCCCTTTGGTGATGCTCCTCCATGGGGATCCGTCCATGCAAACCCAAACATTCCACATCTTTCTTGACATTTTCAATCGATCTCTTTTATGACATCCTCTTGGCTTTCTTCCTTCCATCAGGAGCTTTCTTTACAGCTTCAACTTCTGACCTTCGTTGCACATGACCACACCGGCCGAGTCTTCTCTTCCTAAGTTCTTCTTCACTCGTACTGATTTGAACTCTTCCTGATTTCTGAGCTGCGAATTCTTTCTTTCAGAGACAAATAGTGATGAACACACTGGGTGGTTTTTTAATGGTACAACCCAACGAGAGTCTACCACCTTTTGAAAGTCGCCGAATGACATACCATACCTTCCTAAAATCATGTAAGATGGCAAAATACCATTTATTTGTAAAACTACAGCATTCTGCCACGCCATTAATGGACAAATACCGGTCATTCGATTGCTTCGCAATTTGGGACTTTCTCTCCTTGAAAGAAACTATGAAACCAAACATCAGTACAAGTGATAAAACCTTCAGCAAAACATCACAAGAAAATCCTTCAACTATTGTGTACCAATTTCCACGCAAAATACTTCACCCCTTCCTCCATCATAGCCTGAAGAACATCCTTAGAATGAAGTACCACCTCACCTGTGTGTGTGAGGGAATTAGGCCTCTGCGGCCGTACACGGCAACAAGGGCATCCTGTTGGAGGGAAATATTGAATTTCAGGAGTCGAGGGGCGAGTAGTGAGAGGCGGGATCGCCAAAAGACCCCCGGAGGGACATCCTGTAGGGACTCGCGTCCGAGGCCAAGCTCTCCCGAGTCGAGGCTTCGTGAGCCAGCAGATATCGGAGGTATCTTTGCTGGATTAATGAGAATGGAGGAGGAAAAAGGTGGGCACAGAAGGGTGGAAAGCGAAATAATGTAAACCACTTTGCAATATCTTCGTTCCACTGCAAACAAAGGCCAGAATGGCCTGCGTCTTTTGGGGTCACGTTACACACACCTCGAGTCGTATCCAGGACAAAGTTTTCACCTCCTGATGTACATTTCAAGCTTGATGTCTATAAATGCTGTTGAATTCACAGTTACTTTTGATCATGGGTCACTAAGCAACTGTTTGTAAAGCTTTAAGAACATTATTTTAAAGTGTAAATGCTCCATCCACCTGGTTAGCCTGGGTTTTTGAGTGCAGTGGAACCACGGCACAATGCCACACAAGTCGATGCAAAAACAGGAAAAAAAAAAAGAGAAAGAAAAAAAAAAGACAAGACAGAAATGTAAGAATAAGGAAAAGGGTTTGGTGGGGAGGAGGGGGATGGGAGGAGAGAGGGGAAAAATATTAACAATTAAATGGAGAGAGCAATTGGTGAGGGTGAATCTGGAGCATTGTGTATCTCAGTGAATGCGTGGGTGGATGAGTGTCTGTATTTACAGAAACCATGGGGATCGGGGTTGAGGGTGGTTGTGGGTGGCGTGAGACGTGCTGGCTACCTTTACCCCCTCCATTCTCGTAGCCATGCCCCTCTGTGTACTGAAGCTGCCAATTCAAGCCAAACAGATGCATTGCTGGGGGAGAGGGACGGTGTGGGAGAAGGGGTGGAGGTGGTTGTAGAAATAGAAGAAAGACAAAAACAGACAGTAAGAGAAGAATGTGGAAGTAGGGAAAGGGGGGTAAAAAGAAGAATACATAATAAAAACGTGTTTGAAAGGAAAAATAAAACAAGCTTGAATCTCGCTGCCTTCCCTTTCGTCTCTTTCATTCACTCGCCTTTCACTCGCTCATCCCATCTTGCCGACATGGCTATTAATTCTGGCCACTTAACCGAGACGGGCAGACAGGCAAACGGCGATCGAACCGAGCCGACCGCACACTCTCGACAACCTTCCTCCGATCTAACCCAGGACGTAGGATTACAGGGTGATTGCTCAGCATATCTCAGGTAGCCCCAGCACCTTGGATTCCCAAAAGGATTTTCCACTTGCACAGCTAAGCACATAGCTTTGGTGACTATGAAGAATGTGACCACTTGCTAAGGTAACTGAATGATGTGGGTGACTACCAAACCTACCAGCCACTCAAGGCGTAAAGTCCTTTGTGGACGCCAGGCTCGGGAATCACTTACAGGCCTTGAAGGCCAAGCCACACACACACACACACACACACACACACACAAACACACACACACACACACACACACACACACACACACACACACACACACACACACACACACACACACACACACACACACACACACACACACACACACACACACACACACACACACACGCTCATCCCATCTTGATGAAGAGCCTTAACAGGCCATGCTCACTCATGATTTGCAAGCCCAGTAAGCCCGAGTCTCTTGGTAACTTGTGAAGGAATGAGTAGCATCCTCACTTACATTAAAGCAAACACACAATTCATATCGTGCTAGTATATGAACACATAAGTTGCATTTACTATCATATGGTTATTAGTTAATACACGTGTGCCATTTGTCACATCGCACTGCGTCTCATGAAGGAGGTATTGTTGGGACACTGGACACTAAGCCGCTTTCACAGAGGTCAGAGACTCAAAAAAGAATGGTGGCCAGTCACCATTTTCTTTGTTCTCATTGGGTACTCCAGAAGAAAAGAAACCCACACATGAAGAGTTTTAACAGGCCAGTGCTTTGTTGTGTAAAGCCTTTCCATTTTTCCCAGTTGATGACAGTGATGCTTTAAACTTCATCCTATCAAACCTGTCATATTTCATTTTAATATCCTTGGGTGTATTCAATGGGCCAGGATTAGTAAAGCAAACAGTACTTTCGAAAGAGCCCCAGAAGTTGATCATGCGCTCCTTACTGATCCAAAGGTCAGCGGTCAAAGGTCACGATCGGAATTCACCCTCGAGTCTGGGTTTTCTTGATGAGCCACGAGCGACATATGTAAGTTCAGCAGATTTTACAAATGGGACACCAAATCCTTTCAATGCAGGAATGTAAGATGGGTTCTTCTTCTACTTATTATTATTATGTTAAAGTTTAACTTTTTTATTCAGGTAACATTCTGGAAACTCAAATTTAGTTAGAACAAGGAAGTTTATTTAATGAGGTCATTTTTATGTCCTTGTTTTGTTAACTTGACAACTATACATAACTCCACTATTCAACAGCGCACTCTTCTTAGAGTTATTTGAGTCATTATTAGAAATGAAAATAAGCCCGGATTTAATTGTTTAAATCTCACTTCCCATAGCAGTGTTAAAAACGTGGACTGGCAGGAGGGTCTAAACTCTAAAGGTACACACACTAGTTTATAAACAGTCTAACCTGGGTTTGAATCTCATCTCAGCTATAAACTGCCACCTGGTGTTTTGCAGGCAGGATGATTCATCAATGTTTATCGCGTCCCTCGGATGAACGTTAAACTGGGCATCCCGTTTGTCTGCACTAGTGGTTGGTGGACATTAAAGATCCCACGGTGTGTTTCACAAAGAGGAGGTAAATTATCGCCAGCATCCTGAACAAATTACAAATCCCTGTCTTGATTGGGAAGGCAACCGCAAACCATTCAACATAACAACTGTCAGGAGACTGCTTCAGCAGCACAGGCACTGTCATACCTGGATGGCATGCAAGGACGGATTAAGGGTAGGGAGGAGTCCAAATGAAGAAGGGGCCCATGTAGGAGCGGATGAGTGTAAAATGCATCGGTATCCAAGCTATCATCAGGGAGCAAAGCGCATATGCGATGTTTATTCCATACGCAGCTCACTTACTCATACTTGTGCGGAAAAGTGCCGCCAAATGCAGCCCAGTGTTCCTCATATTCTTCAACATTGTACAAAAGTTGTAAACTTGTCTCTCTGCATCGACTTATCGCTGGTGATTGCTTTGTGCAAAACAGAAGCCTTTAGGGTTGTCTGTTGTCAAGCAGATATCAGGTAGTCGACGGTCAGCAAGGTATGGAGCAGTGCAGCCCTTCTCAAAGGTTACACTCCTATATGGGAAGTGTTATCTGGCAACTGACGTGGAACAGAAAGTGGAGTGCCAAAATAAAGCTCAGTCGATGCTTGACAAACTTCGTGAACTGGATTCAGCGATACTCGTTGTTATTTGGAACAGTCTTACAGGGCTTTCACCAGACCAGTCTTGCTCCGAGAGAGCTTATATCTGAATGAAGCAGTGCACTTCCTATAGTCAAGACCCAGCGGATGGATTTTGAGGATTTTCAAGACCTAGGGAATAAACGGTGTGGCCATAATGAGTCCAATTCATCCCAGAAGCGTGTACTGATGTCCAACTGCTACTTTGACGATGGAGATGCTGAAGACACTGTGCTGTCACCCAAGGAGAAATTCAAGAGTGTGGTGTTCCTTGTCATCATTGATCAGCTAATCAGTGCCTTGAAACACCATCTTGAAACATACAAGGAAATCAACGATAAGTTTGGATTCCTGTCCTGAAATCAACTAGCTTCTCTCTCTCTCGACTCCTAAGATCAAGCAAGCCACAGAAAATCTTGCCCGCTCCTATCCCAATGATCTGGAATCCACTATTGAAAGTGAATTTATCCAGTTTTATACTTTGCTGGCAATTTCAACAGAGCTCCAACCCTCACACAAACAAACAAAGTCAGCAGAACTGAGAATGAACCAATTTCTGCAAACACACGCACTCACCCAAACATTTCCTACCATTTAAATTGCTCTTCGGAAATATCGGTCAATGATGGTATCAAATCGCAGTTGTGAGAGTGAGGGGTTCCTTCTCGGAACGAAAACTCATCAAGGTTGAGGTCAGGAACCAAAAGGGATAAGATCGACTTTACAGTTTTTCAATTATGAGCATCGAGAGTGAAGTACTGAAAGGACTTGACTCCCCGAAAATCATTGACGAGTTTAGTGAACAAAAACCTCAGAAAAGACCAATGTAATGTTATACATGTCGTGTTTTCGTGGAGAAACTGCCTCCACCTTGGAATGTAAATGTGCTCTCTTGTTTTAAATAGTTGCGATTGTCGATTTAGTTTCAAATTCTAACGATTTTTTCATTAAAGTGTTCTTGTTTATTGTTTGTACATGGTTTCATTTTCTTAAAAAATTAATAAAATATTAAATGATCATCGTCGTAGTCTCGATAACAACATATCCTGAGGTCAAGACCTGACCTGACTTTGACCATTATGCAAACTTAACATCGTGCACTGTGATTTAGTTCACTGATGTCTTACTAGGGGATGGGAAGGGAAGTAGGAGGGTCCATGGTTGGGTTACCGCCTGGGGCTCAAGACACCCTTAATCCGTCCCTGATGGCACATAAGGTATTTTGGTGAAGATGATTTTAAAATTCCCCAAAAAGTAGCAAATGTAACTTCAATGAGTTTCCCAGTAATTTCTGAGAAGGCAGCCATGTTTTGCTTTTGTCGGTCCGTGATAGGTTGTGGAAATCATGTAACACTGTATCACCAATCAGAGACTGACAAAGGCAACACATGGGTTGCATTTGGTGTTTGATGGTGAATCTTTTCATGTAAAGTAAAAAAATTCATTAACAATCATATTATTACATAGAGGGGGCAGGGAAGGGGGGGGGGAGAGGGATCCATAGAGAGATTGTGCTTAGAATAGTATGGACTGTTTGCTCAAGTAGGGTAGAATTACTGTTGTATTTTTGATCTGTCTCGGGTAAGTAAGTCGTACGTAATGTGTGCACTGATTGTAAGCAATAGAGCAGAATAGGTTACGGTTTTATCATGTAAAACCTCAGATATATGCAGGGCCAGATGGAGGACTTGGGCACAAAGGCACCAGGAGAGTGCTACGTGCATTCAATGAACATCATCATGGGCTGTTGGGCCAGAGAACTGCAAGCCACGAAATGAAATGTGCTGGAGAGGGCGGAACATTTACGAAGGTGGGGCAGCCCAAAATATGGTGCTGCCTACAGGCAGCGGGTGGCAATTGTGGGACCAGCTGTATTTTGGAAAGGCAGACCCTGTGGGGCTCAGAAGCCATGTCTGCACATGCGCATGGCAGCATTTCAACTGAATCATATACGTATTCAAATTTGATTTTGGCTTCACTTTATTGCTGTAATACTAATAATAATAATAATAATAATAATAATAATAATAATAATAATGATATATGTATGTATACACATTGTCAGCTCCCTCACAGCCATCTGTGTAATAAAAGAAAAGAAACAAAATGTAAATTTTCCATTCAAAGATCCCAACCTTTAAAGTTTTAAGTTGTTGCCACATCATGGTTAACTTACAAATTCCAACCTAAATCAGTTATAGTTAAACGACAAATCTGGCCAGCTGACTTGTGAAAACTTACGTGGCAGGTGACCCATATTTTGTGGGTTTGACCCGTTTTCTCTCTTTAAATCCACTGACCCGTTTTTGTATTGTTAAACCCATATTGGATGGAAAGTATGAACAGTTTCAAAAAACGCAATGTTAACCTTCCATTCCACTCACATGGATTCACACACAGAGTGCCAGATCTGTTTCGCTCTCTATCCGACATGCAAATTACCACTCTAGTCTGACTCTATTGGCTGGGTGACGTCATGAGCTTTACTCAACCGACCAATTCCTTAAATCCTCATCTATACGCATTGTCACTTCCACTCTTCTACCATTTGTCGTCACCCCAAATCAATCGGTCTATTTGCTTTCCATTTTGCTCTTCAACTTCTTCCTGTGATATTTATCAGTAATTTAGAGTATTTTGAATGGTAGGATTCCATTCGGATTGTTTTCGTTCGTATACAGGGTGTCCATAAATTACCGTTCCAAATTCAAACTGTGATAAAAAAAAAAATGAATGAAATGCGGTTTGATGCTTGTGAATGAACATTTCTCAAAGTTTTATTGTCAATATCATCATTTGGCATTCATCACCATTTATCACTTGGTCTCTATAAACCAAGCAACACTGCTCTTTATTGTGGCCTGTGGGGACACAATTTGCAGTAAATGTGACATCACGTGTCACAGGCGACAACTGGAAATGAAAAAAGGAAATAAAACTTTGAGAAATGTTATTTTTTGCATGAATGTATGTATGTAGCCTAACTTGGAACCTCCTTGTCATTACTGATTAGTCAACATATCAAACAGCGTTTTTACCATTTTGGTTAACCCTTTGTGTGCTGCATTGTTTGCAGCCACATGGTTCCCTGTTGCTTAATATATTTTTTCATAGGGCTGAGAATTCCAAGTGGTATTTACAAAAAAAACACAACTTGGGTGTCATGTTAGATGGATAACCAAAATTAAAAGAAAAATAAAATTGTTTCAATTTTTTTTTATCTTATCACAAATCTGTGACCGCAGCACACAAAGGGTTTAAAAAAAATAAAACCCGCTTTTGATTCCTACCAACCCGTTTTTTGTCACCTTCAACTTGCCATGTATGGTGAAAGACGTGGTCAACCTTCCCCCCCCCCCCCCCCACCAACTTTCTCTGGCAAACCCAACAAGGTGTGATTAATTATGATTGTTAAAGTCGAATAAGTGGTAGTTGCAGAAGTAGTCGTAGTAGTAGTAAAAGTAGCTTTCAAAATCCTATCCTTTTCTACTGCTCTAGGTGTACACCCAAAGCTTTTTGAAAGGCTGTATTTACAAATGGTACGTGTGCATGTCTGAATGTTTTGTTGACAGATTCCAGAAGTTACTCGGTTAAGTTACTCCAATAGAGCACACCACAAGAGCACCTAAAGCTTAGTCCATAATAGAGGATAAAGCAAATGTCCTCATCTCGTTATTATAGTGCCATGTATTATGTTGTTATTGAATTAACTAACACATGAAGATAACAACAAAAAGGCGATTACTTTGTAACCTTCATAGAATCTTTCATATACAAGATTGGGTGATTACAGAATCAGGAACAAAACATAACTGAGTAAAAACATGTTAAACCATCCTATTGTGCTCGTTTTTGTGCACAACGGTGAGGGCCATGGAAGAGCTAGAACATAGAATGGACCAGGACATAACAGAACAAGAACATAGTGGAAAGTGGGGAAAACACACTAACAGCAGGGTAGAGGGACACAACGGATGACGAATGGGTATGGGAAAAATGAGGTCAATGGGAGGGGGAGGACACAGAGGGGTTAGCAAGTTAGATACAAACTCAAACACAGCAGGAACAAGTAGAAGTGCATTCAAAGTACACCGTACCCATGCCAGATAAATAAATAAAATATCCTCAAGCACGTGACATTGCCAGGGCGCTTTCAGCGCCTGGTGATGCCGCCGTGCAGCACATGGAGACGGAATTGGGAGGGAGTGAAAACAATAATTGATTGATTAATTGCATAATTAACCCTTTGAACCCCAGTAGCAGTTTTCCAGCTGCTATTCAAATCTCCATATACCCAAGTGGCATGTTCACCGGCCGCTATTTAAACCTCCATATTCCCAAGTGGCCAGATTTTTCTCCAGGAAACTCAGTGTGTGGGAGCCGAAAGTCCAAGGAGCTCAGGATTCAGAGTTAAAATAAATAAATAATAATCGTAAAATAATAAATTTCTTAATCAATTGGATAATAGCAAACGTAAACCACCACTGTTTTGTCTGAATCTGTAACTTTTTGAAAATAAAGTAATAAATCGAAAAATTAAATAATTTATCGATTAATTGATTCATCAATGAATCAAAACTACCCTTTATAACCAAATCACTTGTTCAATGTCTTGTCCACATGTCAGCTTCCGAGCTCAAAATGTGCCTGAGATATTGCCCAGATAAGAAATAAAATAAATAAGGAATTAATAAATCGATAATAATTAAGTAATCAATCAATTATTTGATCAATCAAAAAATATTTTAAAAACTTACCGTTTTTGCCAAAGCATATCTTCACTTTTCACTCCAAATTTCAGTTTCCTAGCTTAAAGGATGACTGAGAGATCACCAAAACAAACAAGAAAGAAAGAAAGAAGAAAATAAAACAAGAAAGCAAGAAAACAAACGGAGTAAAAACTGAGTACTCCCTTCCTTTGACGCCGGGCGATGACGTCATGCATCACCTGGATATGGAATTGGGAAGGAGTGGTGTACCACAAAAAACAACAACAAACAAGCGGAGTGAAAACTGAGTACGCCCTTTCATGCACGTCATCGCAGGCGTCTTCGGTGTCCAGCAATGACGTCGTGCATCTCCTGGAGATGGAATAGGGAGGGGTTGTGTACAAAAGCAAGGGGAAAAAGCAGGGATGAAACATGAATGGAACTAGAAATTTAAAAGAGGGTGAGGGAAGTGGGGGGCACAATAACATGGAAAGAAAATGGTGGGCTTGTGGAGGGATAATGAGGGTAGAAAATATCATGAGTATTTATGGGGAATAATATAGGTATGACCTCAGGTGGTGGTGAACAGCCATCTTTAAGCCTTGGGGGAAAAAGAATAGGATTCAACAAATAAAGGAGTTGGTTGAACAGGCTACATAAAAGAGAAACAAATGAGTGTAGGTGAGCAGTAAGCCTGGATTTTTGGAGTTTCACTATAAGTGGGTTATTATCAGACCAAGTGTGCCCTGCAGAAGCATGGCGGGAAGGTGCTGGGGTGAGGGGGGAGGTGGGGGGGGCGGTGGTGGTGGGGAAGTTTAGATAAGATGATCCCATTGAGAGCTACACAATGACTAGAGGAAGACAGTAAGCCATATGTGGAGGTGGTGTTGGAAGCCCTAAGAAGAGAGTTTGAAGAGGAAGGCAGTGTGCTAGACTATATCGAATACTCAAGATATGTCGAGAGAGACGGCCGTGATCTCATGTCTGAGATTCAGAGCCTCCAACAATTGTTGGGAGAGTAGAAGCAGCATGTGCAGGGTAGAGTGACTGGATCTGAATCTGAACTGATGGTCCGAGATCAGGCAGATGAAGAAAAGGAAGGATTTGATGTCATCTTTGATGATAGATTCCATATCTTTGCTGATGATTATAAGGAAGATTATTGTCCTGTAGTTAAGAGGATCTGTTTATATACCATTTTGTATATTGCTTTGATGTTGCCTGACTTCAAAGTAGACTTTAGGTGATCTAGAGCAATTGATAGGGTGAACAGAGACGAAAAAGGACTTGCAAGAGCGGCATTTCAGTTTTTAAGGATGCGGGCACTAATGCCACCTGAACTTGTCACAGACCAAGAGTTGAGGTTTGCCAGAAACGTCTCCATCTTCTCAGTAGAGAAAGACACAGAGTCCAGGAGCAGTTGCGTATGAGTGGGTAGGGCAAGCACAGGGAGTGGGGGGTTCAGTAAGTAAGATTTTGAACCAAACACCAAATTGAGGCAGTTGGCCTCCTCAAGACCAGAGTCTGCTGTGGTGCCTTTTGAATGGAGAGAAGGGATGGAGGGGAAGCATACACCAAAGACAGACTTGGGATTGTGAGATGTTTTCTATAGCACTCTTGAGAGTGGATACACACTTGTTCCTTACTTTCTGGAGTGATCTGAGGTTCCTTCGGTCAGATTTGCCTTCCAGAAAGAGAAGGCAAGTTGTTCAAAGGAAATTTCCTCACCGCAGGATTCATTTATTCAGGCCTCTGTAACTCTGCCTCTCCTGAAGGACATTGTGGGTTTGAGCACACATAGCCTGTGTTAGTTCCTAATTAAGGCCAACTTGTGGGTGAAATACTTGACATTTAGAGTATTTACTCCTCAGCTATATAAAGTCCCATAATTCAGGTATTCTACCCACTTCCACTCTCTGGTTCGTCTTTCCTTCCGTTTGTCAAACGATCAGTGCATAATTGCCTTTTTACCCTCTGTTACCTCACTCTTCCATGAGCCGAGATCGTATATACCAAAAAAATTGTCTTTTTGCCAAAACCAGGAGTTGATTGTGATTTTATAACTTGCGGACCACTCTGCAGTTCTCACATTTTTAGAGAAAGCAATGGATTTAAGTGCAGCCTCATGGTGAGGGTCTATGGAGGTGCTATCCCAGGATTAGTATTTGCTCAAAGCCCACCAAAGGCAGCAGTATTAAGGATTTACATTTAACACCTTGTTAATCACAAGACTAACACAAAGAATGAACCTTCATTGGAATAAAAACAAATGTTCATAAGATATTAAAGATTAGTGTTAGTCCCCCAGCACACCTCATGTGTTGGCTTGAGATATTGCTGTGGACAGATGGACATGATTGGTTCGTAAATACAGTGGGGAGAACAAGTATTTGATACACTGCCGATTTTGCAGGTTTTCCTACTTACAAAGCACGTAGAGGTGTGTAATTTTTATCACAGGTACAATTCAACTGTGAAAGACGGAATCTAAAACAAAAATCCTGAAAATCACATTGTATGATTTTTAAATAATTAATTTGCATTTTACTGCATGAAATAAGTATTTGATCACCTATCAGCCAGCACAAATTCCGGCTCTCACAGACCTGTTAGTTTTGTCTTAAAGAAGCCCTCCCATTCTCCACTCATTACCTGTATTAACTGCACCTGTTTGAACTCGTTATCTGCATAAAAGACAGCTGTCCACACTCAATCAATCAGACTCCAACCTCTCCACAATGGGCGAGACCAGAGAGCTGTCTGAGGACATCAGGGACAAAATTGTAGACTTGCACAAGGCTGGGATGGGCTACAGGACAATAGGCAAGCAGCTTGGTGAGAAGGCGACAACTGTTGGCGCAATTATTAGAAAATGGAAGAAGTTCAAGATAACAGTCAATCTCCCTCGGTCTGGGGCTCCATGCAAGATCTCACCTCGTGGAGCCTCAATGATCATGAGAAAGGTGAGGGATCAGCCCAGAACTACACGGCAGGACCTGGTCAATGACCTGAAGAGAGCTGGGACCACAGTATCAAAGAAAACCAAAAGTAACACACTACGCCGTCATGGATTAAAATCCTGCAGTGCACGCAAGGTCCCTCTGCTCAAGCCAGTTCATGTCCAGGCCCGTCTGAAGTTTTCCAATGACCATCTGGATGATCCAGAGGAGAAATGGGAAAAGGTCATGTGGTCTGACGAGACCAAAATAGATCTTTTTGGTTTAAACTCCACTCGCCGTGTTTGGAGGAAGAAGAAGGATGAGTACAACCCCAAGAACACCATCCCAACTGTGAAGCATGGAGGTGGAAACATCATTCTTTGGGGATGTTTTTCTGCAAAGGGGACAGGACGACTGCACCGTATTGAGGGGAGGATGGATGGGGCCATGCATCGCGAGATCTTGGCCAACAACCTCCGTCCCTCAACATGAGCATTGGAGATGGGGCGTGGCTGGGTCTTCCAGCATGACAACGACCCGAAACACACAGCCAGGGCAACTAAGGAGTGGCTCCGTAAGAAGCATCTCAAGGTCCTGGAGTGGCCTCGCCAGTCTCCAGACCTAAACCCAATAGAAAATCTTTAGAGGGAGCTGAAAGTCTGTGTTGCCCAGCGACAGCCCCGAAACCTGAAGGATCTGGAGAAGATCTGTATGGAGGAGTGGGCCAAAATCCCTGCTGCAGTCTGTGCAAACCTGGTTAAGAACTATAGGAAACGTCTGATCTCTGTAATTGCAAACAAAGGTTTCTGTACCAAATATCAAGTTCTGTTTTTCTGATGTATCAAATACTTATTTCATGCAATAAAATGCAAATTAATTATTTAAAAATCATACAATGAGATTTTCAGGATTTTTGTTTTAGATTCCATCTTTCACAGCCGAAGTTTACCTATGATAAAAAAATTACAGACCTCTACGTGCTTTGTAAGTGGGAAAATCTGCAAAATCGGCAGTGTATCAAATACTTGTTCTCCCCACTGTACTTATGTGCAACTGAGTACACTTCATTCTCTGAAATAGAGTATCTGCAATGATTGACAAAACTTGTCAGGCCAGAAATTATTTTGGCAGGTCAATCCAGCTGAAGCAATAACAGCACTTTGACTTTGTCAGGCTGAATCATTCCCAGCCTGACCATTGCCTGCCATTTTCAGTGTTTCTTTTCCCACCCACATGTGATGACAATGTACTATTACCCCATCCAGAAGAAGAGAGAAATAGTAAAGGTAGACTGTGAGTAGCATTGGTGTGATGTGCAGGTCTGTGTGCAAGTTGTGCTGAGCTGATAGCGTATTGAGAAGTTCTGATTCTATAGGTGTGGGTCTTGTTAAGTATGAATGAATCATCTGCATCAATTCAACTCCCACACGATTGCTCCCTCTCCTCCATCCCCAAAATGATAAAAAGTAGAATTATTACAAACAAGTAATATAAAACTAGTGGGCCAGCAGCTGTGGAAAACCCATGGGCATAGACATGAATGACATTTGGAGATCTTGAGTTAGATGCTGCACAAAGAGTTTTCCAAAATGGGTACTGGGAATTCATCAGATCCAAAAATGATGTAATGTACATAATTTATTTACTTCACATAATATGTTAATACATGTCAAATACAGTTTGTTTATAAATCCTTTAATGGCACACTATTCAGCTTTGAAAACGTGGGTGAAAACCGAAATTACGTACAACAACCTTTCATTTTTTTTGCCAGTGTATAGCATGAAAGGCCGTCACAAGTAAAGACTGCAGTTATCTTTTTAATAAAGACTTCAAATATTAACGATGACCATTTTCTTTCCTCTGAATGGGTTGTAATCACTTGCCTTTCTTTCACGATAAACAACACCTTGTTCAGTTTTTAAATGTACATAAACTCAGAAGTCCTCTTGAGTATAGGAATTTTTTTTATTTTGGCGGCGTATAGGCAATAGACTGCTGCCTCGATTGCTCCTGAAAATAGCATGCATTACCTCATTTCCTCTGCATGGGTTGTAATCAAAATGTACCTTTCTGTCATGACAGAAGACACGTTCAGTCTTCAGTACACCAGAGGCCTGAAGCCTGAGGCTTTTAAGTAGCGACCAAAATGGTGGACATATTATTTGATATTCCAGGTTACAATTGTGAGTGGAGTCAAGGCAGTAAGCCAAGCTCCACCCTGGATGACAGAGCTTCAAAGCTCCAGAGCGACTGGTGGAGAATATAATAGTGGATAACCAAAACTTGAATTCAATGACCAAATATGCAACTCCTCTTCAAAATTCAAGTCAATCGGATGAAAACTGACAATTTTAGAAATCTGCTCTATGTTGATCTATTGGCCTATGTTGACCTCAAAAATAATTGGTTCATTGAATTCAACGAGCTGAAATATAAATCCTATTCAAATTGCAAGTCAATCGGATGAAAATTGAGGATTTTAGAAACACCACCTTAGTTGTTGACCTTGGGACTATGTTGACCTTTTGATCGATTTTGACGTCAAAAATAATTGGTGATCGACTCTAAATTTTAAAAGGATTTTCATATCAGCTTACTGAATTCAATCAGATGAAAATTGAGGATTTTAGAAACTTGATAAGTTTGTTGACCTTTGACTTATGTTGATGGTTTGACCTTTTGACCTCAAAAACAACAGGGTTCTTGCTTATGACAAACTCTACCATGTGGTAAAGTTTCATGATGATCGGTTTGGAATTGTGACCTGTAGGTGATTGACAGACAGACAAATAGACAATAACAAAATCTACTGACCAATATACTTGAAAAATCTTCAATTTTGCAAGTAAAAATAACAATAACAATAATAGTAAAAATTACTCCCGTGTGGGGGTGACGGTCATCTCTATAATGTTTTTTACGATCATAATCGATGAACCGTTGCCAGATATCTCCTAAAATAACACTAATAGGTTTTGAAAATGGTGACTTTCACAACTTTCGCGACCTCGTGACCTTGACCCTGACCTCGAATCCTGGAAAAAATATGTCGTTGGGTATCACTCATCGACCTCTACCCACATACCAAATTTCATCAAGATCGGAAGTAAAAAGTTTTCTTTGTACCGGGAGGTATTTTTGACCATCTTCCAGGTAAAGTGGCGGCCAAACGGGACGGAAATTCAAAAATCTGTCTGGTTAGATACAAGATAATATTTTTTACTTTCATAATCAATAAACAGTTGCCGAATATCTTGTAGAATGGCAGACTAAATATGTTTTGAAAATGGCGATTTTTATAACTTACGTGACCTCGTGACCTTGACCCTGACCTTGAACCCCGACAAAAGTTATATCGTTGTGCAACACTCATCGACCTCTACCCACATACTAAGTTTCATCAAGATCAGAAAGAAAAATTGTTGACGGATGGACGGACGGACATTTGGTCCGGCTTTATAATCATAATAATAATAATAATAATAATAATAATAATAATAATAATAATAATAATAATAAAACCTTGCCACACCTATGCTGTGAAGGGTGGATTTCTGTTTATGTACTTCCTCATGCTTTCCATCCCCTTAATATTCCCCTTCCTCTTCTCATTCCTTTCCTCAACTCTTACCTCACCATCTCCTTCCTTCGACCCATCCCCCCCAAAACAACAACACATAACACACAGGTTTTAGAGCATTGAGAGCAATTAGCACAGGTGAGAATGGCTGAATGGCCTTTTCCTATGCTTCGTTAACTATGTAATGGCAAGCCCTCCATGAACTAGCATAACCAAGCACTTGGCTTATGATACAGAAAACTGTGGAAGAAACAGAATGGGACAGCAATGGAATCACGTCAACGTGGAACAGATTAACAAAATTCATGCCAATGGAACAATTCCTCAAGTGAGCTCTCCTGGTGACCAAGGAGCATGCTATTGATCAATCTGTGTGGCTTGGCCTTGCTGACCAAACAATTGTTGAGGAGATGGTGTGCCTGCTGAAAGCTTGTGAGGGTGAATAGTGTAAGGGTAAGCAAGCTGTATTCGTGAGTATCTTAAAGGCAATTAAATGTCCTATTGAGTATCCAAAGTCAAAGCCTTATTTCTTGTATGCCAAGTTCAGTTCCCAGGCCTGGTTGCAAAAAATTCCCTCTTCCTGAAGGAAATATTCCACTTAAGGTACATTGTGATTCCTTAGTGAAGGATTTCATTGAGGGCTGTTACATAAATAACCCTTAGGAAAATCCTCAAGCAAGGATTTCCTTTATGTGAGGAAATCCTTTAGGAGCCGTTGCTCTGCGAGACAACCAATCAGATGAGATATTGGAAGATGTGTCCGAAAGCAGGATGGTGGCGAAGTGATCTACAAACTGGATTCAGGAAGAGACAGAAGAACTAGTGGAGGCTTTTCTCAAGCACAAGAAAGACAATACATTGTATAGTAGTATGATGATACCATAGGATTGTCAATACCATAGGATTGTCAGTTCGATGAAGTTCATAATTAAATTATTTAAAACATATTGTTGTGGAAATGACTGTTGGGAGCTCAAAGATCTTTCGGATAATAATTCTAGCTCTTCCTTAGTATGTGTTTTAGATATGGGGAACATCATCATAGACGTCGAGTGGGTTGAGGCGGTCTTTGAAAACATGTTCGCGATGTCTTGCACAGCGATAATCATTCTCTTCGTGACCAATTTTAATGAAGAGCACCATTTGGAAAATAAAAGGTTGGTGTTTAAGGACGGAGGGGGATGGGGTGGGTGGGGTGCTCCTTTGAGGTTAAGGAAGGTTTTAAAGAAAAACTTAAGGAATATTCAAATATGCACCGATCCTTAGATTAAGGATGCCCTTAAGGGGAAACTTGAGGAAATATTTGTCAGTAAATACTCATATCGTTCTCATATATTAAGTTGCCGAGGTGATAAAAAATGGCATTGCCGAGATAAAACTCATTGTGGAGGAATTAAAGTTTGTAGACAGCTCATTAAATGATCTTCACCACAAAGTGAAGGGATGGTGTTTGATGTCTCTTTTCCAGGGATGGTGTTTCACCTCCAGTGGGTTTGCAGATAGCTTATTGAAGCATCGTAGAATGAATATCACTTATTGAAGAGAAAAATGAGAATGTCCATTATGAATCATTGTATAAACTTTGTAGAGACTCATTATATTATATACACCTGGTATTTTATGAAATACATCACGTCTGAATTTTCTTGCACCTGGGCATGGGAGCGATTTTTTTTAATTCCTCCTTTCGCATCATTATGCATGCCTGTTTTTATCCACTCATGTCTGGGGAAGGAGTTCACATGACCACACTTGGCTAATCAGCATGGGACCTTACCACGCTCATTTAAGAGACTTTGAAAAAAAAAAACTTGTCGCCAGTTCGACATCATTGGTGATGATCATGATAAGCTAACATCACATTTCCATGTTATACACCACAGTTGTAGTAGTCTACCTTTGGGACCCTATTTTTAGGCCTACATTTATATACTCGTGTTAATTCAACGTTCCATGACTCACAGAGTGGAGCAGAACAATTTTTCCTCTCCGAGTACATTACGTTGTACATGAGTATGGCGTTTAGACCAGTGCCATCTTGGATCTTGAAAGTCGCCTCATCCACAGTTGGATTTTTTTACAAACCAAACCAAAGTGATAATTCTGTGCTATTACTCCTCATATTTGTTTTTATTTTTGATGGCTTCCAATGTCCTCATGCATATTTTATGGCCACTACACCAGATGAATTGTCTCGCACCATGGGTGATAATCAGAAGTCCTTATCAATTGACTTCTCAACTTGGGTTATCTCCATTTGTGGGTTTCAGGAGATGGGAGGGAGTTCTACCAGAACTCAAAATCTCTACCTCATATTTTTTGGTTAAGGATCATGATTCACGAACCAAACTGTGAATTTTTTTTTTCTCAAAGCCTCATTCCAAGGGCTCTTTTTAGAATCTTCATTGAACCTCTGATAGCCTCCAATTGTAGCTCGTTTGCAGTGATATTCCTAGGAATTTTTTAAGTGCTCAGTCAGGGTTTTATTTTTCATTCCTGTAGCTCCAACTATTACTGGTACAATTTCAGCTTTCTTCAATTTCCACCTCCTCTTGAACTCATTTTTCAGATCCTGGTATTTGGTCATTTTCCTAATTTCTGTAGCATTTAATCAAAAGTCATTGAGAACTGAAACCTTGATTAACAATGTCGTTTTTTTCCTTTTTGTATTTGAGTACCATGTCCAGACGCAATGCTTTGCTTGCAGTGTCCACACTTGACGGGATCATCTTGTCATGTGTGAGCATTATTTGTTTATTTTCAAGGATCACATTTGGTTTGTGTTTCCAAGATTATTTTGGGACCGGGAGGTTGAAATGTTTACAGATGTGCCAATGGATTACTCTACAGACGCTGTTATGTTTTTCTGTGTAAAGATGTTCTGACATGAGTTATCTACATCCCAAAAGGAGGTGACTGGTACTTTGTGTTTCGTCCCCCACAAAACCTGCATTTGCCCAATTGCCTCAATCCCACCATTTTCTTAAAGGCATGAGTTTAGTGTCCTTGGTCATGGGCATTGATGATGACACATTCTCCATCCCAACTAATTTGACCTCTTCTTGGCCATTCCAAAGAGCCTTTCTTGTCGACACCTGTCCTATCAAGCTCTTTTATAAATATTCCTGCTCTTTTGTCATTTTCCCATCTGTCAGAGTATATCTTCTGATATATCATTTTGTAGTTTTCCTTTTTTTCCTTGCAATCATTGGGGCTGTATTTCTTTCTGTTTCATTTTCCTGTTTCGTATCCATAATTACCCTCCCAGAGGAGAGGGTATTGCATTTGGGTCCATTTGTTACCTGGCAAAATCTTCGATTGTGTCAAGTATGTTGGTCTGTTCCGTTTGTTGGTTTGTTTGTTTGTCCGGTTGTCTACAGCCCAAATGGCTGGATCAGTCGTTCTTAAATTTTTACACCTGATAGGCAATCCACCTGAGACAGTCCGCGTCCAAACCCCGTCTTAATCGGACTAAACGTCGCGACGTGATGTCACACAATGTGAAAACACATTTTTGGAATATAACTCAGTGAACGGAAGTCGTAGAGACTTCCGGTTGACGCCGAATTAAACTTCATTCAAATATATAAATGATTACTAAATGCATCTTATTACAAATTACGCATAGTTTTCGCAAGCGTATGACGTCAAAGTTTTGCCGATTGACGTCATTTTAAGAAAATATTTACGCTCGTGTAAAACCAAAACTACTGAAGCAATTGTTCTCAAATTTTAACACGTGATAGCCAATCTTGCTGAAATAGTCTGAGATCAAATCACGTCATAATCGCACTTAACGTCACGACGTTACGTCAAAAAAAGGTGAAAACAAGCTTTTGAACATAACTCAGTGACCGGAAGTCGTAGCGACTTCCTGTTGACGCCAAAACAAACTTCAATGGAATATCTAAATGTTTTAAAATGCATGTTTGTACAAATTATGCACAGTTTTCGCAAGCGTATGACGTCAAAGTTTTTAGCTATTGGCGTGATTTTAAAAAAATTCTATTCGTTCTACAGGTCACAATTCTTAACCGATTTGGATGAAATTTTAACAGCTGATAGAAATCCACAGTGCAAAAAGATATGTGACTTTAGGTGATGTTCAAGATCAGGATCTGGATTCTGCATCACTTTATATTATCGCCCATTATAAACCAATGGGTAATTTTGTGAATTACACATGGCTATTTCTCAAACAGTTTTGCACTTATTATATTGAAACTTATACTGTCTATTTAAGCATGTAATATTAACATGTGTACAAAGTTTGATAGAAATTGACCCAAGGTCAAGGTCAGGGTCACCTAAAACATGAAAAACACACATATAAAATACATATTTTTGTTTTACAACATATTTCAATCCTGATAACGGGATCGTAAAGCTGGTTGAAAAGCAATGTTCCTAGGTATTTTCAAATATTTTCTACGATCAGAATGAAGGCAACAAGCACCAATGTTAAGTTGTTGAATGTCACATGGTGGCTTTAAATGAGTTGTGAAAATTTTCAATCTGCTGCCGTTACCATGACAACGTGCCCCTGATAATTGTTATTTGTGACATCGCGTCATTTTATTAATCTATGAACAAGTAAACACCACACAATCCATGACATTACAGCTTGGACCACCACACGGAAAGGTCAACTAATTCGCCAAGTGTCGTGGTAAGCACGATTTTTCATTTGTTTGTCTGTCTGTTTGGCCACACTGACTTTTCGTGTTTTTCTCTGCAACCGCTTGTCAGATTGACACAATTCTTTTAGCACAGGAGTGACTACTCATGTGGAATGTTTTAATAATTATGACGTCATAGGTCACATGGTGTGGCAGCCATGTTGGAAAAAAGGAAATATTTTTGTTGACCTTTGTATCTCTGAAACCACATCATAGAAAAAATTGAAATTTGGCACAGGGCAATTACTCCTCATGGGGAATAAGTGAGATTTTTTATGATGTCATAGGTAACTTTGGCATGATGTTATAATTGCATAAATAGAACGCTACGTCCGATCAGTATGACAATTTTTGAGGGTCATTTCGAGATAAATTGGTCCACAGAAAATAAATTGATTACGTCAATCACGTGGTTCGGTAGCCACATTGTTTTTTTTTTCTTAAACATTCAAAAATCTTCTCTGAAACAGCTGAACAGATCGAGGTGCAACATTACATATATGACCGCCTCTCCATGAGGAACAAAACGCTCACATATATGACATCATAGGTCACATGGTTTCGTAGCCAGATTTGATTTACCATAAAATCCATAAAAACTTTATTTATCTTCCCAGCGATTCTTAGCTCTGATGAACAGGCTTTCGATAATATGAGTGAGGAAAGTGAAAAAAAAATTAATCATTAAGAAATAGTTGTGGCCTGTTCCAAGTTAAGGCATGGTTGAGCAGGCCAAAAAACATTGCGGATAGAGACCCCAAAGAGGTAAACCAGGATATACCTGAAGACTCCAGAAAACGAGGTGGCCGAAGATGCGCCTGATAAAGCATGTAATTAAATAAGGCCGTTAATTATCTTCAAAAGGGGTATTTTTTGATTAACCCAAACACTAAATTTTCACTCTTGCACTTCCTTGTATGCATGCAAAGTTTCAGGCTGTTAGCTTACATGGTTTTGGAGTTAAGGAGGAAACACGCACGCACACACACACACACACACACACACACACACACACACACACACACACACACACACACACACACATATAGAAAATAATACCACTCTTTTTATGCCGGAAAGGCACACAGGGCTGCCGAGGCAGTTTCATTGGCAAGGAGTCCAGTCCTGGACAGGTCGCCACTCCGATGCAGGTTACCCCCATTGATTATTACCCCAGTCCACAAGTACTCATTGTGATTACCTCAGAAGGATGACAGACTGAGTCAACCCCACCTAGCATTAATTCAATGGGGAAAAACAGGGGCTCAAACTCCGAACCGTTAGATCCCAAGCCAGTCATCTTAACGCCAAAACAACACCAGGCTTAATACATATATATATATATATATATATATATATATATATATATATATATATATATATATATATATATATATATAAATAAAAGGGTGTCCCAAAAAAAATATACAACTTTTAAAATGCTTCGTTTGATCCTAAAAAAGCAGTAATTTTGTCACTAATGCTTCATTTCTTGTTGCGGAGACCCTGAAGTTTATTTTGATACCAAGCAAGCACCAGAAAAATGCCAAGACTGATCGTACAACAACGGACGAAAATTGTTGAACTTTGGCACCAGACGAAAAGTGTCATACAGGTGCAACGTCTTTACTCGAGACATTTCAGTATCCACTTGCGCCATGCACCAAACTTTCGGAAAATAAAGTGCACCATCGCAAAGTTTACCAATGTGGGAACCATCTGTGACCTTCACAAGGGTCACAGTGGTCGGAAGAGGACAAGTCGTAGAGAAGAAAATGTGGAAATGGTGAGACAGGCGGTCGTTCAGAGTCCAAAAAAATCGATTTGACGACTTTCTGCCGAGACAGACATTCATAAGAGCACCGATCAGAGGATCCTTCGCCAAGACATTCATGCCTTTCCATACAAAATTCAAACGGAAACGGTGCTTACTGATCAACAGAAACGCAAACGACTGGACTTTGCAAATTGGTTCTCAGGAAAGTTGGAGGAAGATGCAGACTTCCTCAAAAAACTTCACATGACGGACGAATGCCATGCTCACTTGTCCGGGGAGGTAAACAAGCAAAATTTTCGGTACTGGGGAACTGAAAATCCTGGTAATGCATCAACTGAACTGGTGCCTCGATCTTTTCTCAAAGTCACCATGTGGGTGGTGGTTGGTTGGTATGGGATAATTGGTTGGCTAATTGGATTCTACACCAAAATTTAAATTTTGGTTGCAATTTTGACATTGGTACAATAAACTTCAACCTCTCCGCTTTCTATCCAGCCATATATAATTTTTAAAAATATGTTATGACCATCCTCTTTGCAGATGAAAAGTTGTATATTTTTTTGGGACACCTTATATATATATATATATATATATATATATATATATATATATACTCATACATACATACATATCTAATATATAAAGCTCTTTCTAACCATGGACTGACTGACTCACTGATATTAAAGATCGATCGTAGAAAGCTGAAATTTTGTGTGCCGATGGACATTGAAGCCGGAACACTGGGAAAAAATCAGAAAATCGTCGGACAACATTCATGAATGAAAATATAAATGAATGAGAAATAAATTAATTAATGCAGGTGAGTGCCCCGAGACAATGGGGAAGCATGGAAATGTTGTGTGTCGACGGACATGGAAGCCGCTATACCAGGAAAAAAAAATCACAGAACCATCAGAAAGCATCCGTAAATTAAAATATAAATAAATGAGAAATAAATAAATAAATGCAGGTGAGTGACCCAAGACAATGGGGAAGTATGGAAATTTTGTGTGTCGACAGACATGGAAGCTGCTATACCAGGAGGAAAAAAAAAATCACAGAACCATCGGAAAGCATCCGTAAATTAAAATAGAAATAAATAAATAAAAATGAAGGAAAAATCTAATGCAGGTGAGCGACCTCAGGGAGGATAATGATAAACTTATATCCCAGATATTTTGTTTTTCTTAAAAAAAGAGAGAAGATGGCAGTGAGTCACGAGTTTCATGAGAAGTGTTGCGTGTTCAGGCTGTTTCATTGTCTTCATGGATGAACTAAAATAAACTACTAGGGATGTTCAAAGTTTGTTGTAAGTAACATAATAGTCAATGCTTCATGCATGCAAATGTGATCGAGGTAACAGGAAAACCCGATGGGGATAAAATGGTGTTCGGACAGTAGCTTCATTATAAAACAATAATATGGATGGACAAGTGTTTTTGGTTTCTGGGAAAGTCTACAAGCAGTATTTATTAATCAGCTTTCCCAAATTAAAATGGAGATCACTGAAGTAACTCATAAGTGCAACATTATAAGCATCATAGTATTAATTGTCAATTTCTAAACCCCAGGACAATGACTAATTTAATTTTTCAACAATAGGGAAGTACATAAGTGAGGGCACAAGTCAGACAAAAATGGTCTTAGTCTTCACAAGCCCAAGCAGCCCTGACATGAGCTTAACGAGTACGAGTTTATGGTGGTTAAATAACCTGGAGCTAACAGATAATTCTCAAGTAATCGTTTTTATTTCAGAATGTTGCACTTTGAGAAACACATTCTCCATCATAGGATGAAACTCAATACTTCCAATAGTGCAATGTCTTACCTACAAAGTATGCAAGAAGCACAGCGAGGAGTGTAGCAAGTGCACCCACACAAACAGCTGCACACTTCCAGGTACAAGGACGGCCGGTCTTCTGAAAGCTGAAGACACCTCGGCTGAATGAAGGGTGGGCGAGGGGTCGAGGCAGTGGCGCATACACAGTGCTTGAGGTCAGTGGATATGCTGGTGCAGCAGAGCTGAGTAGTGGCGAGGCCCCAGTGCCAGATTTGATAAGGAAATGTCGACTGAAATGATTGAAAGTGAAGGCAAGGCAGGGAAAAAAAAGTTAATTACATATATACACACATACACACCACAAAAAAGGCTCCACCAATCTGAAAACGACATGATGCTGAATGTCATGCACATACACAACAACCTCTTTGCCTCCAATACCAGATGGCCTCTGCTGGGTGACTCAGGTGTTTAAAGACAGGGACTTAAATGGTCACAGGTAAAGAAATGTGGTTAAATTATAATGGTCACAAGTAAAAGAATTGTGAAAATGAAAATGCATAAGCACCCAAACAAACAAACACACAAACACTTGAAAATATTTCTGTGGATTTGTGGTTGAAATGGTGATTTGAGAAAGCATGGTATTGATTTTTATTGACAAATGGGCTCATACTTTTGCACACCACTGTCTATATCTTGTAAATATTTTCAAGTGTTTGTGTGTTTGTACATTATTCTTTCACAGCAAATCAGAGCACGTCGAGGCTCAAATTTTGGGCGGAGGTACTTCATTGTCTGCAAAAGGTTTTAAGCCTTAACGTCCATTTTGAGGCCATCAAAGACTGCGAAGGGTTTATTGGGATGTGGTGTCAGGCAGGCAAAAGGTAACCACCATGTGTCCAATAACTCCATAGCTTCTCAATGTCGAACACGTCCCGAAACCACCACCGGGAAAAGCTTGCCCTGCTTGGCAATGCCGGGTAACCCCTCCTAGTATATACTAGCAAATACAATCCGTCGTTTTAATGAGAGGATATTAGGGTGGAGGGAGAATGAGGGAGGGGAATCAGATAGAAGGGAGGGGAGGGACAGAGGAGGGAGAGAGGAGGAAGGGGAGGGAGAGAGGACAAAAGGGAGGGAGAGAGGACAGAAGAGAGAGAAGAGAGAGAAGAGAGAGAGGAGGGATAGAGAGAGGAGGGGGAGGGAGAGGGAGGGGGAGCGAGAAGGGAGTGAGAGAGAGGGATAGAGAGAAGAGGGAGGGAGGGAGAGGGAGGGGAGCGAGAAGGGAGTGAGGAGGGAGAAAGGGGAAGCGAGAAGGGAGCA
>NC_140976.1:36597837-36800337 GCF_056783735.1 Eptatretus burgeri | reverse complement strand
AATCGCGCACCATTACCCGCTGCCCCACCTCGAAGCTGCGCAGCCGCGTCGGACGCGACATTGCCCCACTCCCCGACCCTCCAGGTCACAGCAAATCCAGCCTGGACCGCAATGCCCGTCGAATCACCCATGACAGGATGAACTGCGTTCCTGTAATGGAGCAAAAAGACATCGACCACCGTCTGCACAGGTGCAACACCCCCCCTGCGCAAAGCCCGCTTCAACATCTTGACAAACGACTCAGCTTGGCCATTCGTCTCAGGATGATACGGTGCGGACCTTAGATGTCGAATACCATTCTGGCGCATAAACTCATCAAATACACCCGCGATGAACTGCGGACCATTATCAGAGACCAGGATCTCCGGTAACCCTTTATTAGCAAAGATCGTCCGCAGTTTCTCTACTGTAATGTTTGCTGATGTATGCTGCATTACTACAACCTCTGGCCATTTAGAGAATGCATCGATCACAATCAAAAACATTTTGCCATTAACCGGTCCCGCAAAATCTACATGGACCCTCTGCCAAGCTCTGTCTGGCGCAGGCCATAGTCCCGAAGCTCGACGCGGGTTATCAGCATCTGTCTGGCACGTGGCGCAACGCTTAACCAACTGCTCAATGTCTTTGTCCAACCCCGGCCACCACAACAGGCTACGAGCAAGACTCTTGGTCTTCACGATGCCAAGGTGACTGACATGCAGTTCTTCCAAACACCGCTGCCTGAACCTCGGTGGAATCACCGTCCTCATTCCCCACATTACGCACCGTTGCACCAACGACAGCTCCGATGCGCGTGACGTGAAAGGTTGAAATGCCGGTGTCGAAGGCAGATCGCTCCAATTCCCCGTAGAAATCGCCTGGACGACACGGGCAAGCACCGGATCACGAGCCGATTCCACCGCGACCTGCCTGGCCGTGACCGGCCCGCTTTGGACCTGGCCCAGCGCGAACACATCGACCCGGTCGGCCAACTCAGACGCAGCTGGACCCTCCGCACATGGCAAGCGAGAGAGCCCGTCGCAGTTAGCATGCTTCTCGGTGCTTCGGAACTGAATATCATAATCGTAAGCACCCAGAAACAGACACCACCGCTGTATTCGCACGGCTGCTACCACCGGCACCCCGCGTTCGGGTCTCAGGATGAATTGAAGCGGTTTGTGATCCGTCTGCAAAGTGAAATGCCGCCCCAGCAGGTATTGATGAAACCTCCGCACACCCCAGACGAGGCTGAGAGCCTCACGCTCAATCTGGGCATATCCGCGCTCTGCTGTGGACAGGGTCCGGGATGCAAAACAAACAGGCCACTCGGAACCATCGTCCATCCTGTGGGAGAGCACTGCCCCGATGCCATATGCAGAGCTGTCGCATGCCAATAGGAGCGGACGCGCAGGCTCGTAGTGCACGAGGACCATATCCTCTGTGAGCAGCCGCTTGACGCGGTCAAACGACGCCTGGTGTGCAGGCCCCCAAGCCCAGCGCTCGTCCTTCTTGAGCAACCGCGTTAACGGCGCAAGTTGTGAGCTGAGCCCGCGCACGAACCTTTGGTAATCCTGGGCCATACCAATGAACGAGCGCAGCTGCGTCTTGTCGCGAGTCGGTGGCATGTGCTGAATCGCCTCCACCTTCCGAGGACCTTTCAACAGCCCCTCCGGCGTGATGATGTGCCCGAGGTATTCCAAGCCCTGCTTGAAGAACGCGCACTTGTCCCTGTTCAAGCGCAGGCCGCATGCTTCTAGCTTTGTCAGCACTTGGGCAATGTTCGCAAGATGCTCGTCCGCCGTTTTCCCCGCAATGAGCACATCGTCCAGGTAGGTCTGAGCGGGCAGGCCAATGCAAACCTGATCCATGGCTTTCTGCCACAAAGCTGGGGCCGAAGCAATCCCAAAACAGAGTCGGGTATATCGATAGAGTTCTTGACACGTGTTGATTGTCAAAAGCTCGCTACTCCCGGGATCCATCGGCAGGTGAAAATATGCATCACGCAGGTCTTGTTCCATTTACTTGTCCAGACCCCCGCCATTGACATTGAAGTATTGACTCCCCGCCAATCGCGCATATATTTCATCGATTGACGGCAATGGATATTGCTCCACGCTGAGCCCGGGTTAACCGTGGATTTGAAATCCCCGCACAATCGGACGTCTCCATTCTGTTTCAGCACCGTGACAACCGGGGTGGCCCAATCCGAGCACGACACCCGTTCGATCACTCCACAGGCCTCCAGCCTATCCAGTTCACCCTTGACCTTGTCCCGCAGGGCATACGGCACTGGACGCGGTTTACAAAACCGCGTAACCACCCCCTCCTTCAAGAAGAGTTTTGCCTCCATGCCCTTGAGTTTCCCAAGGTCGTCGCTAAACAACCCTTGATGTCTTTGAAGAATCTCCTCCAACTGATCCTCCCACTGGCTCAGCACGGGTTTCACAAGGTGAACTGCGGCCCAGTCTAGCCTGATGCGGGCCATCCAATCTCGGCCGAGGAGAGACGGCCCCCTCCCCCGCACGACGTACACCCGAAGTGTGGCGACCTGGCCTTGATACCGCACAGACACGTCTGCCATCCCGACTGGCGTTATCTTCTCGCGGGTGTACGTGAACAGCGTGAGGTTTGACCTGATAAGCTTCAGGCCGTTGAGTCTACGCGCGGTCTGTTCGCCTATGAGCGACACCGCTGCTCCCGTATCGACCTGGAACGTGATCGGCGTTTTGTTCACTTCGACTTCCACCGTCATCGGGCGCGCCGTCGTCGGGCCAATTGAAAACAGGCTCAACAACGGCCGCTGGTTCCGCCCCGAGTCGCCTCGCACATCGCCGTCCATGACCTTAATGGTGGCCGTCGCCCCACGGCACATACGCGCCAAATGACCCACCTTGTGACAATTCAAACACACGTTGCCTTTACACGGGCATGCACGGCGCAGGTGTCGACCTCCACATCCCAAGCATGTCCGCGGGGTCACCCCGCCGCACGCGCGGCCGCGTGGCGACGTCCGACCCGCATCGAAGGTCGTGCGCACGTCCCGGGGTGCTCGCGACCCCGCGTGGCCGGTGATGGCTCGAACATCTCCGCGAGTCTGCTCGACCGCTGTAGCCGTGCTGACCGCCGAGTCGAATGTAATGGCTTCATCCTCCAGCCGTAAAACCGCTGAAACCATCTTCGCATCTTGTAAACCAGCAATAAAACGATCTCTGAGCCGAGCTGGACGCTCCCCCGCCGTGAACTTGCAGGCCACGGAAGAATGCTTAATCCGCGCCACAAAATCAGCGACGCGTTCCTCTGCACCCTTCGAGAGGCGATCAAACTGGAATCGAGCGAGATGTAATGACTTTTCCGGCGCCATGTGTGCTTTCATTTTCTCCACAATGTCCCGAAACGCCAGCCCGTCATCCCGGGGCCTGTTCGGTGCCACCAAATCACCCAGTAGCCGATAATGCTCCGGTGAAAGCGAAGCGAGCAAGATCGACTTCTGTTTGCTCTCGTCGACCACATCGTTCGCGTGGAAATAGCATTCCAATTGCTCCAAAAACAATTCGAAGTCGTCTCCGTCGAAAACGGGCACAAGTCCGTATTCAACCATCCTCGTCAGCCAACTAGAGTGTACGAGGTGCAGTGGGACGCAAGAAGCATGCGGGCCAGCATCAACTCCGCTTTATTGCGCGACCAGAAGTACACTCCTGCCACCCCTAGCGGGCAAGGCATGATATACGAAAACCCAATCACGTGACACAGCACATCAATGATCCCCCCTCCCCTCGGTCAAGGGGAGGAAGAAAGGGCTTTTCCTTCTGGCAGCTCGCCATTTGGTGGGAGGTGGGGGGGGGGAAGAAGGTTGAAAATTTGGGTGAGGTGTTTTTAATAATGTAGTGGTGGTGTGTTTGTTTTTAATAATGTAGTGGTGAGGTGAGGTGGGGGTTGAGGACTTTTGGTGGAGAAAGGGATTGAGGTGTTGTGGTGAGGGTGGAGGGTTGAGGTGTTGTGAGGTGTTGTGAGGTGTTGTGTTGTGGTGGGGGTTGAAGGGTTGAAGAGTTGTGGTGAGGTAGGGTGGGGATGAGGAGGGAGCTTGAAGGCTTGAAGTGTGGAGGGCAGGAGGATGATTGAAGCCTTTGGGTTGGTAAAGGGAGGTTGAGGACTTGGGAGTGGGGCTTGCTGACTTGGGGTTTGCGAGGAGGGCTTGAAGACTTGGGGCTGGGATGGGGTGGAAGGGGTTGAAGACTCAAAGAAGAAAGGGGATGAAGACTCAAATTCACAATTTACATTTACAGTGGAATTTGCATGGGTCCCTGACATTATTCTGTCAAAGAACATTCCTGTTAAACTCCTAAACTATTCCACACTCTATTGGGAATGAACTCCCTCACAACAGCCTGGTGGAACCGGGTTATCTGCTGATATATCTAGACTAATAAAAGGCAATGTGTGTATGTGTGTATGTGTGTGTGTCTCCTCCATAACTCCAAAACCATAAAACCTTGCAGACTGAAACTTGGCATGCATACTAAGAAAACTCGAAGGAAGTGCTGGAGTGAATATTGGGTGTTTGGGTTAATTAAAACACTCCTTTTGAAGACAATGAACGGGCTTATTAAATTATATCCTTCATCAGGCGATCCTCAGCCACCTCGCTCTCTGGGTCTTAAGGCGTTTCCTGGGTAACCTCGTTAGGGTCTGAAACCGCCATGTTTTTTAGCCTGCTCAACCTTGCATTGACTTGGAACAGACTGCAACGATTTCTTCACGATAAAGTTTTTTTTCTTCACTTTCATCACTCATGTCAAATGAAACACATACACACACACACACACACACACACACACACACACACACACACACACACACACACACACACACACACACACACACACACACACACACACACACACACACACACACCCTTTTATTAGTCGAGATGGCTGTTGTAAGGGAGTTCGTTCCCAATAGAGTGTGGAATAATTAAGGAGTTTAACAGGAATGGGGCCCATGGAAATGGCTACAAATCGCTGCATACATCACTTTTGTAAGTCCTATCATTTTCAAATTCGGAGCTTGGAGCAATTTCATGCATTAAATGAGACGATTTTCCACGATCTACTGTCATGGACAAATTAAAGTGCATCATCGAAATATTATTTCAGTTTTGACGATCAGATATCTTCCGGACTAATTAAGTGTCAAAATCTGTTGTAAAATCTGATAATTTAAAGAAAGAAGTAGTCTTATAACTAAACTGATATACCTATTTACTTTAAACAAGCAAGGCTATGATCCCTCCTCCATACATACACCAGAAAACGTGAAATTTCGAAAGGGTTAAACTTATATTTTTCTACTATTTGGATAATTATATTGAGTGAACAAAAAGTTAAGGAATGTAACAAAATTAACCAGCTTCATTGAGCTGTACGATTTAATGCATTCACGAGCCAAACCAGCGCTCTGCGCGAAGTTTCGAGAGTGAGGGTTCGTTAGGTTCAATATATCTGGAATGACGTCAATATATCTAGTGTTCACAATGTGATAAAGAATTTCTTTACATACAATGTTTCTTGTTACATTTTTTGTGTCAAATGCACCTTGTGAGGTAGTCAGCATGTACAGAAGAGGGTTTTACATTGCAGATGATGTTTTCTAGGAGTGGCATTATGCCTCTCAGCAGAGATGGTCTGTCAACGACAGACGTAATGACGTCAACGAATGACCGATGATGTCATGATGTCATTACGCCTCTCAGCGGTGACGTCACACGTAGCCATGCAAACGAATGTAAAAATTAGAAAATTGCCAAAAATTCCCAAACCTGTCCGTCTGGCGCGATCTCACATAGCCCATGCTGTACATTAGACCACAGAGCACCCACATGACAAAAGTGGCGACAATCTGTCTGGCAGTTTCAGAGGAGATACGTCCACAAAATATGGCTTAGCGTATTAATATAATAATGGTTAGACCATACGCCCTGTCCCTTGAGGGACTGCCTCTCCATCGCATCTGCCAGATCTGTGTCTATATTTTTGGAGGTTTCACGAGCTACTCAACAGGGTATCAAAGCAAATCTGGTAAAAACCGGACGTTTAAAAAAAAGTTATAACGCTTACGGGGATGCCGAACCGATGTACCATGTGACGTGCACAGATGAGCAGGCAAAATGGTGGATTATCTGCATTGTTTCTTTCATGGGCAATTGAACTTTGTGATGTCTCCAGATTTGTTCTGCATTAAGCTGCAACTCTTTTGTGGATGAAGCCATTTTATTTCATTAACTGCTGCGTGCGCAGTGATGATGGGTTTTAAAGTTAAAGGGATCCTTTATGGTATGCAGCGACAGCCTGGCCAACCATTCCTTATCAACCATTTAATTGGAGTGCTTGCATGAGTGCTTAAGCCACTCACCGAGTGCCTATTGAAGATTGGAAAGAATAATGTTTGTGAACATATCGCTGAAATGGCTAAATAAATGCAACGTTGCTTTTCGGTGAAGGCTACTCAAGATTTTTGGGTTGTATACAGTAAGTATTGTAGTTGGTAATCACACTGACTGAAACTTGCTGATTCCCTTAAAATTGCCAATGTCGGCCAAGCACGTGTGTGTGTGTGTGTGTGTGTGTGTGTGTGTGTGTGTGTGTGTGTGTGTGTGTGTGTGTGTGTGTGTGTGTGTGTGTGTGTGTGTGTGTGTGTGTGTGTGTGAGAGTGAGTGAGAGTGACCTTAGCAGCTCAGGCATGGATGCTGTCATCTTCCAAAGCCAAGGCAATTCAAGAAATCAAATTAGTTAGAGGAGTCCTGCTCAAAAATGAGTACAACAAGGGGATACTCCCCACATTGGAAGATCCAAAAGGGACAAAACGAAAGGAGCCAGACACACTTGGGCACTGTGTACTGCCATACTACCCAGGCCTTTCTGAAAGAATTGGCAGGATAGTACATGGTGCACGGATTGGCGCAGCCGACAAGCCTTTATGCACCATCCCTAATGTCATCTCAAAACTGAAGGACCCAATACCAACTGGTGATAAATCTGGAGTAGTTTACCATTCATCCTGCAATGACCATGACCAATTCTACATTGGTGAAACTGGACGAAATTTGAAACAACGATTAGATGAAGATCACAGAGACATTAGGCTTGGAAAACTGACCAAGTCAGCCATAGCACGTCATTGCCTGCAATCTGGCGATAAATTTGACTTTGATGGGACCTGTGTCCGAGACACTACATATAACAAATGACACAGGTTGATTATGGAAGTGTGGCACGTGAAGAGCCGGGAGGGTGGCCTAACTGGGGAGATAGTGGACATACCCACACAATACACACATTTGATGCAAATGTCAAAAACTGGATGGTGCAAACGGCCGGATAAGGTGAGCAACAAACAACACTTAATCCCAAACACCACATCAACACATGCACAACACTCAACGAGAACACCAACACTCGCACAACCAACACCTCATCATGCCCAACCCGGACACAAAACCAGCCGTGTCCGTGCTTCGGAACCACAAATACAACAATAAGTGCACACACATGCTCACCCACACACATACAACACCAGATCACGTGGAAGTAAAAACAACAAAAAAAAGAGCACAGCACCTCTTCAATGATGTGATTTGACGTTTGTTTTTGCTTTTGCAAAATAAAACAAAAAAGCATTCCTCCATTTGAGCTCGAGCACCAGCACATGACCGGAAATGAGCAGTTGAATTGGAATAAAAACCGGACACGTGCCAAGGCGGTTGTGCCGAGTCGATTGTGCCTGATGAAGGCTGCTGTGAAGCCGGCAAAACGTTGCTTGAGACCGGGTCTGCTCTCGCTTTTTTGCTCAAATTAGTTGAGTCGATCTAGTTTTTACTTTTGGTTGGAAGTGCCTTCCTCTTCTTTACAATATATATATATATATATATATATATATATATATATATATATATATATATATATATATATATATATATATATATATATATATATATATATATATATATATATATATGAAGCTAACCAAAGAAACATGTTCATGGCTCATCTGTATTTTTTTTTTTAACTTTGGTTTGATTAATCGAGATCGAGATATGGGCAAAAGAAAATATACAATGTAAAAACCCAGCCAGAAGTCCAAGGGAAGTGGTGTATTGGGGAAACCGTGCTCTTTACAGCTGGCAGTTCGAATTTCCATTCCAGTTTTTGATAAATTTGTGTTGACCTTCCCTTCCAGCTATAACCGATAATTTAAAATCAAATAATTTGTGTTGACTTTTTATTTATAAATGTTGGGTTCTGACTTTTTATTTACAGTATATATTCAGTCAGAGCACAAATTATATTTGGCCGACCTCCCCCACCATCCACCCCCAGCACCATCTACACCATCCTGCCTCCACCATTCCCTCATCCCCCCACATCCACCGATCCACCATCACCCCCACTAACCCACAACCCCTGATCCACCATCACTCCCGCTAACCCACACCCACCATTCACTTCCTTCTCGCACTCTCGGAGAAAGCAGGCATGGGCCTATATGCCTATGGCTCTGTATCAACATGTGGTGAAGTGTGCGAAGTGCGCCGATCCACACTAGTACATATGATGGTGATTGAACTTTGATGATCAAAATAAGCCAGGAAAACTAGATTTATAGAAAAGACATGGAGAGGGAAAGAAAATGATGATGCAAAGATGCAGAATCCAGGAGTAATATATTAAGGCACCGTGTTTCCAAAGGGATGCTGGCATTATAAGCCCAGGAGTCTTGAGGCTGGCCAGATTCATGGCGAGTTGGAGGAGCAGGTGGTCTTCCAGGACTGCCATGATGACGGTCAAGAGGTCCATTGTCCATGCCAGTTGCCTCGAGGGAAGTCAGAGAATGGCCAAGTTGTTGAGCAGTTGGGCCAGTTGTGGGGAAACCATGGGCTGCACCCCGAAATAAAGGAGGCTGTCCACTGGGGTAATCTGAAAAAATAGAAGGAAGGAATTTAGGTGGTGCAAAAAAAAATGAAAGAAAGTTGAAATGGGTAATCTGATATGATGTGACCTGAAATTAGAAGCTCACCCTTCTTTAACTACTCATACCATGAGACTACTGTGAAAGTTGCAGACGAGAAAAGGTTTAAGAAAGGCAAGGTGGTAAACGTTCTCCATTTTGGAATTTGAAATCTGATTGGCTTATTGGCTAAATAATATATTATTTAATGTCCTAAAGTGAATGGAACCAGACAGTATAGATAGATGGACATGCTCCATGATAAAGTGCCTCTTATTGCCACTGTATGACATCGTAGTTTTTAGTCAATGGTAGTATATATCCACATTGAAACATATACAGAGTGGAAGTAAAATATACTCCATGTAATGTCAGAGATGAAACACCATTTAAAAATAAAACATAAATAATGACAAAAGCACAAAAATGTTGTCCACCAGCAAAAATAGTGAGAAAATTTATAGACAGCAAGTCCTGTGAAATGGGTGTTTACATCCCTTGAGCTTTCAGCCAACATTGGTTTAACGATTTTGAAGAACATCTGCCTCAGCACACACAGGTTTGCATTCTATGGCAGAATTTCAAGTGGTCATCACCACCAAAAGCGAGAGAATACTGCGAAATTTCATCCAAAAGAGCACATTGCAGAGAAAGTCATCCTGCTGGCCACAGAGCACCAAGCATCACAAAACATAGATCCCCAAATGTACATCTCAAGGATGAAGATTCTCCACATTGTGCTTGAGTGAGTCAAAATGAAATTGTGAACCAACCTCCCAAAGGGAGAATGATTACAAAGTGGGGAGATAGATAGAGATAGAGATAGAGATAGAGATAGAGATAGAGAGAGAGGGACACACAGACTTTTGTATCTTTTTATGATAAAAATAGAAGAGAAAGCCCCCAAATGGGAGTCACATTTTCATTTCAGAGAAAGAAAGAAAAATAGAAAATCAAGAAACAATTTCTGAAGAAAGGAAAGGATTAATTGGGTGGATTATACACAAAACATTTCACAAAAGGACAAACATCCCTCTTGGACTTTACAAATAACTTCCTTTATACACCATTTTGATTCGAACTGCGGTAATCTTCCAGTTACTGAAAAGAGGTCTCTCCATCGAACCTTCTGTTGTGTTATTTGCCGTTGTGAAAGGAATTTTACACAACCCAAATAAAGGTCTTTTTGTTTGGGAAGGCCATTGAAGCCTACGTTAAAAGGGGGACAAGGAAGAGGGCTGGCAAGAGAAAAAACACATACGAGTTCAGGAAAGGTAGAGAGAGAAGGTATTCGATGTGCATTTTGTTCATTGCTTTGGTGATCCTGCTCCCAGCAGATGCAAGCTGCGTGTATGTCCAAAGCACACTACATAATATGCGTGCCACGATTCGAGAGGATCGCACACGGACCAGGCTACCCAATGCATCAGCTCCGATCCAGCTGCCATTTGGGCTGAGAAGATCTGCGACAGATTTAACGCCCTTGTCGGTAAAGCGTTGAATAAAACACCTATCAGCAGGCATATCATGGAAATAGGAGTTGTAGAACAAAGGTTCTTCCAGAAACATCTGTTTCGTGTAAGAATGTGTAGCTATTGTTGTTGTCAGAGCTTACCACGCATTTAGCCTGCTCTGATAGAAACCAGAGAGGGGGGATGTGTTGATTTTGGAAAGGTCCATCAGGAAAAGAGAGTGGTCATAGCCTAGCCTCCCAGCCTGTTGCAAAAGGTGATGAGCGACGTTGACCCATGGTGGGGAGGGTTGTGTGTGTATAGCATGCAAAAAAGCAACCGAGAGTCAAAAGGCCATTAGCCGGCTCTTTATGTTGACCAGGCCTTGGCCTCCATCAGTCAGTGGTAAACCGAGTACCCCAGGTCACAGCCAGTGTTTTCCGTCCCAGAAAAAGGACACAAAGCACTCTGGAGCTGTTGAAGCAACACCGCTGGAGGATGTAGCACGAAGAACCTGTGCCATAAGGTAGAGGCCACCAGTGTGTTGATGACCAAGACCCTTCCACGATATGACAGTTGTGTGATCAGACCTTTCCATTTTTGCAGTTTACCCTCAACAAACTCAAGCAGACCAGCCCAATTTTTTGCTAATTTGGTATTATTACCCAAGAACACTCCAAGGTATTTCACACCATCGTTGCCCTATGACAGTGGAGCAGGAAGTCTTGGCGCCAAGTAGCACAACGGACCGAGCCAAAGGGTGATCGTTTTGTTCCAATTTACTTTGGCTGAAGAAGCCTTTTCGAATCAGGACAAACAATAACGAACGATGTTAATGTCATTGATATCTTGTATGAATACACATGCATCATCGGTGTATGCCAGAACCTTGATGGGCCATTCAAACTGGGACAAACTAACCCCTGTTAGTCTACAGCGCAAAGAAACCAGTAGGGGTTCGATGGAGAGAGCACAAAGCAACCCAGAAAGAGGGCAACCTTGTCTAATTCCCCTGTTAACAGACAAAGGTGCAACAAGTTCATTGTTTATCTTAAGCACACGAGAAATATTATTAAATAGTATTTAAATATAAGAGATGAAGGTCGAACCAAGTCCAAACCGCTCAAGTACTTTGAAAAGGTACCGATGGTCATCACGGTCAAAGGCTTTCTCCTGATCAAGAAGAAGAAGTCCTAAATCTTTAGGGTTTTCCTTGCACAGTTCAATGATGTCTCTCACAAGGGAGATGTTGTCATAGATGGAACCTTTTGGGACACAGTAACATTGGTCTTCTTTCAACAACGAGGATAAATAAGGAGCAAGTCGCGATGCCAGGGCTTTTGAAAATATCTTATAGTCCGTACATAATAGGGAGATAGGATGCCAATTTTCAATACACAACATGTCTCCCTTTTTTGGGATGAGGGTAAGAAGAGGTCGTCAACAACTCTGAGGTAGCTTTCCAAGTTGGCAGCTTGTGTTCAAGGTGTTAATGAGTTCTGGACCCAATAAGTGCCAAAACTTCTTGTAAAATTCAGTTGCAAGTCCATCCAAACCAGTTGCTTTCCCAATGGCAAGGCCGTGCAGGGCAGTGCCAAGTTCATCCAAAGTAATGGGTCTTTCCAGTTTGGGAACGCCCATCTTCACACAACACTGGCAGGCCTACGGAGATCGAGGCGACACTGACAGGATTTATTTGTTCCATTGAATATATTTTCAAAAAGTATTCCTTTGTGAAAAGCTTGATTGCTGATTGTGTAAAGGTAATGGATGAATTTGCCAATCGCAGCTAGAAAGCTGTTTACTGGGAAGACGGTTCTCTAAGGAAAAGAAGTACTTGGTTGGTACGTCCGCCTCAATCAGGTGTCGCACCCTCATCCGAACTAAGGCACCACGTGCATTCCTCTCGGTTATTTCCTTTAATAAGGACTGTTTCTCAGTTAAGGTTTTTTGTATGTTACTATTATTTTGTCCGATGACCCGTTGGAGTTGTAAAATCTGTAACTGAAATAATTTTTTTACTTCATGGTCAGCCCTTGTTGAGAAAGAACGATACTGTTGACAGAAACGTTTAATTTGGGTTTTTACTAAATCCCACCATATCAGCAGGTTCATGGAACAGCTTAACTTCTGTTCTCGGAGAGCCGTCCAGAAGGATTCAAAGGCCTGAATGAAGTTAAGTTTTTCTAGTAAACTATTGTTGAATTTCCAATGAGAGCTCCCTGGACCTGGTTTAGAGAGTTGAATAAAGACTCGAGCTGGGGAATGGTCGGAGAAACCAGAAGGCACAATATCGGATTTATAAACTCCATGTAATAAATAAGAATTTACATAGATGCGATCAAGCCTCACAAGTGAGATGTGGTTGTTTAAACAACGACACCATGTGTAAGACTGATCAGAAAGGTGCTGCACGCACCAAATATCATGGAGATTATATTTCGCAATGATGTTTGCAAAAAGTTTTGCGGTGCATGGTTGGGGTTCTGGCCCGTTTCGGTCATATGAAGCATTAACTATAGAGTTAAAATCGCCACCAATAATTAGACAAGTCTGCAAATCCAGTGTTTGCAGGAATTTTCTCAGTTCGGCAAAGAGGAGATCCACTCGTCATTTTTGCTTGTAGTGTAGTAGATAGTAGAAAAATCGTGCAAATTATGATACAAGCATCAAATTTGGCATTTCTGTTCTGCAGGGCTTTCTTATCAAATATGTCCAATTGGCCATTTGAAAATCCAAATTTTGAAAAAAAAAAAAAAAACTTCTAAAAATTTGAAGACACAGCTGGCTGAAATTCTTGAAGCGCAAGTGAACATCCCAGACAGAGAACCAAGGGGAGATGCAATCATCATTGATGGCTCAGCATTTATCAATGCCCTACCTCCACGAACTTCAAAGATATTTGATGACTATGCCAAAGAAGACATCATCCCAAAGGTGGAATCCTATGGTGCCAGGTACGAGAGGGTGGACGTAGTGTTTGATGTGTACAAGAAGTCAAGTCTGAAGCCCGAGGCAAGGTCGAAAAGGGGGCAAGGAATCAGAATAAGAGTGGCAGACACCAATAAGACCCCAACTAACTGGAGAAGCTTTCTTTGAGATGACAGCAACAAGACTGAGCCGTTTCACTTCCTTGCGGAAAAGATGTGTGAAGCACAGACGACAAGCACAGTCATTGTCACAAAAGGAGAAGATGCCATTAGCAACACAAGGAAGTCACTGGATGCTGTGTCTCCATGTTGTCATGAAGAAGCTGACACTCGAATATTTATACACGCCAGGGATGCAACGACGGATGGTAGGAAGTCCATTATCATCAAGGCTAATGACACGGATGTACTAGTCATAGCAATATCCGTACTGCCATCCTTACCAGGAACTAGGTCTTGAGAACATGTGGATTGCCTTTGGCCAAAGAGCCAAGGCGCGATGGATTCCAGTCCATGAGGTAGTTTCTGCAATTGGGCCTAAGAAAGCTGGAGGGATCCCATACTTCCATGCGTTCACTGGATGTGACGTCGTGTCTGCCTTCCATGGTTAAGGGAAGAAAACTGCATGGCTGACTTGGAACGTCTTTGATGATGTTTCTGAAACATTCACCAATCTCAGCCAGCATCCAACATTGATTCGTGATCTTGACTTTTTAGAAGTTTTTTATTTTTTCAAATTTTTCAAAATTTCGATTTTCTAATGGCTAATCAGGCAGATTTAATTAGAATCCCCTGGAGAAAAAATGTGCCAAATTTGATGCTTGTATCATCATTTTTTTTTTTTTTTTTTTTTTTGTATACCTTGGTCGAGGCTCGTATGAGAGCTAACACACAACTCACAGCAAGGAGGCATGAGACAAGAGGGGCGGGAGTGGAAGGGACAAAACATTGGGGAACAGACACAGGTGAACTGTGGAAGGGAGAGGGATGGGGATGGGACGGGGAACATGGCGAGGAGAAGATGGACATTACAGGGACTTTCAGGAAGGAAAGCAGGAGAATTGAAGGAAGTGGGCTTGGGTGGATTATCGGGGGTAGAAAAGATCGAGGATTTGGATGGGGGAAGATAAGAGGTGGTGGTGAACAGCTGTTTTGAAAGCCTGGAGGGAAGAATGGGAAAGAATAGAGTGAGGAAGTTTATTCCAAAGGCGGGAAAAAAAGAGGAATGAAAGAGTGAAGATGAGCAGTGATTCGTGATTTTGGTAGTTTTACCAGAAGGGGGTTGTTGGCGGACCTTGAGCGCCCTGTGGAAATGTGGTTGGGACAAATCGCAGAGAGAGCAGGGGGGGGCAAGGCTGGAGAGGAGTCGGTAGAAGACAGAAAGACCACCGACCAACCTGCGGTGATTGAGTGAGAGGCACAAAGACTCAGCTTCATTGCGGGAGATGCCAATGATCTTAAAAGCCCTGGTTTCGACAGCGTGAAGTCGAGAAAGGTGGGAGGCAGGAGCACCAGCCCAGAGGGGAGAGCAGTACTCCATCAGGCTACGGACAAAAGCTTTGTAAGTGGTCAGGAGCTCAAGAGGGCCGAGGAAGGACTTTGCACGACGGAGGATTCCCAGTCGGCGACTGGCTTTTGAGGCAAGGTTGGAAATGTGACTTTCCCAGGAAAGGTCATGGCAGATAGTGAGACCCAGAAGCTTGAAAGAAAAGACTTCTTCCAGAGGATTGTTGAGAAAGTGGATGGGGCATTTTGTAAACGGTCCTTTCGAAGAGACATAGTGAGAGTGTGAGATTTGTCTGGATTGAAAGACATGTTCCACGTGTTGGACCAGTTTGTGATTTTATCCAGATCTGCAGTGAGCGAAGAAGCTGCTGCTTGCCGGTCTGAGGGATGACAGATGGTACGGCAGAGGGTGGAGTCATCGGCAAAGAGAAATAGAGGATTTTCCAGAGAGTCCGAGAGATCATTGATGAAAACCAGAAAAAGAACAGGGCCCAGAACGCTACCTTGAGGAACTCCACCCTGCACAGGAAGAGGGGATGAAAGAACTCCATTTAGGGCCACACGTTGACTGCGACAGGAGAGGAAGTCTGCGAGCCATGAGTGGAGATGGCCTTGAATACCATGGGAAGAGAGTTTGGTGAGTAGGGCAGGGTGCCAGACTGTGTCAAAAGCACGTGATATGTCCAGGGATACGGCTCGGATTTCCTGTCTGGCATTGAGGACCTCCATCCATTGATGGGAGAGCAGTAGCAGCATATCCAGGGTAGAGTGACCTGGTCTGAAACCAAATTGATGATTGGAAATCAAGCCATTGGAGAAGAGGAAGGATTTCATGTCTGAAGCGATGATGGATTCCATAACCTTGCTGATGATTGGGAGAAGGCTGATTGGTCTGTAGTTACAGGGATCTGTTTTTGCACCTTTTTTATGCAGGGCAGTGATGTTAGCAGATTTCCAAGCAGATGGCAGATGACCTTGGGAAAATGAGAGGGTGAGAAAATGAGAGGGAAAAAAAATTTGCACGATTCCTCTCAAAAATTGCTGTTATCTGCCCCACTATTGGAGGGTACACATTGAGAATTGTGAACTTGACCTGACTGATAGAGAAGGTCACAGAGGCAAGGTGTCCATCAATAATACTCGTAAGTTTAAGGCAGGACGGATGGAAATGTTTCCCTAAGAAAACATGATGCCTAGCTTTGACGAGGAGTTGTTACTGAAGAAACATTCCTTGTCCATAAATAGTTGCCACTGAGCCTCAACAGATCGGACAGCATGGGTCTCTTGTAACAAAGCTATGTCAAGACCGTTGACATCTACCAGCTGTTTAATTTGGATCTTGCGGAGCGGACTCCCACCACCATTAACATTTATTGTTCCAATGTTGAAACTGGTCATGAGGAAAATAACAGCTTCTAAGAATAAGATCAGAAGTGGGATAATTGATAAGGATCCCTTTTCGCCTTGGCAATCAATTTTTTAAGCAGCGACAGTGTGTCTGGTGGAAACCGAATAAGTCAGGCTTACGTACGATAGCCTGAGCACACTCAAGGAAGGACGGTACATCTGGAAAGTATTCCGTCAGGTTTATATTGCGTTTCCTGTATGTATTTTGTAAGAAGAGTCTTATTTGTTCAAGTCGGGGGGGGAGGGGGGTAAGATCTTGACTGGTGAGCTTCTCCACTGTTTCCACCTGACTGTTCCTGTTTGCTTCCTCCAGGATTCGTCAGAGTCGGTTTTAGTTTCCGAGTCACACAAGCTTGTACTGTCCTGCATATCGATACTGTCGTCAGTATTGACACACGGATTTGTACTGGTTACCACGTCTATGTGCTCTTCCATTATGGGAACATCTCCTGGTGAAGTAACAGAAATAATCGGGGGATTTGATGAAACGGAAACACCATCAGCGGATGCAGAGATCTCGCTTCCCTTGACCATAATGGTGTTATCGACCTCCAACGGCGTGGAGGGAAACAGTACTTTGGGGGTCTCTCGTAAAACATCCATTTTAACATTTCCTGCGTTTCCAGCTTCACCACGTGATGAAATGGGAGTAGTAACAGGGATAACATTTGTTTCACTATTTCCCGCTGACAAGGATTCAGGGTTAACATTTACCGAAGTGACAGCAGGTTCATCACGAGTGGTCTGTGTATCACCTTCAATGGACTTTCCAATAGATGAGTTTTTAATGAGTGAAACAGTTTCATTTACTGTGATAACAGGTAAAGTGGTCTCCGTAAGGGAGACGTCTCTGTAAGGGAGACGTCTCTGTAAGGGAGACGTCTCTGTAAGGGAGACGTCTCTGTCCTCACCGGCAAGAAGGGTAAATGTGTTGGCCGTGGGTACCGGGTACATTCCGGGTCCATTCCGTGGGTACCGGGGTCCGGGTCCATTCCGGGTAGGCCTTGTCGAGTTACGTCAGTCACAACTGCGGGAACATTACCGACAGATTCCTCGTTTGTAAATGCCGCCTTCTTCTGGGTTAAACGACCATCAGGTAAAGTCTTTCTCTTCCTTGATGAAACACGGTGAAACCATCACAAGCATTCGTTTTGTTGTTTGGACGATCGGGCTGAGAGGACTGCGGGTTATTAACGGACACGGGATTCACTTCCTTCACAGTCGAGGAAGAAGAGGACGGATCCTTGTTGACGAGGTTTGTTTCATCGTTTGACGAAGTCGCCTTTGGGCAAGATCGTTTCAAGTGTCCGAAATTACCACATTCGAAACATTTCAGGGTGTCAGTGGTTACGTCGACTCGGTAATCATGATTATCAATTTTGAGTTTTAAAACGATGTTCAAGTTTCTTTCAGCGTTAGAGGGAGGAAGTACCACACGAGCTTGTCTCCGAAAACACATCCCATGCTTCGTCCGATCGTCCTGGCTATGTAAAGGTAACATGATGATCTCAGAAACCACAGAACCATAACGAGATAGTTCGGAGATCAGCGTCTGATTCTTCAGGAAAGGAGCGTTCGAGATGATGACCTTCACGGCCGGTGTGTCCAGAGGGGACACGAGCACGAAATGTCTGTCGTCTGTTGATAGTCCGGTCGATACGATTTCGTGAACCAGTTCTGTCTCAGACACGAAGATTACCACATGTTTGTTCATTCGTGAGACTGCACGAACTTTGTCAGTACCGACTATGTTTCCTGTAGAGATAACGAGATCCTCGACGCTGACGTCGTCGGGTGCGACACAGACGACGCCATGTTTTCGTGTTAATGCTTCAAATGCCGAATAACGGGAATACGAAGTCATATTTAGGAAGGGGGAGGAGGGGGGATTACTCTCGTGCAGTAATTAAATACGAGCCGAGACAGGTTTCCAAAGGAAATAAACACAGCTCCAGTGAAGAAAAAAAATGATCAGTTGAAGGGCCGGGATGGGCCGCCAACTAAAAGCTATCCACAAGAAGCTGTGGGCTCTTTCTCTCTATCTCGGGGAAAAAGTATGTGAGGAGAAAACAGGTGGATGGGGAGGGAAGGGGAGGTGAGGGGTAGAGATGAACCGAAAGGCAAACCGTGAAATGACAAGGACAGATGGGCGGGGTGGGGTGACGACGACGCGAGGGAAGGTTGAAGCACGAGGTCTAACGAAGAGGGGAGGGTGGGGGCACAAATAACGATGCGTAGAAGGAAACAAAGGAAAAGAGGTGAAACAAACGATGCGAAAGGGGATAGAAAGGCAAAAAAACAGGGCAGATCACAGCTCACCAAGACCACACAGCCGCCATGACAGCCCACTCGACTCACGAAGCCAGCAGGTGGGAGGGGGGGAAGGAGAGAGAAAAAGAGAGAAAAAGAGAGAAAAAGAGAGAAAAAGAGAGAAAAAGAGAGAAAAAGAGAGAAAGAGAGAGAAAGAGAGAGAAAGAGAGAGAAAGAGAGAGAAAGAGAGAGAAAGAGAGAGAAAGAGAGAGAAAGAGAGAGAAAGAGAGAGAAAGAGAGAGAAAGAGAGAGAAAGAGAGAGAAAGAGAGAGAAAGAGAGAGAAAGAGAGAGAAAGAGAGAGAAAGAGAGAGAAAGAGAGAGAAAGAGAGAGCGAGAGAGCGAGAGAGCGAGAGAGCGAGAGAGCGAGAGAGCGAGAGAGCGAGAGAGCGAGAGAGCGAGAGAGCGAGAGAGCGAGAGAGCGAGAGAGCGAGAGAGACTTTTTTTTTTTTTTGACTTTTATGTCCTTTTATTACAAAAAAGTATAAAGGGTAAAAATTCAATACAACAAAGCAAAGGATTATATACAAGAGTGGAAAAAAGAAGAGAAGAAACCAATTCAATTTTCAAGTAATCGATAAAGCATTGAATAACAATTTATACACAAGGAACACCCCCAAAAAATACATTAGAGAGAGGAGAAGATGATAAGAAGAGAGAAAGCAACACAGGCTCCACACGTACCGCCAGAGACTGAGCAACAGCCCCTTGCGTTTGCACGTGCGTGCCAAGCGAGAGAGAGAGAGAGAGAGAGAGAGAAAAAGAGAGAAAAAGAGAGAAAAAGAGAGAGACAGAGACAGAGACAGAGACAGAGACAGAGACAGAGACAGAGACAGAGACAGAGACAGAGACAGAGACAGAGACAGAGACAGAGACAGAGACAGAGACAGAGAAAGAGAAAGAGAAAGAGAAAGAGAAAGAGAAAGAGAAAGAGAAAGAGAAAGAGAAAGAGAGAGAGAGAGAGAGAGAGAGAGAGAGAGAGAGAGAGAGAGAGAGAGAGAGAGAGAGAGAGAGAGACAGAGAGAGAGAGAGAGAGAGAGAGAGAGAGAGAGAGAGAGACAGAGAGAGAGAGAGAGAGAGAGAGAGAGAGAGAGAGACAGAGACAGAGAGACACTTTTGGCCTCTTGATTGTTTGGGATCATGATGTGACAAGAGAAGTTATACCAGTACAAGCAAATGCCTGAGCATTGCCCAACAAAGAAACAAGGTAAATTAAAACTTCAATGTAAGTACACCATCAACAAGTTCACATAAGGATGTGTTCACACACCACTGTTGTGAGAACAGTGTACAATCACTGGAATGAATTTCAAGGTGCACGCGTGCTGTGACCAAGGTTTTAAAGAGATAAACAACATCGGAAACAGAATCACAAACATCTTGAATTTTGCATTTCCTTGACATGTATATAGCAAGCTTCGCTTCAGAGGACAAATAATTTGCTAACAGGCACTCGTATTTACGCTGGTGGAAGATGCTAAAACCGAAACAAAAACCACAACAAGTAAAAGTTAGGCCGAGTCCCCGGATAGCACGTGATAAGACTGTAAAAAGGGGTGCCAACCTTGAGCAATCAATAAAAATGTGAAAAATAGTTTCTGTGGCACCGCAGAAGGGACACAATTCTGTGTTATCGGGAGATATACGATGAGATAAAACATTGGATGGTAAAATGTAATGTGCCAGTCGCCACTGCAAATCTCCGGAGCGCTTGGCAGTGGGTGCCTTGTACATAACATGCCAGTTGATCGAAGTAGAATGAGTGGTCTGAAGCATTCTCCCCCAATGTGCTTGTGGTTCCGCAGGTCTATCGGGAACAAGGGTTTTAACACACAAAGCGTAAACAGAAGATTTTTCCATCAATTTAAAGGAGGTGAAACCTTGAAAATGAAGCAAAAGCTCTGGAAAGGGATGTTGGGATAAAGAAAGGTTAGCTTCTACCTGTGGAATCCATTTCAGATTAGTTTGCTTGAAAAAGCGCAGAATCACAGAAAAGATTCTCCCAATAATTCGAATGGACCTCACTCCAGTGGCCACAGCGACGTCAGCAGCTGGCTTCCACTTATAAGGAGAAGGAGTTCTGAGATCTTTTACCTTCGTACATCCAGCATCAATAAACTTCTGCACAAGAATATAATTGCTGCAGACCCCTTCAAAAATGGGGTTTAAAAAGATAGGCTCGTTTAAGAACATTTCCAGGGAGTAGTCATTGTTATTTCGGCGAACAGTGACTGCCTGCCATGCCTTCAGCATGCTTCTATAAAACAGGGGGACTGATGCTATATCAACTTTCTTGGTGTCAATAAGGAACAGTTGCTGATCGTAGCCGAGTTTCCCCGCCTGCCGAAGCAGGCAGTGAGCCAAGGCCTTCCACGAGACGTCCGTGTACAGCAGTCTGCGAAGCGAAAGGAGGCGAAAAGCCATCACCTTGCTGGTAATAGCAATCAGCCCCTGTCCTCCTTCAGCAACAGGCAAGTTTAACACACCAGGTTGGAGCCAATGCTTTCCTCCCCAAAAGAAGTCAATAAGAATTGATTGTAATTTTTTAAGAAACAAATCTGGGGGCTGCAGTGCTATAAAAACGTGCCAAAGCATTGATGCTGCAAGGTTGTTGATAACAAGGGTTCGGCCCCGATAGGAGAGTTGACAAAGTAAGCCCTTCCACTTTCGTAAACGTCTCTCAGTTTTAATTATTAGAGATTCCCAGTTTTTTAAAATGAAGTTCTCAGTTCCAAGAAAGACGCCTAGGTAAAGAATTCCATCCCTTTCCCATTTAAGTTTCTCGGGAAGAGTCGGAGGAATGGCGCCATTTTGTGGACCAAGATGGAGAGCTCTGCTTTTTCCCCAGTTCACTTTTGAGGAACTTGCCAAACCAAATTCATGAATGCAACGGACCAAGGCTGAGACGTCCTCATTCGAGCGAACGATTGCACAAAGATCATCTGCATAAGCAATCACTTTAAACGGGTTCGCCATTGGTTGAGGAAGGAAACCAAGAAGACGTGCACGCAACCGAACGAGTAAAGGCTCAATCGCAAGAGAGTACAGGAGGCCAGAAAGAGGGCAACCTTGACGAATGCCTCTATTAACCGGGAAAGGGGGACATAAAATGTTGTTAACCTTTAAGAGACTAAAAGTGTTGTTATACAGTAACTGCACATGAGAGATAAAATTTTCCCCAAAACCAAACCCCCGTAAAACAGAGAAAAGATAAAAATGATCAATGGTATCAAAGGCCTTTTCTTGATCTAAGAACACCAACCTGACATTCCTTTGCTCAAGAGAACAGATGTCAATTATATCACGCACAATAAAGATACTGTCATGAATTGTCCTCTTCGGGACACAGTAAGACTGATCTGGGTGTACGATCTCCTCGATTATGGCTTTAAGGCGGTTGGCAAGGGCCTTGGAAAATATTTTGTAGTCTGCACAGAGTAATGAGATGGGACGCCAGTTGTGTGGTTGCTGAAGGTCTCCTTTTTTGGGGATAAGGGCGAGGACAGCCCTCCGGCAGCTTAATGGTAGTGAGCCTGATCATCGACCGTCGATTATAACCTCAAGTAGTTCTGGTCCGAGGAGGTCCCAAAAGGTTTTATAAAATTCCGCAGGAATTCCATCCAGGCCGGAGGCCTTACCCGAGGGTAGAGTTTGAAGAGCAGCTTGGAGTTCCTCCAAAGTTACTTCCTTGTCCATTTGTAGAACTGCAGATTTTGACAAGGTAGGTAAGGAAGAAGTCAGCACTGTTACCATTTTGTTGTCAATTTTCGGAGCATGATAAAGTTCAGTAAAGTAGTGTCTGAGTGAGGCTCTGACATCTTTTTGATTGTGTGTTATCCTTCCTTCCTTTGTCCTTACTGAAGTTATCTGCTGACTTCTCTTTGTTTGATCTTCCAGTCCAAAAAGAACTTAGAGGAGGTGTCCAGGTAACACAAATTCTCCAGTCGGAGACGAATCAGCGCTCCTCTGGCTTGCTTTGCACAAAGTCCAGCAAGAAGAGCTTTTTTCTTCGCCAGCAAGAGGTTGGTTCTTTCATGATTTGAGGCCAAGAGGTTGGTCTGCAAATATAATATTTCTTTGGCAAGCAAGGATTGAAGGGCAGAGTCATATTTGGTGTGGTAGGCTCCATATTGTTGGCAAAAGGATCTTATTTGCACTTTGACGTTGTCCCACCATTTTCCAAGGCAGGGGAAGGAAGTTTTACGTTGGAGCAAGGCTCTCCAGAACACACCAAAGGCATCGACAAACAGTTGGTCATCCAAGAGGCTTGCGTTGAAGGTCCAGTAGGCAGCACCACGATTCTGAACTGGTTGGTGAATACGAAGTGCGACCATGTGATGGTCTGAGAAGCCGCTCAGAATAATGTCCATATTGCTCACAACATTTAAAAAGGTACTGTTGATGTAGAAACGGTCCAATCTTGCAAGTGATACGTGGCCTTTTGAACACCGACTCCACGTGTATTGGCGGAGAGAAAGATTGCGGATTCTCCACACATCAACCAGGGAAAACTTGGACAAGGCTCTCAACAAAGGCGCTGCGCTTGCTGGGTGCGGCTCCTCTCCATTACGATCAATGGTGGGGTCCATCGTGCAGTTAAAATCTCCACCCAAGCAGACAAGTCCATCAAAATCAATGTGTAAAAGAGACGTTTCTAAGTGTGTGTAAAAGGCGAGTCTCTCTGTGCTATCGCTAGGTGCGTAGACATTCAGTACGGTGTGTTTAAAGCCATTATGTGTGAAGGTGAGTGAAATCAAATACCCTTTGATAATCTCATTAAAAACAACACTGGGACTACAAAAGGAAGGTTGTATATAAACAGCCACCCCAGCCCTTGGGTGTTCCAGACTACTAAAAAACCATTTTCCCATCATTATCCTTTGCCATTCACTTGCACAAGAGGAGCTGCATCTTGTTTCTTGCAAAAGCAAAACATCAATGTGATTTGTCTCAACAAACTGTTTAACTTCTGCTTTACGGATGGAGGAGCGTCCCCCATTAATATTTAAACTCGCTATAGAGAAGGCCATAGGCTAACATAGAGTTAGGGTGTGTCAAAAACTTAGTCTCTCAGTGTCTGCAGCTCATTCTTTGCTTTGAGGATGCATTTCCGGAGTCGATACACTTGTGATTCCGTCACACCAAGCTGTCCGGCTTTGAGGAGCAAAATCTTCGCAGAGATTATAAAGCCGGATAAGTCAGGGAAAAAGTTTTTAATTTTAACATGTTTCTTGCGAAAGGTGTCATGAAGAAACTTTATGATATCAGCAGGTGGAACACTGGTAACACTCTCCGAATCTTGGGAAACTGGATCATTCCATGCTTCAGCACTGCCACAAGAAGCAAGTGATGAGTCCCCGTCCGAATCATAATCCGAGTACTGATTGGTGTCCATTACATTATCGTTATGCTCCAAAGATGGAGCTGATGGTTTAATAAGGGAAGCCTCACATTCTGCTTCCAAAGGGGGAGAAGGAGTCGGAGGAGTCGGGGAAGGAAGAATGGAGGGAGGAGGAGTGGGGGGAGGAGGAGTGGGGGGAGGAGGAGTGGGGGAGGTGGAGTAGGGGGAGGTGGAGTGGGGGGAGGTGGAGTAGGGGAGGTGGAGGGGTGGGAAGAGGAAGAAGATTAGAAGTGGGAGGGGGAGGAGGAGGAGGAGTGGGAGGGTGAAGAAAACGGGGAGGAGGAAGAATACTAATGGAAGGAACGTTATATTCCGCTTGAGATGAACCTGGTGTTTCACTAGTTGAAGCTTTACACCCTGATTCAACCAGGTTTGGAGTAATTGGTGACTTAGAAACGGTACACATTTCACTGTTGGTCTTTTCAGGGAGGGGGGTTACAGTGGATTCGGTGTTAATATCCAAGGTGCCTGTGACTATGGGAGTGGTCACGTGTGCTCCCTGCTGCACAAAACCAATCTCCTCCTCATGTTCACTAACCCCACCGACAAAAAAGTCATCATCCTCTGGAGCAATTACATCAAATCGATTTTTCGTTTTAAAAAGAGCATCTATTGTTGCTTCCAAACACGAGTCATTATTCTCGGCAGCTGACGCCATCTTTTTTGCACAGCTCGCCGTCACATCTTGACTATTGTTATCATTTTGATGCTTCAATTTATGTTTCCTTTTTGAAGGAACAACGGTGAAGCTTTCGTCATCTGCCAGGGGGGGATTTACCTCCACTCTCGACGGCCCAGGCAGATTGTTCGAGTTTGAAGCGTCACCAACGTTCCCAACTCTAGATATACCACTATTCGTCTCAATGGGTTCGACCACACTAGATATGCCACTTAATATATTCTTGGGGCAATCGCTTTTTAAATGTCCCGATTCACCACAGATAAAACAAGTTGTGGTCTCCGTTGCAATATAAATCTGGTAACTGCGGTTTTTATTTTTTAAAGTCATAACTGCATTGAGCGATTGAGTGTTGTTTTTTAGAATGATATAGCAATGACGTCGGAACGACATGATGTGGCGAACCGAAGCGTCAGAGCGGAGACGAAGTGGAATCATGGAGATTCGTGATACAACTGTGCCAAAAACGCTTAATGCAGCTACAATCTCCTCACTCGAGAAGAAGGGCGGGATGTTAGACAGTGTTAATTTTACCGCCATCGTATTGAGATAACTAACGTTAACGAAGACGTCCGGCGGAACGGACAGACCGGTTTCGACCGCCTGAGCCACGTGTCGCTCCTCCGACAAGAAAACCACGACACGTTGGCTCATTTTCGAAGCGGCGAGAACATTCTAGATTCCTACGAGCTCTCCCAGAGCCATCACCACGTTCTCAACACTAACTCCATCAGGTGGAGTAATTGTCACTCCATTTTTCCGAGTGAGTGACTCGTACACACTATTGTGCAAACGTCCGTTTGCCATAGCTTAAAGCAAAAGAAGAGAAGTTTAAGTTTAACAAAGGAAAACCGTCACAAGCAACCAGCAAGTGGGGTCAAATGAAGTATAAGGGAAAGGAAGAGTATAAGGAAGAAGCTAAACCACCGATAAACGGCAGGCCTATGAAAACAAGGCAGATGAAAAAGTAGGCCCAGAAACCCGAAGGTTTCAAGGAAAACCCACAAAGCACCTACCGTGCGCGCTCTCCTTCTCTCTCTCTCGTCTCAGCAGGAAGGGAAACAGGGAAAAAACTCCACAAACACGTACGGGGACACAGAGGGAAACGAAATAGGGACAGGAACAACACTAACACAGCACAGTACTCACAGCTGCACACACAGAGCCGCCATGACGCCACACCCATGCACGACTCACCAACGACCAGCAGGGGGCGAGAGAGAGAGAGAGAGAGAGAGAGAGAGAGAGAGGGAGAGAGAGAGAGAGAGAGTAGAGAGAGAGAGAGTAAAGAGAGAGAGAAAAAAGTAGAGAGAGAGAGAGAGAGAGAGAGAGAGAGAGAGAGAGAAAGAGAAAGAGAAAGAGAAAGAGAAAGAGAAAGAGAAAGAGAAAGAGATAAAGAAAGAGATAGAGATAGAGATAGAGATAGAGAGATAGAGATAGAGAATTGGCTTTTGAAGTCCTTGATTACAAAAATAGAGAAAAAGGAAAAACTAAGTAAACACAATTCCAATAATGAAAAAGTATAACAGATCAAAGAGCATATCTGCATCAGATGCTGAATATAATAACAAAAGTAATTCATTTCCCTGCACCTTGCACAAGGCTTCAACTTTACACCATTTCTCAATGAACTCATCAACTTGAGGAACCTCTGGGTAAAGATAAAACTCCCGTTTAAGGTGAGCACATTTCGAACCTTTAAAACCTGACCTGACACCCAAAATCATTCTCTTCCAAGTGATATACAGTACTAGCGATACCCGTGCACATGCACGGGATAGCAGTACAGCATAGCTGGTAGCAGACGATAGAGCGTACACGGGGAATGACAAAAATACGCATTGTGCAAAATGCAAGTGGTACTATGGAACGCCAAGACTTCCCAAACATTGTTGGCATGTCCGCTAAGTGCCACAGCAATTTCATTGGGATCGTGTGACGGGGAGCCGATTTTTTAGTGTGCAAGCTTGGTATTATAATAGAGATATCACAAGTTTCGCTTCAGAAAGTAAGAAATTGGCAACTTGGGGTTCATAGTTCTTACGAGATGTAGGCATGTAGGAAACAAAATGACGAAATGAAAAACAAACACCAAACTTCTGGAAAAGAGAATTATGAGGTGCAAGAGTGAAATCAGTCTGTGTGTGTGTGTGTGTGTGTGTGTGTGTGTGTGTGTGTGTGTGTGTGTGTGTGTGTGTGTGTGTGTTGTTGGTAAATATCATCATCATCATCTAAAGACACTCTTTTCAAGTGATTAATTTGTATCTACAAGATTTTTATTAATATCATGATCCCGAGTACTATATCGTAAACATTTTTGGCAAAAAAAACTTTAATGTGATATTTACCATTGTCCCACAACTGGCGTTGACAAGAGAACTACCGGTTCATTGCACTGTAGTGTGCCCAAAAGGTTCTAAAAGAAGTAACAAAAGATTCATTTTGAAGAAGTGCTGTGTTGAATTATTTGCAATGTTCAGGCTCACCACCCTAACATGTGGTAATTTTGAAACTGCATGACAAGTATATGGTGGTCAGAAAAAAAACAGATGGGAGAATAGAGGTATATAAAATGAGGTTAACGAAATGATCAGACATAGAATTTATCAAGTGAAGCTTGGGGCACAAACTTGTGAAATCAGCGACACCAAGTAAATTGTTGCTGCCTCGGATGTTGCAATCTCCAAAAATCAGTAAACTTGAATCTTGAGATCGCACGAAGAAGAGATCTCGTACTGGCTCAGGGGTTGTAGACATGTAATGCTCAATTTAAAATCTCCTCCAAGACATAGAAAGTGGTCAGGTGAAAATCCTGGAGCTTGATGCAAATCAAGACAATCAATAAAGGAAGATCTTTCAGCATTTGTACTTGGTGCGTACACAATGACAATTGTGAAATACTGTTGACCTATGGAGAAGGTCGGGGAGGGAAGCCAGAAACCCCTTCACTATTTCCTTAAAGGAAACCATGAAAAGCTAATTGAAGAGTTTGCCAAAAAATATGTTTATCCCAGCTATAGGACTTGAAAGACCACTAAAAAAAACCATTGCCCTTTAAGAAACAATTCCCACTGAGCTAATTAACCATCAGTGGAGTGAGTTTCTTGCAGGAGTAGGATATCAAATTTGTTTCACTCAACTCGCTGTTTCATTTGCAATTTATGAAGAGAGGTGAGACTGCCATTAATACAAAGGCAATGGAGATTTTCATACATCATACAAACACAAAGATCACTAACAAGGAGTACATCAAACACAATCTCTTGACTATCTTTCCTTGCAAGACTCAGACATTTCCTTAAACGTTGACGTTGAGGGTCAGTAATATTATATTGATCATGTCGAGAAATAATCACTCAGACCACATGAATGAAATTCTCTCCATCATGAAAATGGTCTTTAAGTTTGACACCCTTTTACGAAAACTTTTATGCAAGAACTGATGAAAGACATCAGCAGAAATGGATGAATCAACCTGAAGGTTTTGAGAAGGGATGTCACTGCAAGTGTCACCAAAGACCGAGACAACAGAAGATGTCCCATTAGACTCATATCCCATGCTATCAGTCACAAGCTCCTGCTGCTCTTTAGCAGCAACCTGATGAGTTGCCACAGGTATAATCACCTCCAAATTATAATGAGTTTGTTCATCTGGTGAATCAAGTTTAATTGTAGCAACTGCACAAAGGGAGTTTTTCCTCAGTTCCACAAGGAACATCATGTTTATCAGGCACACCAGGAACAACAGTTTCCTGCACGTTGAGTTGTAGAACAAGCACTATTCAGAACACAAACCTGAGGATCAGTAACAAGGTTACAACTAGCGATGCCCGTGCACATGCACGGGATAGCAGTACAACATAGGTGGCAGCAGACGACAGACCGTACACGGGGAATGACAAAAATACGCATTGTGCAAAATGCAAGTGGTACTATGGAATGCCAAGACTTCCCAAACATTGTCGGCATGTCCGCTAAGTGCCACAGCAATTTCATAAGGATCGTGTGATGGCGAGCCAAGTTTTTAGTGTGCAAGCTTGATATTATAATAGAGATTATGCTGCTAAGGAGATTAGTCAGTGGAAATGGGTTGAGATAACTGTTCAAGAGGCCTGGTGTGTGCTTTGACAGCTTGGACATAAGAAAGAGGCCTTTCAGGTTCTGCAGGACTATCTATTCTCTTGTCAATTAAGCACTTCTGCACTTTACTCCAGGTAGCAACAGTAGAAACCTGGGGGGGGGGAGGGTTGGGGGGACAAAGCACAGAAAGAGCAGAGGGTGCAAGACCATAAATAAGGCAGTTTAAGAAGGAGAGACCACCCACCTGTCTGCGATGGTGAAGTGATAGGTCCATCGACTCAGATTAATCATGAGAGATTCCAATAATCTTGAAAGTCTTGGCTTCCACCCACAGTGTCAAGATGAGCAAAATGTGAGGCTGGGGAGCTAGCCCAGAGGGGAGTTGGTCTTGGCTTCCATAAACAGGGAGTTTGGAGATCAAGACAAGGTGCCAGACTATCAAATGCAAGAGGTGTGTTCAAATAGATGGCTCTAATCTCATGTCTGATATTGTGGTTCCATCCTTTGTTGGGAGAGTAGAAGCAGCACGTCCAGGGTAAAATGACCGGGTCTGAAACCGAAGTGATGATTTGAGATAAATCTGTTGGAGAAACCAAACTGATGATCTGAAATCAGTCTGTTGGAGAAAAGCAAGGATTTCATGTCAACTGCAATGATAGATTCCATGACCTTGCATATAACTGGAAGCAAGCTAATGAGCATGTTTTTAAGACAGTCCATTTTTGCACCACACTTGTGTATTACTGTATTGCAGTGATGTTGGCTATCTTCCAGATAGACTGAAACTGCCCCAGAGAGAATGATCGAGTCAATGGAGCAGAAAGAGGATGGGCAAGAGTAGCAGAGCAGGTTTTTAGGACACCTGCACCGACAGCAAACGGCTTACCTTGTGTTGCTTGTGTTGCTTTTCTTCCTTCCTTCCCTCCTTCCATGTAAGTGCTCCACTTCATCAGGATGAAGATTACCAGACTGTGATTACTGCACTTATTGGCTGCTTTATGTAGCTTTTTTTGGCTGGAAGAGCAGGGGGTTAATTATAAAGATCTGGGACAGCTGTGGATAATTGTTAAGATGAGAGAGCTGATTGGCTGTTATCTCCAATTGCAGGTGAAAGATATGATTGGGTCTTCATATATACAGTACATACAGGACTGTGCAAAAATTTGGGTTATTTTACCTCTGCCACTGAAGGTGAAGGAGGTTATGTTTTCACCCCTTTCTGTCTGTTTGTTTGTTTGTCTGTTTCTTTGTCTGTTTGTTTGTTTGTTTCTTTGTCTGTTTGTTTGTTTGTGTTCAGGATATCTCAAAAAGTTGTAGACGGATCCGGATTAATTTGGTGGGCAGCTTGGTTGTGTGACAAGGAAGAACTGATTTGATTTTGGCGAAGATCCGGATCCGGATCCGACCTCTAGAATATTTTAAGTGATTCTTCTCCATTGAGAGAAAGAGCTAAACCGATATATAGCACGATATCTCAGGGAGTTGAAAACGGATGAGGACGAAACATGGTGGACATATTGGGTGTGTCACAAGCAAGATTTGATTCAACTTTGGTGAAGATCTGAATCCGGATCTGGATCTGATAATTTTTTCAGTGATTCTTCACCATTGAGAGATAGGGCTAAAAATGATATATAGCACAATATCTCAAAAGTTGTGGACGGATTCGGACGAAACTTGGTGGACACGTTGGGTGTGTCACAAGGACGAATAGATTCGATTTTGGTGAAGATCCAAATTCGGATCTGGATACGAGAATTATTTATTTTTTAAAGTGATTCTTCACCACTGAGAGATTAGGGCCAAAAACGATTTAGTACTGGATAGCATGATATTTCAAAAATATATTGGGCCTGATATGTTCTCGTAGATCAGGCATTACATGGTGGAGGTACGCGCTCTATTGAGTGCCCTTCAAGTTATTTTGTGGTGATATTCCCCATGAAACATTTGTGGGAAGTTATAAGTGCGCAATATAGGGGAATTATAATTTATATTTCTGTGAAATTCAATTTAATATCACAGTTACCTGTAGATAAGTATATATATATATATATATATATATATATATATATATATATATATATATATATATATATATATATATATATATATATATATATATATATATATATATATATATATTAGAAATTGAAAAAGTTTGAGTGGACCACGATGGATCCTGACTTCAAGGCTTTTCTCCTTCATGTCTGTGATGGCAGCCACAATGTCCTGCCCTCTTGCAGCTGCTCCCAAAGGTCCTGGAACAATTTAATCGGGGCCTTGATTTGTTGTCATCTTAAGGCTGTTCTCCTCCATGTCTGTGATGGCATCCACAATGTCCTACCCTTTACCAGCTGCTCCCAAAGGTCCTGAAGCAATATATCCAGGGCCTTGATTTGTTGTCTTCTTGTTGCTTCCCATTTAGTATAAATGCCTGCTTTGATTGTTTAACGTATTTTTTATTAATTTTATTTTTAAAATACAACAAATCACTGTAAACAACCTCAACATACGACCTTCACAGAAGATACTACTCAATCGTTCCAGGGAAAATCCCATGCAGTGCATAAGAACATACTCACTCGAGGCCTGAACACAGAGGTGTCATAATAAACCTGTGTAAAGCAATCTTTTTGATAACAGGTGCACGTGTTAACACTATGATAATTAAATTTATGTTGTTGACAACAAATCAGAACATAGAACCTCAATATACAATCTTCACAATACATATTACCTAATCGCTCACGGGGGGGGGGGGGGGGGGGGAAATGCAGGTAGTGCATAAGCACAAGATCCGATCAAAGTCTGAAGGCCAATTATCTGATTTTATTATTTATTATTATTTTTTATCTAAACATAGCACTCAACTTTCCTCTGGATGAAAGAGGAGACCATACAAAGTTTGGTTGCACTGGTTCCTGTAAGGTCCGAATGCATAACGAACAAACAAATTTTCTTCTTTATGCGTATATTAGACAAGGGTGGTGTATAAGACTGCTTCAGTAGCGTGAAACTTCCAGATTTTTTTAAACGATCTATAAAATCATTATTTTCTTAAAACTGAAGTATATACTTGAACACTAGTGTGCAGGGTATCGTGCTCGATGAACTCTCTCGTTATTTGTACAAAACGGCAAATACTAAGGACAATAGTTTCACCTGAGGGGGCTCTTCAAGTTATTATTGCTATCAAATATATTTTATTGTCTGAATCTCAGTTCATAGACGTCTATGTGTTTCAATGACTGTTCACTATACTACTTTTTGCAAAAGCTAACTATATTTTGATTTGTGTTTCTCAGTGCAGGTAACAATGATAAATGGTGTCAATATTGAAAATTCCTATCGCTTAGTTCAGGGTCCCAGCTAATAACCACCTGGTGCTGCCTGGAGAAGCAGTTCACACACCCGAGAAGAATACATTGTGATTAACTCAAATGACAGTAATATATCGCAATTCTGAAAGATATAAACAAAATTATGATAAGGTTTGTGGAACAAGGAATTTTCAGCTGTATGTTATCATCACATTATGATGATCATACCATGGTTCATGAAGTATTTGTCAAATAATCCCAATTTTTTTCCATTCCTGATCCTTCATATGCCTTTCTGCTCCTCCACACCATTTTGCATTAACTTCCAAACGACTTGATGAGTAAGTTGTTCAACGGTTTACTTCACGCTTGGTGCATCGCCAGTGCATGCAGCTATCATAACAACAGGTGTGCGAACTCAAGCGCAACGACAGGCTGAGTAGGTTGTTCCTTCCTCTTAACCTAGCACTCTCGAAGAAGTGTTACCTTAAACTGCAGTGTGTGGTATACGTAGAACCGGCGCAATATCCACAGCACTTGAGAAAAGGTTTAATATATGTATTATACTAGCAATGGACGGTGAATGTTTCACATCCATAATAAACTGCAATATAATGTCACATTCATGGGAGGGGGGGGGGGGAGGTCATATTAATGGTAATTGTTGAATGTTTTTTAAAATCTTTGCTAAAATAGAATGACTTCCGAACTACTTATACACAGCTTATACACAGCCAAACTTATACACAACCAAGCTGAATGATACCTGTATTTATATAATTTTACCATGAAAGCTATGCATGTTGGTATAAAGGTTGATAAAAACAAACATAGAGGAAGGCCATACTTGCCAACAATTTCCCTCATTACATCCTTTTCTTTCTGCACGGTCTACGTCTCGTGAAGGAGCTGCCACACAGATCACACACAAGTGTAGACAAATAGGAGTACATGAACAACACCACATTTCACTGCAGATGGACACAGCTCTGAGCTTGGAGGAAATAACATAATTTCCCAGGGTCCTCTGAGTACCAATGACGCCATCCTTATGACGTCACGTTTTCTTTCCACACAGCGGGGCAATCAAAGAGAAATTTCCTCCTCCGTGGATGCTAACCTTGGTTTTTGCCATGCCTTATCCTTTAAATGTTGAGCACTAAATGAGGAAGTAGCATTAACCATTTTTTTAACATCTCTGGTTTGATTATAATTTTACTTTTATGTTATTTTACTTCATACATATATATATATATATATATATATATATATATATATATATATATATATATATATATATATATATATATATATATATATATATATATATATATATATATATATATATACACACACACACACACACACACACACAATCTATATATATATATATATATATATATATATATATATATATATATATATATATATATATATATATATATATATATATATATATATATATATATATATATATATATATATATATCATCACCTATTTTCAGTCTACTGCTGGACAGAAAGCCTCAGCATGTTGATGCCATGTTGCTCTCTCTGTCTCTTGCTTTGTTGTTCCAATTGACTCTTCCCCAATATTTGTCTCTTTCATCCCTCCTTCTTAGACGTGGCCTTCCTTTGTTCCTGTTGCCATCCACAGGTCTCCATGTTGTTACTCTTGTTGTCCACCTGTGACCTAACCTTCTGCGAATGTGTCCTGCCCATTTCCATTTCCTAAGTTTCATGAGATAGCCTGAGTTTGGATTTGATTTTGACCCATTTATTCGTCTATATTTGTGCGTAATACCTAACATATTACATTCTATATTGCGTTGTGCTCCTGTTAACTTTTTGTACATTTTTGTTGTTAATGCCATTTATCTGCCCCATAGATAATAGTTGGAATAATACACTGATTAAAAACTTTCCTTTTCAGACATATTGGTAAGCTACCTCTCATGACGTTACTGTGTTTTCCATATTGTCTCCATCCAAGTTTAATTATTTTCTTTATTTCTTGTTCTTTATTATTTTCCTTGAGGTTCAAGCTTTGCCCTTTGTGTATTCTTCTACTTCTTTGATTTGGTTTCCACTTATTATGATTTTCCATGATGTATAAGGGGGTTCATTACAACTATGGTTTTTGACATGTTCATCTTAAGGCCACACATCATGCTAGTTCCCTGAGTGTCTTCAATGCATTTGCACTTCAATGCACTTTCCTGAATGATGTCAACTATCTGATTGTTTCATGTATCAGGTCAGTGTCCTTTTCCTCCTGAAGTGCTTGGAACCGGTTTATAACCCTGATTTGGAATTCTTCTTTCGTAGCTTTCAAGCATATACATACATACATACATACATATATATATATATATATATATATATATATATATATATATATATATATATATATATATATATATATATATATATATATATATACACACTGGCTATTGATGCACCTCCAACTGTGATTGGTGAGGCCAGATCGTATTTGGAACCCACAAGTGCCATCTGCCACATGGACAAATTGTGTTTTGCCCAACTATCACAACCTGAAGCATCACTGTTATTTTTTTTGCCTGTTTTCCCATTTGCCTATTTTTGAGAAAAAGGAGGGCAGCCATTTCATTTCTGCTGCTTTCCCAGTTTTTCCTTCGACTTCTGTGAATGAGAATTTGCACCAATATCCAGATTGTTCGCCCCCTGTGTCCTCCTCCCCCTTGCTTTTGTATAAATCAGATCTTTGAATTTTACTATATATATATATATATATATATATATATATATATATATATATATATATATATATATATATATATGTACGAGGTCCGTCTAAAAAGTAACGGGACTGAGCCTGCTGTGTGCTCCACTTACACAACTTGAATGAACGGGTTGCATCACAGTCGCAACATTCCAGCAATATATATATATATATATATATATATATATATATATATATATATATATATATATATATATATATATATATATATATATATATATATATATATATATATATATATATATGATTGGTGATTGTTGACTGCGCACATTGTGTGATTTTTTTACAGGTCTTCCTTTACACGTTGTCTCGTCTGAGTCATCGCACGAAGAGTCATGAGCAGAGAGCCATTCTGAAGTTTCTTGCCGAGCTAGGCAAAACACCTTCCGAATCCTTTGCAATGCTGCAGCAAGTCTATGGGGATGAAACGATGTCACGTACACGTGCATTTGAATGGCACAAGAGGTTCAAAGAGCAGAACTGCAGACAACATCGAGGATGTGAAGCAAATGGTGTGTGCAGATGGCCGACTCATGGTGCGGATGATTGCTGAGGAACTTTCTATCAACAAGGACACTGTCTGGAGCATCATCACTGAAAATCTCGAAATGTGCAAGGTGTGCGCAAAGATGGTCCCCAAGCTGTTGTCCGAGGACCAGAAACAGAAAAGAGTCACTGTCTGTCAAGACATTATCGAGCGCCTCGAGGACGATCCAGACCTGCTCGGAAGAGTCATTACTGGCGATGAATCGTGGATATTCGAATATGATCCCGAGACCAAATGGTAGAGTCGTCAGTGGAAAAGTCTGGCATCACCAAGACCAAAGAAAGTAAGGATGTCAAAGTCGAAGGTCAAGGTGATGCTCATCGCGTTTTTTGACATCAAGGGCATCGTCTACTTCGAGTTTCTACCACAGGGTCAAACAGTGATTCAATACGTGTACAAGGAGATCCTCCGATGCCTCATGATCAGTCCGGGACAAGAGGAGGGATCTGTGGGAGAACAACGCCTGGGTGCTCCACCCTGACAATGCCCCTGCTCACAGTGCCCTGAGCATCCGACAGTTTCTGGCAGAGAGGAACGTGCCAACTCTGGAGCAACACCCGTATTCGCCAGACTTGGCCCCTTGTGATTTTTCCTATTCCCCAAGCTCAAGGGGACCCGATATCCTGATGTGGAGTCCATCAAAAGGGCCGTGATGATGGAGCTCCAGAGGATTCCAGAAGAAGCCTTCCAGGGGTGCATCGAAGCGTGGAAGAAGAGGATGGACAAGTGTCTGATACTGGAGGGAAACTATTTTGAAGGGGACAAGCTGTGATTTCAATATATTTTTTGGAATAAAATTTCTGTGAAGTCAGTCCCGTTACTTTTTATACACGTACCTTGTGCGTATATATATATATATATATATATATATATATATATATATATATATATATATATATATATATATATATATATATTGTTGCGGATTTCGCGCCCGCCGGCGTGCGACGGCCACGTAACTCGAATCGCGGCACGTCGCCCACCGGACGGACAATCCAGTCGTGACCCTCTCGGACTAACGCCGGGAACCAGTCACGGGTGGACCTTTCGGTCTCACCGCGATCGAGCCAATCAGCCCCCGCGTGGGATAGGGTTGCTCGCCAAATTCGAACTACCTAAGTACCCACGCGGAGGGTAGACCGGGCGGTCGCACCTCGCCGCAGGTCGACTTCGGACACGGGCCACTTAAGCGACCCGTTCCGTACTATCAGAATAACCGAGCGGTGTTATCGTCGACCTCGACGGTTCGATTAATTATCGGGCGTATTCAGCCCACTACCAACCCTTTACGTGAAGCAAGATGAGGATTCAATGGAGGAAAAGACGAAGCGAAGCGGGAAAACAGTTCAACAATAAAGCACATTTATTCGCGGCACACGGGAAGCACACAAATACAATTCCACCAAATGCACACAAAAAAAAGAAAACACAATTCCATTTACACAAAAAGCAAACATAAAAGTGAAAACACAGTGCAGAGCTAATACCGACTACCGAGCACACGGCAACACTTATACAATTCTACTTCACAGACGGCGCCGACAACACATACCCAAAACCAAGGAAAAGAAATCCCTCAAGAATGAGGCGGGCCTGAGGCCGAGACCGGGTCGTGCCTACCCGTCTGGTGATGAGACGCGGAGCGGCGATGGCGCCTCACTCCGCGGGCCTCGCGGACAGTGCCTGGCAGGGGGTGGGAAAGGGGGCCCCCTTGGTCGCACTATCTCAGCGCGGGGGGAAACAGGAGGGGGTTGCTGATGCTCGGGGTATAGAGGATCTTTATTATCCCTGGTGTGCGTCTCCACCTCGGCCAGGTCGCGCTGCCGGCCTCCCTCGGGCGTGCAGCTCCCGGCACCGACGCGAGCACCCCCTCGTCTGCCTTCGCCGTTGCTGCCTCTCCGCCTCTGGACTCTCCACCCTGGACTCTTCTTTGGGCTCTCCTCGTTCGACTCTCTTCAGCTTCTCCAGCTACTGCAGGCTTCGGGCTCCAGACTTCCACACTCTCGTTCTCGTTCGTTCCGACTCCTTCTCCTTCTCGTTCTCGTTCTCGTTCTCGTTCTCGTTTGCGACTCTCTTCTGACTGACGAACACCGTCCTTTTATCCCCCCGTAACTTCGCCTTTGACCCCCTCCCTTTGACCTTTCACCTCGCTCCCCATTGGCCCGACAAAAAGTGGGCGTGAAGGCTTTTTGATCCACAAATTTGCATATATCGATCGCCCTGGGGGCGGGGCCAATTCGCCCCTCGCTCACCGATTGGACGGCAAAAAGTGGGCGTGTGTCGTTTTTGATCCGTTTTTGAAGCACAAAATCCGTGATTTTGTACACGCTGTTCGACGCGCGTTCTGCATGAGTCCAACACCGGTACCCACAGCGGGGCAAGAACGGTGGCGATGCTACGGTGCGAGGTGTGACGTGAGGTCGTGGCGGTTGTGGTGAAGCGGTGGTTGTGGTCGGTGGTTGATGTTGTGGTTGTGATCATGGCGGTTGGTCCAAAATAAAGATAGTAAAAGAAAAACGGCTATCCTGAAGAGTCGCAGCTCGCATAAATGACATGTATTCCCACTAGACAACGGGTTTGGGCCTAACTACACATATACTTGCCGAGATACCTCACCTAAGGGACCTGAATGGTGGTTTGCGAATTTGGTAACCACAACAATATATATATATATATATATATATATATATATATATATATATATATATATATATATATATATATATATATATATATATATATATATATATATATATATATATATATATATATATATATATAGCAATTATTAGCATTTGAACTTTTCCAACTTAAAGTATAAATCAAAGTTGGCAGAAGAAAAAGTATTGCAATAAAATCAGATATTTTGGCCCGAATGACAGCATTTATCATTGTTACTGATAAATGAAATTCCCAACGCTCCAGCAAATTAACATGTTAAAAAGGCAGCAGTACATTAACAAGATTAGCTCGATAATTCAAGTGCACACCCTTGGTGAGTCCAGCCCAACAAATTTATGCTGTTACCCATGTAATGGGAAAGTTATAAAGAAAGGAGTGCGTGTCCTGATTATAACCCTCTCCTTGCTCTCATTCTTTCCCGTGTCCTTTCTTCCTCCAAGTCTCCTTCTATTTTGTCTCTCTATCCTACTCTTGGTATCTTTTGTTTTGTTTTTATGATGGCTCTGTGGGTGGGGTGGGGGGGTGAGGTTTCTTTGAAAGTTTGAGGCTTATGGAAGATCGAGGTGATGGAGATGGAGTGTATGAACGGACAATTGTATAACAGTTTAAAACAATAAGCAAGGGAGTCAAGAAACAGAAAGAAGAAGAGGGGCGGAAACACAGCAATCTGCAATAAGAGGGTTGGGTTCGGTAGGATTATGGGGATAAGGATAGCGGGTAAGGATAGGGTATGACGTGAGATGGTGATGTACTGCCTGATCGAGGCCCTGGAGCCAAACGGAATAGCATACTTTCTGTTGGTGTTCCCCCCTCCCTCTCCCCCCCCCCCACAATTTTTTTTTTCTACTGTCCTTGTTGTTCCATTATGTCTTGCTCCATTCTGTGTTCTGGCTCCTTCACAATCCCTTAGTATAAAAAAAAAAAAAACGACAGCCAGGATCACAATCAAACCACTCATATGAACAGTTTGACTGTGATCTTTCTTTTTCTGAAAAAAGAGTTTTTGATCATGAATAAAATATCACCTGAATGTTGGTCTGCTCTGTCGTATTTGATATAAAACCAGTATAGAGTCGTGCTCCGAAAGAAGTTGAACAATGGATAATCCCAACTGTATATATATATATATATATATATATATATATATATATATATATATATATATATATATATATATATATATATATATATATATATATATATATATACATACATATATATATATGTATAAATATATATGTATATATATATATATATATATGTATAAATATATATGTATATATATATGTATATATATATATATATATATATATATATATATATATATATATATATATATATATATATATATATATATTGCAAGGTGATAGTGATGTCACAAAGTTTCCAAACAATGTCGGGAGGGTTGTGTGAAAATATTCAATGTCCATTCCTACATCGTTTTTTGATGTAATTGGTTCGTGTATTCAGAAATCTGATTGATCTGATTGATTTACAAGTCTTAAGTACATGTCATACACCCAAGCCAGGTCGGTTGGTTGTCTAATTAGTAATTGCTTGAACTTGGCTTGCTGCCATGTGCATTTCTAAAGCCTGATCACCTGTAGGCTATTACAAGAGTAGTATGGACACTGTTTCAAGCCTGATGACTCACCACATTGAGCTTGTGACAACGAATTGTTTGTAATTGGCCCATTGCAATTTTGTACTGCTAAATATTATCTCGAGGCTCAGAAAACACAAGTTGTAGCAATAAACACATTATCCAGTTTACATTTTGGACACAATTGTCTTACATAATATAGACTAGCTTTCCTCAAATAACAAATATACTGCAGCCTCATTTACCCAAAACTATCCTGTTACTCTCATGAACAAGCCCCAAAAGAGGTGCAATGCACACGTGCAATGTGACAGATTGAGGTCTATAGGCCAGAGGAACAAAAGAACCATTCAGAACACTATTAACAGACAATGACTGCCTACCATAAAGGAAATAAAACAAGCTGTTGTGTATAGTTTCTACCAGCCCAAGGCACACATACCATCTCTGCCTGATGTGGTCTGCACCTCGATCCACAGTTCCACTCTGGTGTGCACACCTGTTGTGACCTTCAAATCCACATATTTGAACGAGGTATCCCTTTCAAACCAGAATACAGTGGGCTGTTAATCCCTATCAATGAAATAACAAAACAAACAAACAAATAAACAAACCAATAAATAAGTAAAGGAGAGTGAATGCAACATAGAAGGTGAAATTTTATAATTCTTTCATCTGACAGCTTATTATATAATGGCATTAACCACACATGGGGAGAGCCCATACACATTCGACACCATGGTGGCGCCAAACTTCCGCCAAAGTAGATATGGCAGAAAATACTTTGTATGCTCAAAGCCTTCTGTGATTGCATGATTAGGAAATAAATATCAAATGTACACTAATATATATGACACCGAGGCAAATCAAGCTTTCTTTTCCAAAATTATTACGAATAAGGGAGTAGGACAAAAAGAACAGTCATCCAAGGTTCCAGCCATTCTTGTCAGGCCCTTGATTCTCTACTCTGCCTACTTCTCAGGGCTCGTGCTGGTTCACCTGTTAGCACAGGTCTGCAACCGGGTGCTGGCACTTTGGGTGTTCACCCTTCGTGGAAATGAAACACCAAATACCAACATCGCTTCTTTCGCTCTGACAAAGGGCTAACATCCGAAATATCAGCTTCACCTTGCTTCTCACGCCGGTTAGCACACCATTCTCAACTCTCAGTTGATAAGAGCAATCGTCCAAATGGTCCATCTAAGCAGATCGACAAAAGTTTTGGCAAACTTGTGTTCTTCATTTTTATTAGACCATCTTGAACAGAGGATTTTGTTTTCAATGAATGCATTAAAGTTCTATCTGATTGGTCTGGTTTACCATTTCATTACTTCCACCACCGAAGGTGGATGGAGGTTATGTTTTCACCCCTGTCTGTCTGTTTGTTTGTTACTTGGCCAAAGATTAAAAAAAAATTGACATGCATGTTGATCGCTGCCGTTTGTCTGTCTGCTCACCTATAATCACCTATAGGTCACAATTTTAAACTGATCTTCATAAAACTTCACCAAATGGTGTAGTTGGTGGTCCGACAGAACCTATTTATTTTTTATGTCAAAAGGTCAAAAGGTCATCATAGACCAAAGGTCAACAACGATTTCATTTGTCTAAAATCCTCAATTTTCATCCGATTGATTTTAAATTTGAACAGGATTTGCATACCAGGTCAATGAATTTAACCACCAATTATTTTAAGGTCACAAGGTCAACATTGGCCTAATTTCAAAAATTGACCGTGCCAAAATTATACATATATATATATATATATATATATATATACATATATATATATATACATATATATATATATACATACATATATATATATATATATATATATATATATATATATATACATATACATATATATACATACATATATATATATATACATATACATATATATACATATATATACATATATCATCATACCTCAAAATGTTGTTGGACGAGTTAGAAAAAACACTAGGTGGATGAGTTGGTTCGGTGAGAAGAACAAGCTGATTAAATTTTAGTTCAGGTCCTCATCCAAATCCAGCCTATGGGTGGGATAGAAAACGTAAACTAATCAGCCAGGCGGAGGTATGCACTGCACCGAGTGCCCTGCTAGTTTATTATGTAGCGAGCTCATTGCTGATAATCTTTTTGTTCCTTTCACTTCCTATATAACTTATCGAAACAATTGCAATTGCAAAATTGCAAACAATTGAAGCAATTGCAAACATTAATCTATTCCCAAATATATGCTGCCTTCCAATATCCTTCAGTGTTTTTTCTCTGAAGCTCATCGTTTTTGCTTGTAGTTTGAATTAGAATATCCTGCAATCTTGTTTAAATTTTTGTATCATATAATTTACATGTCAAAGAACATTTTGTTGTACAGTATTTACCTTTTTATTTCACTTTGAGGAAAAGCTGGATCTTGCTCAGCTGTTTGTCAGCAATATTTCAAATAGAGTTGGTGCATTTACAATTTACCGCCTTAATACTCGTGTCTTGGGCTAACTGGTGAGCTGGTATTCTTGGCAAAATCAAATCTGCGACCGTAGTATATGGGGCATTGAATCGGCCATATTAGAGAGGGAGAGAGACCAAATAATCAGCGAAGTAGCAATGACATCCCAGAAGCAATGACAGTAAATGGTAACAAAAGGTAAATGCTTTTACTGGAAAATAGAGATAACAGTAGAGGTAGAAACAGAAGTTCGAATGAGTTAGAGGAAATTCGAATAAAAGTAAAAATCGTAAAAGAAATGACAAAGTCAGGAAAAATAAGAAAGCCAGCAAATACAAATGCATTCCAATATACCTCCCATATGCATGCTTACAACTGCATTAACCGATCATTGGGAAAGATGAAATAAACCTGTATACTTGGCTCAATGCCGACCAAACAAACATTGACCATTGCTTCTCCAAGCCTGGCATAGAAAAGAACAGGGAGGTGGTTTAACTGGTGAAACAATTGATCTCCCAACCGAGTACCAACCCAGTCCAATGCATGAGTAAAGGCATCAATAATATGGTGTAAAACCAAGCTGACAGACAAGAAAAACCATACCCATACACCACCCAAGCATTTGAGCATGTAGCAAAACATAAGTATGTGAGAGGGCTACGGTGAATACAGGCTGTGCCACCAACACACATCATTACAACACGAGATCACAGCATTTACAACATAAGGACGAGCAGTAACCCAATGAGGATGAGATGCCCTTCTTTGTTTCAACTCAAAAAGAAGGATTACATGCTTTCTCACACGACCAGAAGTGGGTCAATGGAGGTCCATAAAAATGGTTAAACGGCATAAACAGATAGATAAGCAACATAAACAAGCTCCAGTTAAACGGCATAATTAGACGGTGGACACTGGAACTTGTGGTTAACTGGGTGGTGTTCATGGTTCTAAAGCAACCCACCGTACCACAAAGTTAATTGTGAGCGGTGGCACCAGGTCCGGCTCTACCGAGGACAACCGGGGATTAATTCCCCTGAGTAACAAACTGGTGTCTCAGTACCCATGGCCGCAACAACATATATATATATATATATATATATATATATATATATATATATATATATATATATATATATATATATATATATATATATATATATATATTGTTGTGGTTACCAAATTCGCAAACCACCATTCAGGTCCCTTAGGTGAGGTATCTCGGTAAGTACATGTGTAGTTAGGTCCAAACCCGTTGTCTAGTGGGAATACATGTCATTTATGCGTGCTGCGACTCTTCAGGATAGCCGTTTTTCTTTTACTATCTTTATTTTGGACCAACCGCCATGATTACCACCACAACCACAACATCAACCACCAACCACAACGCCGCTTCACCACAACCGCCACGACCTTCACGTCACACCTCGCAACCGTAGCATCGCCACCGTTCTGGCCCCGCTGTGGGTACCGGTGTTGGACTCGTGCAGGGCGCACGTCGAACAGCGTGTACAAAATCACGGATTTTGTGCTTCAAAAACGGATCAAAAACGACACACGCCCACTTTTTGCCGTCCAATCGGTGAGCGAGGGACGATTTGGCCCCGCCTCCAGGACGATCGATATATGCAAATTTGTGGATCAAGAAGCCTTCACGCCCACTTTTTCTCGGGCCAATGGGGAGCGAGGTGAAAGGTCAAAGGGAGGGGGTCAAAGGCGAAGCTACGGGGGGATAAAAGGACCGTGTTCGTCAGTCAGAGCGGTGTGGAAGTCTGGAGCCCGAAGCCTGCAGTAGCTGGAGAAGCTGAAGAGAGTCAAAGGAGGAGAGCCCAAAGAAGAGTCCAGGGTGGAGAGTCCAGAGGCGGAGAGGCGGCAGCGGCGAAGGCAGACGAGGGGGTGCTCGCGTCGGTGCCGGGAGCTGCACGCCCGAGGGAGGCCGGCAGCGCGACCTGGCCGAGGTGGAGACGCACACCAGGGATAATAAAGATCCTCTATACCCCGAGCATCAGCAACCCCCTCCTGTTTCCCCCCGCGCTGAGATAGTGCGACCAAGGGGGCCCCTTTCTCACCCCCTGCCAGACACTGTCCGCGAGGCCCGCGGAGTGAGGCGCCATCGCCGCTCCGCGTCTCATCACCAGACGGGTAGGCGCGACCCGGTCTCGGCCTCAGGCCCGCCTCATCCTTGAGGGTATTCTTTTCCTTGGTTTTGGGTATGTGCTGTCGGCGCCGTCTGTGAAGTAGAATTGTATAAGTGTTGCCGTGTGCTCGGTAGTCGGTATTAGCTCTGCATTGTCTTCGCTTTTACATTTGCTTTTTGTGTAAATGGAATTGTGTTTTCTTTTTTTTGTGTGCTTTTGGTGGAATTGAATGTGTGCTTCCCGTGTGCCGCGAATAAATGTGCTTTGTGTTGAACTGTTCTCCCGCTTCGCTTCGTCTTTTTCTCCCATTGAATCCTCATCTTGCTTCACGTAAAGGGTTGGTAGTGGGCTGAATACGCCCGATAATTAATCGAACCGTCGAGGTCGACGATAACACCGCTCGGTTATTCTGATAGTACGGAACGGGTCGCTTAAGTGGCCCGTGTCCGAAGTCGACCTGCGGCGAGGTGCGATCGCCCGGTCTACCCTCCGCGTGGGTACTTAGGTAGGTCGAATTTGGCGAGCAACCCTATCCCACGCGGGGCTGATTGGCTCGATCGCGGTGAGACCGAAAGGTCCACCCGTGACTGGTTCCCGGCGTTAGTCCGAGAGGGTCACGACTGGATTGTCCGTCCGGTGGGCGACGTGCCGCGATTCGAGTTACGTGGCCGTCAGCACGCCGGCGGGCGCGAATACCGCAACACTGGTGTCAGGTCGTGCGATACAAATTCATCGCCCTCCTCGCGGCACTGGTATCGGAGAACAGGAAAACGGGCTCTCCTGTCTCCGGCTAAATTCACGGGAATCGGTCCAGGGGTGAGAGAAGCGACCCCCGATTCCCTCCAAATTACGAGCGAGCAAATTAACCCTTCACGAGAAGGAAGATGGCGTCTCAAGGCGAGCGGGAGCCGGGGGTATTAGAAATGGATGTAGAATGTGTAGGATCCATGGTCCAGGATGGAATCCCCGAGAAAACACAATGTTGATTGTGCAGGAACACGGACTCGCCCAACTGAACCCAGGGCCCGAGGTGGGTGCGGCAGCGGCCGCAGTGTATGACACCTCCCCCCCCCCCCTCTCCACCAAAACCCTTCCCCGATCCCTGCCGAAACGGCTCACCCAAGCGCACCCGACATGGCCCAGCTATTCACCATGCTGGCAAAGATGAATGCGGAAATGATCGAAAAGATGGAAGCGAATATGAAAAACGAAATGAAAGGCATGAACGAACAAATGAACGAAAAGATGGATACAAATACAAATGAAGTGAAAACGACGATGGATGCGAATACACAGCAAATGAGGGAGGAAATGAAAAAGCTGCGGGGTGAGACGCAGAACATGGGCCGAAGCCTGCAGGCGGGCATGAAGGCCGTGACAAAGGAAATAATAATAGTTGAGACAAGGGAGGTAAAGGGTGAAGAGTTGGCAGAGACACGGGAGATAGAAAAAATAGAGGAAAGACTACACGAGGAAGACGGGGTAAGTGACGCACACACACACACAGAGGTAGTGGAGGATAATGGGGGTGAGCTGGCGGACTGGGTCGAGACCCAGTGCGAGCACCTGGATGACCTCCTCCAGGAACGAGGGGAGGGAGTCTGCCCCCTTGAGGCGAGTCACGACCAGGTGAGTTCGGTCGTGCTTTGCGAGGTTGAGAGGACGGGTGCTGTGGACGGGTGCACGGAGAGCTTGGGGGGTATAGAGGCCCCGGAGACCCTTGTGGGGACACGAATCCCCAGTGTGGTTGTCCCTGTGTGTGTGGTGCAAGGTGTGAGTGCGTCCCTGTGTGTGGAGGCGACCCCGTGTGTGAGTGGTGTGGTGGCGATGGTGCCAGAGTGCGTGCTTCCCAGCACGCCGGGTGTGGATGGGGCACCGTGTGTGAGTGAGGCCGTGTGTGTGAGTGAAACGGCCAGTATGAGTGAGGCACCACGTGTGAGTGGTGTGGTGGCGATGGTGCCGGAGTACATGCTTCCCAGCACGCCGTGTGTGGATGAGGCACGGAGTGTGAGTGAGGCACCGCGGGTTAGTGCCCCCGCGTGTGTGGGTGAGGCACCGTGTGTGGAAGAGACCGCGTGTGTGAGTGTCGCCGTGTGTATGAGTGAGGTACCGCGGGTGAGTGCCCCCGCGTGTGTGGATGAGGCACGGAGTGCGAGTGAGGCACCGCGGGTGAGTGCCCCGCACGCGTGAGTGAACGGCCGTGTGCAAGGTCGCTGTGTGCCAGGGAGACCGTGTGTGTGAGAGAGCGGTATGTAAGGGAGATGTCGGTTGGCATGCGGGAGCACGCAGCCGCGTCTCCCGGTGTGAATGTGATGGAGTGGACTGTGTGCGTCGTAACACGCAGGTGTGCGTGGGTTGAATGGCGACGACGAAGGCGACAGACGAAAGAAAGCCGTGTAGCGGCTGTAGCTGTTTCGGGGACCGTGCCGGGTTCGCCCAGCAGTGAGCACGAGGTTCGTGCTGTGCAACGCACGAGACCGCCACGTGCTCGCTTGCGAGAGTGAAGTCCCGGTCCGGAAACGCACGCGGTGGATTTGCCGATCCCGCGGATGGACAAAGTTTAGGCAGGATAACGGATTTGGACCGGACGGGTTCTCCACGCGATCGTGTGTGTTAAGCTCCAACGGGCAAAGCACATGTGTTCGCGTGGGGAACCCCTCGAGACGTGGGGCTTGTTTTTTTTTATGCGCACGGTGACGCCATGGCTGCACGTGGGGTTGGAATCCGGCAGGAGGGGTATCTCTGCCGGATGGTCCCGTCCAAGGAGGGACGAGGAACACGTGCAGCTGCATGACGTCACGGGCAGGTGCAAAGTGCGCGAGCTCTGAGTTGCCGCGCAGGTGCTGCGCATGAAAAAAAAAAAAAAAAAAAAGGGAAAAGCAAGCCTCACTTTCGGGTGTACAGGATTCCTGGGCAAGGGGTGAAAGACCCCCTTACCTGGGCACAGGATGGAAACTAGTTAGGGGGAAGGGTTAGCTTAGTTAGACCGACTTCATGGGGCAGGGGTAAGTCCTCATGGAGTCCGTGGAATGGATTAGTTAGAGGGATTGTAGCCAGATTTAGGTGGGGAAATAAAATGATTTATTTGGAGACATGGACAGACTTATGAATGTGTAGTGGGGACGTAGCTTAGCTACGTAGGTTAAAAGGAACGTGCTACTAGTTTAAGGGACGACGTGGGAGCACGAGTTAGTTAGGGGAGGTAGTTAGGAGGATGGCAGAGTTCAGCGGTGTGTGTGTTGAAGAGTTGTGAGATGAGTGCTTGATGAGTGAGTGAGGCCAGCGGGTCTGTGTGTATGGAGTGAATGGGGAATGCATGGTGCGATGAGTGATTGGGGGGAGGAGTGACTCCCGCCCAAGGGACCCCGGGGTCAGTATAAAGTGAGTTAGGGGGTTAGTCAAATTGAAAAATGGAGGTCGTTTTGTTGTTGGTGGGAAAGTAGGCTCCAGACCCATTTGGAGGGGTGCAGGAGCCCTGTTGACGGGCTTGGGAGCGTGGCTGCGAAAGGTGAGTATCGCTGAGTGGGTACCCCGGGCACCAGGCTAGTCGGCCGCGGTAGGCCATGGGCCCATGGGGGGCCGGGATAGAGTAGTGGGCACGGGTGCGCCTGCTTGGTGCGGGGGCCCGGGGCGCCATTAGCCGCGTGGGCAGTGTTGTGGGCACGGGTGACCCTCGGAAAGGGGCCCGGGAGGCCGGCCTGCCACGTGTGCGTTTCAGGGGAGGTGTCATGGGGGGCACTCCCCGGTGTTAGGGAGCTGGTAGGCTCGGAGGCAGTGTAGTGTCCGGGGGTGCCATAGCGGGAGAATCGGCAGAGGGTCGTGCCTGCCAAAGGGAGCCACGTGTCCCAGCCAGGAGACCGTGTGAGGGCACGGAGAGAAAATTGGGGGGGCGAGGCCCGAAATTGTGAGGACACCAACACAGGCGACGGGAATCTGGGTTGTTAGAACCAATAGTTTAAGCGAGAGGCGCTTGTTGAAAGCCCCGGGGTAGTTTAACGGTTAAATGGATAGGGTAGATTAGGAAGTGTACCCCTCCGCACCATCCATCCCCTCGCTCTCGTTGTGGGCCGCTGGACCCACTTTGGGTTAGATCGCCGAACTCTGGGGAGGCCATTCTGAGGCTTCGCTGGGCCTCGACACAGGACGTTAGCTCTCCCTTATTCCCCTCTGGGAAGGGAACGTAGGGGTTGGGAGTAGGCTAGGTGACAGAATAGGTTAGCCGAACAAGGACGATAAAGGGGGTTAGGGGACGATTTATAGAGGGGAAGTAAACATAAAATAAAAAATAAATAAGTTGGGGCTAAATTGGGGTTTGGACAAATTAAGGGAGTGGGTATGTACAGTGACAGGCAAAGGCGATAGGTGGGAGGGAGACAGGTAGGTAGGTCCGAGCCCGCCTTCCAAGTGGCCAGCACCACCGCACTCCCTCCACCAACCTCCATTGAACGGCAAAGGCTGGCCAACTTCATCGGCTGGCCGTGTTTTGCTTCAAGGCGGAGGCCGGCCAACTTCATCGGCAGCTGCGTGCTGCAAGGCCTGTGCCGGCCAGTTCATCTGCCGGCTGTGTTTGCCTGCAACGGCCTTCTTCTGCGGGCTGTGTTTGCCTGCTACCTTTGCCATGCCATGCCATGCCCACTGCCCACGTTCACCAGCCCCGTTCAATTTTGCTTTGCCCCCCCCCCCTGTTCATTTCCATGTGCGCCAGGATCCGCAAGGCAACAGTTTGCAAGCTGCGAGAACTGCCCTGTTGGCAGCTACGACACGGGCCTGCAGTGGCGGCCCGTGCACCGTGTTTGTGTCCATGCATCCATTCGTTGTGCTCATTGCGTGTGCCACTTGAGCTGGCACGGAGACTGCGTTTGTGCAGCCCATGCACCGTTGTGGTTCACTGCATTCAGTTCAAACCGTTCATGCATCCATTCGTTGTGCTCATTGCGTGTGCCACTTGAGCTGGCACGGAGACTGCGTTTGTGCAGCCCATGCACCGTTGTGGTTCACTGCGTTCAGTTCCAAAGGGAAGGCCTTGGACTGCGTGTGAGCAGCCAGCCACGTTCCCTGTCACCTGCATTGTTTGAGCCAGAGACTGCATGTGGGCAGCCTGGCTCCCTGCTAACTGCTTTCTTTTGCAGAGTTCAATGATCCTGGGCCATGGTTTAGTGTAAAATTTGTAAGTTAAGGTTAAGATGTACTGTAAATATGAGTGCGCCCCCGGCATGTCTGTCTAGCGCCGGCAATTTTATTTAAGTCGTCCGTGTGAGTGAGTTTGTTTAGGTAGTTACGCAGCCCTCAGGTTATTTATTTTGGGGACACGAATACCATGAATGTCGCACTCAGGGATCCGTAGGTAAAATGTACTAGGGGAAAACTACACATGATGGCACACGAAAATTTGACGACTCGGGACGAGTCTGTAAAAAGGGGAGGGGGTAGTGTTGTGGTTACCAAATTCGTAAACCACCATTCAGGTCCCTTAGGTGAGGTATCTCGGTAAGTACATGTGTAGTTAGGTCCAAACCCGTTGTCTAGTGGGAATACATGTCATTTATGCCAGCTGCGACTCTTCAGGATAGCCGTTTTTCTTTTACTATCTTTATTTTGGACCAACCGCCATGATTACCACCACAACCACAACATCAACCACCAACCACAACGCCGCTTCACCACAACCGCCACGACCTTCATGTCACACCTCGCAACCGTAGCATCGCCACTGTTCTGGCCCCGCTGTGGGTACCGGTGTTGGACTCGTGCAGGGCGCACGTCGAACAGCGTGTACAAAATCACGGATTTTGTGCTTCAAAAACGGATCAAAAACGACACACGCCCACTTTTTGCCGTCCAATCGGTGAGCGAGGGACGATTTGGCCCCGCCTCCAGGACGATCGATATATGCAAATTTGTGGATCAAGAAGCCTTCACGCCCACTTTTTCTCGGGCCAATGGGGAGCGAGGTGAAAGGTCAAAGGGAGGGGGTCAAAGGCGAAGCTACGGGGGATAAAAGGACCGTGTTCGTCAGTCAGAGCGGTGTGGAAGTCTGGAGCCCGAAGCCTGCAGTAGCTGGAGAAGCTGAAGAGAGTCGAACGAGGAGAGCCCAAAGAAGAGTCCAGGGTGGAGAGTCCAGAGGCGGAGAGGCGGCAGCGGCGAAGGCAGACGAGGGGGTGCTCGCGTCGGTGCCGGGAGCTGCACGCCCGAGGGAGGCCGGCAGCGCGACCTGGCCGAGGTGGAGATGCACACCAGGGATAATAAAGATCCTCTATACCCCGAGCATCAGCAACCCCCTCCTGTTTCCCCCCGCGCTGAGATAGTGCGACCAAGGGGGCCCCTTTCCCACCCCCTGCCAGACACTGTCCGCGAGGCCCGCGGAGTGAGGCGCCATCGCCGCTCCGCGTCTCATCACCAGACGGGTAGGCGCGACCCGGTCTCGGCCTCAGGCCCGCCTCATCCTTGAGGGTATTCTTTTCCTTGGTTTTGGGTATGTGTTGTCGGCGCCGTCTGTGAAGTAGAATTGTATAAGTGTTGCCGTGTGCTCGGTAGTCGGTATTAGCTCTGCATTGTCTTCGCTTTTACATTTGCTTTTTGTGTAAATGGAATTGTGTTTTCTTTTTTTTGTGTGCTTTTGGTGGAATTGAATGTGTGCTTCCCGTGTGCCGCGAATAAATGTGCTTTGTGTTGAACTGTTCTCCCGCTTCGCTTCGTCTTTTTCTCCCATTGAATCCTCATCTTGCTTCACGTAAAGGGTTGGTAGTGGGCTGAATACGCCCGATAATTAATCGAACCGTCGAGGTCGACGATAACACCGCTCGGTTATTCTGATAGTACGGAACGGGTCGCTTAAGTGGCCCGTGTCCGAAGTCGACCTGCGGCGAGGTGCGATCGCCCGGTCTACCCTCCGCGTGGGTACTTAGGTAGGTCGAATTTGGCGAGCAACCCTATCCCACGCGGGGGCTGATTGGCTCGATCGCGGTGAGACCGAAAGGTCCACCCGTGACTGGTTCCCGGCGTTAGTCCGAGAGGGTCACGACTGGATTGTCCGTCCGGTGGGCGACGTGCCGCGATTCGAGTTACGTGGCCGTCAGCACGCCGGCGGGCGCGAATACCGCAACAATATATATATGTATATATATATATATATATATATATATATATATATATATATATATATATATATATATATATATGTATATATGTATATATGTATATATATATATATATATATATATATACATATATATATGTATATATATGTATATATACATATATATATATATGTATATATATATATATATATATACATATATATATATATATATACATACATATATATATATACACATATATACATATATATATATACACATATATATATATATATATATATGTATATATATATATATATATATATATATATATATATATATATATATATATATATATATATATATATATATATATATATATATATATATATATATATACACATATATAGATCCCTGGAGCTTTACCCCGTTTCAACCGGTTCACCGCAGCCTGTGTTTCCACAAGCGAAGGTGGACCACAGTTGATTGGAGGGTCAGCAACAGGGATTGTAACAACCCTGACATCCAACTCAACAGCTGGGGGATCAGCCTGGTACAACTGCTCAAAGTAACCGGCACAGCGGGCCTTCACTTCAGACTCTTCTGTCAAGAGCCTACCACTCTCTGCTCGAACTGCAGTGCACCGAGGGATGGGCTTGGATGAACGCAATGCGCAAATTCCCCTGTCAGCAGGACGAGAATCACTTTACCACAGGTGATGCTCTACCCTCTCACAGATTCCTCACACATAGGCCTCCTTGTCCACCCTTAGCGCACGTACAGTTTTACACCTCAGCTCCCTGAACAGCTCAGCTCTGCCATTCAGCCTGGCCCTGCGACTCTGGTCAATGGTATCCAGTGTCCCTTGTGAGACAAAATTCTTCTTTGCCCTATGGTGAGTTCCAAGACATCCACCGGCAACATCAACGACGGTGGTCTTGAAGGCACTCCACAACTCTTCAGGACATCCCAAAGCACCCAGACCCCCAAATCTCTACTCAGCTTCTTTGCAAACTCCTCAGCCAGGCTTTCATCCTTGAGCTTGCCAACATCCAGCCTAGGCTGGGATGGTACCATTCTCTTGATTTAAGGTGCAACTTCAGAGTTGCGACAACAAGCCGGTGGTCAGTATTGAGGAACTGAGCACTCCAGTAGACCCTGCAGTTCGGGATCATCCTCCAGCGACCATCAACGAGGACATGGTCAATCTCCTTTACCACACCGCCAGCGTTGGAATACCAAGTCCAGCAATGAGCTTGTGGGCGCTGAAACCATGAACCGGCCACCCTATGTCCATGACTTCTTACAAAGTCAAGGAACTTAGTGCTATTCTGATTCATAGTTCCTGACTCATGGGGACTAACACACGTTTCATGACCATCCCTATCAGTTCCAGTCGATGCATTGAAATCCCCCAAGACTAGAAGTGTATCTCATCTGGGGCACTGATCAACCACAGACTCGAGTGTGGCGTAGAATGCATCCTTCACAGTGAGATCAGTCGCCTCAGTCGGAGCATAAACAGAGACCAGGGAAATGACACCGAAGGAGTGACGAATCCTTAGTCTCATAATACACTCGTTGACCGGTGTTACCTCAATTATCATTGGAGTCAGCTTATTGGACACAGCTACAGCAACTCCTTGGGTATGGTAACCATCAGAGCGACCAGACCAATAGTAGGTGTAACCACCCTCCATGATCTTGCCGCAATCCAGTCTCCGAACCTCAGTGAGTGCTGCAATACCGATGTCCAAACGCTTGAGCTCAGATGATAACAGAGACAGGTGATCATCCTCTCTTGGGGTAGGACATTCCAGGCACCCACCCGAAGGGACCGCCTCAGGTTAACCCAAGGAGACCGCCGTCTGGTGGATGACACGAAAGGGAATAAAGGAAAATATAATCAAGGAAACAATAAACTTTAAACATTATTACAACTGTTTAACCTTAAATAAGGAAGAGTACAGAAAAATGAATACAATAAGAAGTTATAAACATTAATTATATACAGAAGAGATAAATAAGAAAGCATTAGGAGCTTTTGATAAAATATATTTTAGAGAATGGAATCAATCGTCTCCCTTATGGTTATAAATATAAGTGTTAAGATATTGGGTTTGGAATTTTACTGTGCTACCGCCGTCTTTTTACTGATTTATAAATGATAGAACCAAGAAATAACCAAACCAAAGAGTGGAGATGTAATCAGCCTTGGTATTTAAATGGGAAACATAAAGAATGTGAGAAATATCAAATAAGTCTTCTTGAAGAAATAACCGGGGAAAAAGTAGATAAATTAATTTACAAATATGTTGGAGGATGTAAAGAAAAAAACATAAATATCCTTGAATGGACTGAAAACTTTGATGGTTATCAAGTGAACAATGGACAAACAAATTACTACAATCTCAAAATGATATGTGGCTCAGGAGGTGGTCAAATAAGAGCATTAAGAGAAGTTTATCATTTCATCTCTACTCAACAAAGACACTTAAACCAAGAACCAAGTTCCAAGTTATTCTTGGTGAATATACTCGAGGGAAATGAATGTTATAAGAAAATGAAGTTATTCCCTAAAGTAGAACATGGACAAATATTCGTTGGTTCACTCTTTGAGTGGAATGAAAATATAAAAGGGAAGAAGTTCTTTAATCAGTAAGTCTCAATCTTTCATAGTCTCAATTTTACATTTGCTTGTATGAGAGGGAAGGGGATAGGTGGGGAGAAAATCAGTCTCCTATTTTGGGGCTTTGAGTTAGAAAGTTTTTCCCTTTTCCCCCATTCATTTGAATGGGTGTCCCAGAAACCCCATTTATCATCTACTCATGATGTGGTCAGTGGGAACAGACGGATTATGTGGTTTTACCGTGTGAGACATAATCCGCGGCGATTCTCACCATCACAGTCAGGACGTGTATCTGATGTATAAACGACGAATGTGCTCATCATTGGTTAGATATTTATTAGTATACCATCCTGATAAGGGCAAATATGCCTGAAATCCAGATTGGTGGTTCAGTTTGATGTTCAACTGACGATGACCATGTATCGTCTTGATGCCAAACAGCCATTTCAGGGCAAAGCATGCTTTCGTGTCATTATGAAGTTTTTTGGGGTTGATTCATCATCTCTGAGCTATCCTGAATCAGAATCAGCCGGGTGCCAGACTCGCACCCTTGAGGAATTTTTTTAGAGGCGAAAAACAAATTGGCCACCACCGACTTTTGATAAATTCTGTTTTGGGCTGTATCTTCACTTCTAATGCACTTACAAACACAATTTTGGTGTCTACTACCATGTTTTCATGGTCAAGGAATCCGATAATGATAAAATTGAAGGTGTATATATATAATACCTGTCTCATATTTTCAAGATGGCCACCATTTTAAGATGAAAAATGGCTATTTTGCAGTTCCACTGATCACTTCGAGTAAGTGATCACTTGAATTTGATGAACCCTCAAATATTAATACTATGTACAATAATAGTCAATGACGGCTGAAGTAACTTACTTGCAATGATCAATGAATTGATGATTATATTGGAAAACGATTTTTACACAATTATATCCGGATACATGTGGATAGTTGACTATGACTTTGGGTTATGTTTTAAAGTAAGTATGTACATGTATATGATTTTGAAATTACCTTTTATTTTTAGGCAAACAAATATTAACTTTGTTAAGGATGCAATGTTCTACATTTTGTTCAATCTTTGTCATCAGCATCGTGATTAGCAGCTACTGCCCGTGTCTGTTCGTTACAACAGTCTGATCCAGCATTACAACTGCAAAACATCGAACATGACATCTGTGCTGCCACACAACCACACCTCCGGGTGGAACATGGCCGGCTGGTGGAGCATCCACACTTGATCAGCTGCAGAATGGTGACTGGTGCAGCAGACACATCAGGTAGAAGTGTGGTTGGACACAATGTCGCACCGTCCTCACCTTCTTGCCATCCATACTTGATGGGATCCAAGTTCGGAGGGTCTGACTGAGTGGCCGATTTCCATATAATGACTTGATGATGAGCGCGATGTACATGTTGAACAAAGGCATCATGCGATGGAGGCAACGACTTCAATTTCGGAGCAGAGGTAATCTTGGAGTTGGCCATCTTAGACTTCCACAACTGATACCGGTGTGTGGACATATCACCTTCGACTTTGGAACCATAACAAGCTGCAATCAAGGTAGTTGCATCAGATATCATCTTTTCCTCGTCTGCTTCCAGCTGACCAAGTAAGGTGGGATGATGTCCGTCCATTCGTACCTTCAGCGCTGTGGCCTATCCAATGCCAAACAAATACGACACAGTATCGCGTCTGGTCAGAGCATGTACATCAGGCAGATATTTGGCGATGCTTTTGTGTTTCAGTGCTGTTTGGCGAATGTCTATGTTCACCCTCCCAACACACGGACTCTCCATGCTGACATCCACAGTTTTTACTCAGTCATCTTTTCTTTTCTTTTCCTCTTTTCATCTTTTCCTTTTCATCTTTTCCTCGAGGTAGAAATGAATCAACAGGACAAAGACATCTGTATCGTCACAGACCACTTTGATGTGTGAGTCACCACTGACACCTGACACAATTCTAACTAAGTGATGGATGATGACATCTGCTTCTTCATGGTGTGTTTTCAGATACTGTCTCTGGAGAGTGGAATTGTTCCATACTTGTACTGGTGTAGGATCTTTTCCGGTGATCACCAGTTTGGTCTGGTTGTCCACAATGTGGGTCATCACATACTGACAGATCAAATCGATCAGTTGTACTTTGTTGTCGGCTACATTTAGGACCACTTTTTGCGCTGGAAGTGTTGTGTGTAAGTTGAGTTGATGTTTTCGACTTGAATCATGACCTGCGTGACTGGATCTCGTCATTTGTTTCATGCTGATTTTGATGTACCTGTCGAAAATCAGGTATACGTCAACACTCCAGGTGGTATTTGATGGTTCCCATGAAGTTGATCACATAATCCTCAACTGTACCATTAGTGGGCCAATGTACAGTCCATAACATGGCGCGTCCATCGATGATGACAGCATCTGGAACACCTTGGATTCGACTTGATTGCTCAACTTGGAGTTTCGTCTTCAGGATTGCTTTCGACTGAGCCCGCATCGCACCGCTCTCATCAAACAAGGAGGCTGCGACAGGGGACAGTTCGTAAGAGAGGACATCCTTGATATCAATATCCCTGTATTGTTGGAGACATATGACTTGGGTGTAGATCAATTTGGTATCATATACTGGCCTTCCATCCAGCTTGATACTCATTTTGGTCGAAGTCATCAGGGTCACTTTCTTGGTTAGTGTCTTGTTGAAGCTTGTTGGCCATCCAGATTCAAATTCCGCCATCTGTTGTCGTCCAATCTTGAGAGAATCATCAACGATTACCTTGTCTGTCGCATGAAACATTGTAATGGAGTTGTTCAAAAAATACGTAACGCTATATTTTTTTAGGGAGGTGCCTAATAATTTTTATTTGACATTGATTAGATTTTTCAGGGTCCCTCATCGTGAGTAACACTCGACCAAAAACAAATCCAATGGAAATCTGACGCAACAAACCCAGGCAGTGGATAATCATCAGAGGCCCTCAGGCCTGATGTCTTATTCCCACCAGAAAATCAAGATGGCAGCCATATTATTTTTTCTGGATGTCATGGTAGGTGGAGTCAAGCAACAAATGTGAGTGGGATCTGGCAGCTGTCTGACCAATGGGTGCACATTTCAAAAATCGATCCCCAACAAGAACAACTGCAACAATAACAACAACATCAACGTGAAGCTCTTGTTGACCTATGATTAAAAATGTTGTGGTTAAATTAGACAACCTTGTCAAGTAGTGCCTAAGGCAGGTTGCGCACATTAGTCGAGCCTGTAGGACTTGAAGCATAACCAAATTACGACAGGTGGTGTGGGCCAATGCACTCAGGAACGGGTGCAGATAACCTGGACATGATCCACATGTTATGGAGTCTTCCTGATTAAAAAGAGATTACTGTCAGGAATTAATCCATTTTGACACCTGAAGTTGTCCATATAATTTTAGGAAGCAAAACCCATAATCATGCGTTTCCAACTTGACTGCACGTGCTGAACATCGATATGGTGTTGAGTGGGGGTAACAGACAGTGTGGAGAATTAAATAATGATGACATTTCTGGTCAATGAATACATCAAAGCTGTTGTCAAAACATTTCAATAAAATGGCCACACAGTATAGTTATGATTGCCTCTCAAATAGTCAATGTTAAATGAGTTTGTCCATGATGAAGGAGGCTACGAGGAATAAAATCCTGCAGCGGTTATATGCATATCCTGAATAATTATATAATTATATGGGAGCTTCCACTGCGATGACACAGGTACGTGACCAGAGCTGGAAAATACCTTGAAAAGTAATGTGAGTACCATTTAGTCACACGCACGCATGCACGCACGCACGCACGCACGCAAAGCTTAGTTTTGAGAGTTGACAAACTCCAGAGTCAATATATCTCTGACAAACTCCAGACACCCTCATCAGGAAGCCAAAAGCAAAACGTACGACAAGGTTCCGGTTGATTGAAATGACAAGACAATATGGTGTTGGAAGGAAGTCGGCGTTGTTATCAAACAAGCTTGATGTGAGTGTAATAATAATCAGACTTCGGTTATCATGGGACTCGTGCATCCATTGATAAAGCAACAGTGAATCTCCAGGTACAGTATTAGTATTGCCAGTCATGTCACAAGCAACTTTAGGACCACATGCTTCGGGCGGTTAAAAACTGCCACTTGGGCACGCAGTCACAAACACACGGCTGTGATCAGTATTCCTTTGTCAAGCCAAGCCTTAAAATGAAGAGATGAACAACAAATAAAACGAAGACCGAAGATGTGAGGCGGGATAAGGATACAAATGGAATTCCAAATGTAAAACTCTCCTTTGCAAATCCATTATTCTTCATCCCACACAGTCGCTCTCCTTTCAATCCCTATAAAGTGCCCGCTGTTATTCCTTTGCTTTTCATTTTTGGAAAGTATTCTCTCTCAGGGAAAAAAAAAGCTTTATTTTTTTTATCATACACAAAACGTTTATTCATCCTGCAAGCAAACAGAAAAATAGACAGGCAGGCCAAATGACAATGATGCCATCGTTCAAAGGCAAATAACAAACTAAAACCAGGGCAAAGCGATATCGGGCCAGAGCAGGCCCGAGCCTAGTCCTCAATTGTTACTAAGCGACAGGACACGATGAAAAGCCGCTTTGAATGCCATTTTATTGAAAGTCTTTCCCTTGAGAACTGGCAAAGACTGAGAGATGGGCTTGGGTGCCTTTGAAAGATGGCTTCCCTGGAATATGGAATGTGAAGAAATTAAAAGGCAGAGAGGTTTCAGAGAAAGGAAGGATAAGTACGATGAATGATATGCTCGGGGAAGCTCAGGAACTGCTATATCCTTCTTTCTCTCAGCATTACGAGGAAGGTAAATAACACGAACAGCAACGTCTCGTGTGTCTGTCTGCTCCATTTTCAATCCTTGCGTCTCATCTTGTGAGCTATCTATCCTCACGTCTGATCAACAACCATGGAAATGCACTATTTAAGGCATATCTCTGATTGTAAATCAATGGATGTGCAAGAAAGAGTACTATGTACATGTCTGTCGAAATGGATAGTGCCTAGAGTGGGAATTCACTTCATTGATAAAGTCAGAACTCAGTATTATGTCAAATGCAGCATTACGCATGTTCTTGAAATTGATAAAATGCCACGATTCTCAGTGGCTTTCCATTTTGGTAGCAAAACAAAGAGGCAAGAATGAGAAACAAAAATCATAACAAAGTTTGACACAGACTCAGCTCTTTGATCATTCAAAAGGTAGTTTGTGCGGTCCGTTCAGACACGCGCACTTTGTACGTGCTGAGGTTCTGGCTGTGGGAGGTTGGTAAGAGATACACTAAAACTTGCACTACCCTGAGTATCGGCACTAAAACATTGTGCTGAATCTGATCTGAATTCTTTATATTTCATCATCGACATCTCAGGCTCATCAAACTATGCCCGTCACATCACTGACATGAGCACACACCCACACGTTGACCAATGCATTAGATCAACGGGATCACTTGACCCCCTTCGGCTTGTGATGACATTCCGGTGCACATGTCGATTATCGTGAACAATTAATCCAAACAAATCCTCGTATCTATCAGAAGAGTGCAGTGAATTGAATATGTACACGTCAAAGCACAAATCTCTACTGTATTGGCTGACTCAGTTTCCTTCAACATAATATACATTGGTGTGATTTGGAAGGTCACTTCAAATCTATCCTTCCAGAGCATTTACCCCCTTACTCCCATGCAAAAAAAATGCATAGCCGGCATAGAGGCACAGAAAAAAAAAAGACGATGGAACAACTTTATTATTAACGTTTTGCACAAAATAAACTTTGATAAAAGAAAAAAAAACATACAGTTTACTTATATCAAACAAGATCAAACAAAAATACCAGAAGCATTATTATCAGTGGGAACTCTGCTGATTCATTGAGTAAACCAGTTTATTTATTCGAGGATTTGTTGATGACAACGCTACCCTCATGTCGTCATCAGCTTTCAGGCGGTTCCTTGCCTTTGTCTTCATTGCTACTAAAGTAGAGAAACTTGATTCACATAGATATGTGGTGTCAAAGAGAACAAGCACTTTGAAGGCTTGCTGAGTAAAAAGTGGGAATGAATCTGTGAGTTTCATCCAGAAATCAACACCAACTCTGTCAAATTCTTCCTCAAGGACTAGCAGAGGCAGAGACAAAAATACAATTTCGTCAAAAAACTAACACAGAAAAAATTATCTATTTTTGGTCAGGTGCAAAAATCCCCAGTAAAAACTAATTTAAAACCAAAAAATAAGGGCAAAAATCAATTCCTGACGCTCAAAAAAAAACCCAAAAATATTTTTCACAAGAAAAAAGAAAAAAAAAAATGAAAATTGCAGTGGGGGGGGGGGGGATTGATTTTTCAGTCTGTATATAATAATTTGTATAGAATGTGAGAGTCTATGTTATAATGTATTATGTGTTGTCTGTCTCACATCACAACAATAACAGTGTTATTGATTTTGTCTGAATTTGCTAAAAAAATAGTCATAACTTAATTTTAAGGTATGATATATTTACCCCCTGCCATGTACATTTTACCCCCCAGGGGGTAAATTTACCCCTGGTTGAGAATCACCGTTCCAGAGGATGTTTATTTGAGAGGAAACGACAAAAAGGTCAAGATTTCAGATATTAATTTAAATGAAAAGATAATTCTGAATCAATTTTAACCTCACCTCTGTATTTTCCAATCAATCTGAATCAGGGACTGAAGTGAGATCAGAAGGGATGAGCAAAACAGCATGTAAGTAACCCTGGAGGGTTCATTCATTAACTTAGACAGATCTGAACAGAGAAAAACCTAAAATAGCAACTTACAAGCACTCTCACCTATTAGAAAATACCCTGCAGGTGAATTTGGTAAATTCCCATAGCTGTGTCACACTGGAAATCTATGAAGAAGTTTTGTTCAAATAAAATGGTTTCAGTACCCACGATGCAGTGCTCGGGGGCCACGTTGGTTAGCAAGCTAAACAAGCGATAAAAAGGTAAACAAGGCCAAACACTTAACGTAACTTTCCACTGCAGTAAGTTAGAAAAGCGAGATAAACGTGCCAGATTGTGGAGCTACTGATGCTGTCGTTGCAAGAGAAGTTAACACAACCACAATGACAGCATGCACGGTATCATGGGGCAGCTCTGAAAACCCTCGAGATAATGTGGCCAAATGTGGATCAACAATTTATCGTTTGGGATTCTAAACGGGGTCAAGATGGAGGTGGCAAAAATCCAACCGGCGTCTTCTGTCATCGAGCCAGCAAACTTGGAGTAACAATTCACATTTGCTGGAACATTTGATACAATTTAAATTCTCTAATAGGCGACGTGCTCCTGCTTCATTTGAAACCGTTGATTTGATATATGTAGCTTTTTGATGCCTCGGGTCCGTAATAAAAAGTTGTGTTGGTGTCAAAGCCAGTGATCAATTGCAAGTTAATTGTAGGATTACTCTCCTCCCCTCTTCCCCTACCTCACATGCACAACTCACATGTATTATTATCTCCACCAACAAAGGTGGATAGAGGAATGTTTTCACCGCTGTTTGTGTGTCTGTCTGTGAGCAGAATATCTCAAAAAGTTATGGACAGCTTCGGACGAAACTTAGCAGAAAGGTTGGGTGTGTGACATGGACGAATTGATTAAATGTTGGTGAAGATCTCGATCCGGCCGATCAGTGGAATACAAAACGTGAACTGTTCAGCCTGGCGGAGCACACGCACTCGACTGAGTGCCGTTCTACTTACATCCGCCACCGAAGGTGAAGGAGGTTATGTTTTCAGCCCTTTCTGTCTGTTTGTCTGTTTGTTACTTGGAAAATCGAAGATTTTTCAAGAATATTGGTCAGTTGATTTTGTTATTCTGTCTGTCTCTGTCTGTCTGTCTGTTTGTCGCTGACAGGTCAACATTTTAAACCGACCTTCACGAAACCTCATCACATGGCAGAGTTTGTCATGAGGAAGAAGCCTGTTGTTTTTGAGGACAAAAGGTCAAAATGTCAACACAGTCAAAAGGTCTTTGAAAGAATTCCCGTTGAGTCTGGCATTTCACTCAAGCCGAGTGGCAGGGTCCCCAAGCAGCCATCAAACTTCTAGACTGGTCTCCCATCACTACTTTCTCCAACATCAACTCATCCTGGGAATTCTTTCAAAGAAACTTGCTCTCCCTCATGCAAAGATTTATCCCCTCTCGTCTTCAGTTGTCCTACCCTTCCTCCCGCCCTTGGTTCACTGAAGCTTGTGGTGAGGCAATTGTCCTGAAACAACTTGGCTTTGCCTCATGGAAAGCAAACGCAACTGAGGGCAATCTCAGTTCCTTCCATAAAGCTCGGAACAAGTGTGCATCTACCCTCAGGAGAGCCAGAAAATAACATCTTTCCAAGCTCAAGTCTGAACTCTCAAACCGCTTTCCCTCCTCCAAATTCTGGTGGCGTCTAATCAAATCTGTTTCTGGTGTATGTTCCCCCTCCATCCCCTCCCTTACTTCAAATGGCCACACTGCTGATACCGCACGTGAAAAGGCTGACTGCCTAAACTCGGTGTTTGCATCGAAATCTTGTGTCCAAAACCCATCGCTTCCTGTACCCACCTTACCCAGTCACACCCAGTTGTCCCTGGACTCTGTGTCCTTTTCCTTTGAGAAAGTGGAGACCTTTCTGTCGAGCCCCAACTCAGATTTTGCAACTGGTCCAGACGGCATCAGCCCACGTGTCCTAAAAACTGCACCTCTGCTCTTGCTCACCCTCTCTCTGTTCTATTCACCTTTCGTTTGCTCAAGGTCATCAACCATCTGCTTGGAAATCAGCAAACATCACTGCCCTGCACAAAAAGGTGCTAAAACAGATCCCTGCAACTACAGACCAATCAGCCTTCTCCCAATCATCAGCAAGGTTATGGAGTCCATCATCGCTTCAGATATTGAATTCTTCCTTTTCTCCAATGGCTTGATTTCCGATCATCAATTTGGTTTCAGACCAGGTCACTCTACCCTGGATATGCTGCTTCTGCTCTCCCAACAATGGATGGAGGTCCTCAATGCTGGACATGAAATCAGAGCCATATCCCAAGACATATTGCGTGCTTTTGACAGGGTCTGGCACCCTGCTGTGCTCACCAAACTCTCTTCCTATGGTATCCAAGGCCATCTCCACTCATGGCTCACAGACTTCCTCTCCTGTCACAGTCACCGTGTGGCCCTAAATGGAGTTCTTTCATCCCCCCTTCATGTCCAGGCTGGGGTTCCTCAAGGTAGCGTTCTGGTCCCTGTTCTTTTTCTGGTGTTCATCAATGATCTCTCTGACACTCTGGAAAATCCTCTTTATCTCTTTGCGGATGACTCCATCCTCTGCTGTACCATCAGTCATCCCTCAGACTGGCAAGCAGCAGTCTCTTCGCTCACTGCAGATCTGGATAAAATCACAAACTGTTCCAACACATGGAACATGTCTTTCAATCCGGACAAATCTCACACTTTCACTCGGTCTCTCCAAAAGGACCGTTTGGACCCCCCCTCCCATACACTTTCTCAACAATCCTCTGGAAGAAGTCCTTTCTTTCAAGCTTCTGGGTCTCACTATCTGCCATGATCTTTCCTGCGAAAGACACATTTCCAACCTGGCCTCCAAAGCCAGTTGCTGACTGGGAATCCTCCATCCTGCAATGTCCTTCTTCGGCCCACCTGAGCTCCTGACCAGATACAAAGCTTTTGTCCACAGCCTGATGGAGTACTGCTCTCCCTTCTGGGCTGGTGCTCCTGCCTCTCACCTTTCTCAGCTTCACGCTGTAGAAACCAAGGCATTTCGGATCATTGGTATCTCTCGTGATGAGGCTGAGTCTTTGGGCCTCTCACTCTCTCACCACAAGCAGGTCGGTGGTCTTTCTGTTTCTATGGTCTCCTCTCCGATCTCGCCCCCCCACCACCCCCCCTGCTCTGTCTGCGATTTGTCCCCACCATATTTCCACAGTGCGCTCAAGGCCACCATAAACCTCCTTCTGCTAAAACTACTAAAATCACGAATCACTGCTCACTTTCCCTCTTTCATTCCTCTTTTTTCCCACCTTTGGAATAAACTCGCTCACTCTATTCAATCCCATTCTTCCCTCCAGGCCTTCAAAACAGCTGTTCACCACCACCTCTTATCGTCCCCAATCCAAATCCTCGATCTTTTCTACCCCCGATAATTAATCCACCCAAACCCACTTCCTTCAAATTCCCTGCTTTCCTTCCTAAAAGTCCCTGTAATGTCCATCTTGTATTCCTCATGTTCGCTGCCCCATCCCTCTCCCTTCCACAGATCTAATGTCTCTGTTCCCCACTGTTTGTCCTTCCCACTCCCACCCCTCTTGTCTCATGCCCCTCTTCATGTGTGTTGTATGTTTGCTTTCATATGAGCCTCGACAAGGTATACTATATATACATGTATATATATATATATATATATATATATATATATATATATATATATATATATATATATATATATATATATATTATATATATATCGGCCAAAGGCAAACAACTTAGGTGAGATTTCTAAAATCCTCAATTTTCATCTGATTGACTTGAAATTTGAAGTGGATATATGTTTCATGTCACTCAATTCAACTAGCCAATTATTTTTGAGGTCAGCCTTGACCAAAAGGTCAATATAGGCCAAAGGTCAACAACTTAGGTAAGATTTCTATATTCCTCACATTTCATCCAATTGACTTGAAATTTGAAGAAAATATATTTATATTTCTTGTCAATGAATTCAACAAGCCAATTATTTTTGAGGTCAACATCAACCAAATGGTCAACATAGGCCCAAGGTCATCAACTAAAGTGGTATTTCTAAAATCCTCAATTTTCATCCGAATGACATGAAATTTGAAGTGGATTTATATTTCATGTCACTGAATTAAACCACCCAATTATTTTTGAGGTCAAAATGGACCAAAAGGTTAACATGGACCAAAAGGTCAACATAGGCCAATGGTCAACAACAAAAGTGGGATTTCTAAAATCCTCAATTTTCATCCCATTGACTTGAAATTTGAAGAGGATTTGCATATCAGGTCACTGAATTCAACCACCAATTATTTTTGAGGTCCACAAAGGCCAAAAGGTCAACATAGGCTGAATTTCTAAAATTATCAATTTTCATCTGATTCACTTGAAATTTGAAGAGGAGTTGCATATTTGGTCATTGAATTCATCAAACCAATTATTTTGGAGGTCAAATTTGTTTTATGGATTTTTCAAGTGTCGTACTCTGCAGAACGTCTCGTCTTCTTCTTGTTTGTTTGTTTGTGTGCAGGATATCTCAAAAGGTTGTGGACGGATCCAGATGAAATTTTGTGGACAGGTTTGACGTGTGCACGGATGAACTGATGAGATTTTGGTGAAGATCCGGATCTGGATCTGGCTACTAGAATTTTTCAGTGATTCTTCACCATTGAGATACAAAGCCAAAAATGATATGTAGCACGATATCTCAAAAAGTTGAAGACAGATTTGGATGAAACTTGGTGGACATCTTTGGTGTTTGACACGAAAGAAAATAATCAATTTTGGTGAAGATCCGAATCCGGATGCGGATCTGATATATTTTTAAGTGATTCTTCACCATTGATAGATCGTGCCAAACTGATATATAGCATGATAGCTCAAAAAGTTGTGGACGGATTCGAACGAAACTTGGTGGACACGTTGGGTGTGTGACGAGGAAGAAGTGATTCTATTTTAGTGAAGATCCAAATCCGGATCTGGATCCGAGAATTATTTAATATTTAAAGTGATTCTTCACCATTGAGAGATCGGGCCAAAAACGATATCGTACACTGTGTAGCATGATATTTCAAAAATGTAATGGGCCCCATATGTTCTCGTGGATCGGGCATTGCGTGGCGGCGGTATGCGCTCTACCGAGTGCCCTTCTAGTGTAGTATGTGAATGGCTTCTGATGCCACAATGGCAAAAAAAACAAACAACCCCCATCTCACTTTCAATACCATGAAGTCGACCAATTCGATGAACTCCCCAGTGATCAACTCATCAAGCCGCCATTGTCAATGATAAATTGAGAAGACACAGCGAGGTTTCCCCATTCCAAATTGTGAGGTTATTTTACAGATTATAAATCAATTTCATGTTCATGATGTTCAATGGCGTGTAAACGAGTAATTATGTAACCAAAATGTTGGATGGTATCTTCAGCACATTTAGACTCTCTAAAATGAACAGAGTGGCGAAAATAAATCAACGGTTAAGAGGAGAAAAAAGGATCAGCAAGGCTTTCAGTCTGAAGCCAAAGAGGAGGAGTAGAGGATGTAAGGCTGGTATATATTATCTGGAACAAAACGATGGGGTCGAATATGTAAAAGTAGATTACCATTTCTAAAAACTTCGGCATGTAAACTGAATGAATGTTTTTTGCTATATTACCTGGTATTCTTATAAATCCATAAATTTTCATTTCAAAGAAGAATTGATAAATGGTTTGCATTATAAATTCCTTGGCAATTGATAAATTCAAATGAATGGGCGAATAGCAAGATTGTAGCCTCAGTGTGTGTGTGTGTGTGTGTGTGTGTGTGTGTGTGTGTGTGTGTGTGTGTGTGTGTGTGTGTGTGTGTGTGTGTGTGTGTGTGTCCATTTGTCAAATCTATATAATCCATCTGCATTTTGTAAAACGTGTTACTAACCCCATTGAACAAAAAGTTCCAACAAAAGCCTTGGGTATAAAACGTTGACATCAAAACATCAGCCGTGGTGGTGTCATAAAAAGAGCAGTGAGGGTCTTGTAACCTGGTGTTGGTGGGTTTTAATTTATTTAGCTCAAGCTTGGAGCAACGATAAATCCAAATAGTCAGGAATAATGTTTTTACGAGGCAGGAAAAGTGGGGCAGAGCGGATAACTTGCACATAAGTACAAGTATCTAGAGGTTTCTCGGTAATTTGAATCTCCACCAAGACAAATTTAATAATTACAATATGGTCCTATGTAGGTGGAGTCACAGAACACCCTCACCAATTTGAATCAGTCACTCAACAATCAAACAACTCAGGTGACAGGATATCAGGATATCTCAAAGATGTCATGGATGGATTTGGACAAAATTTGGTGGAGAGGTTGGGTACGTCGCAAGGACGAAATGATTCGATTTTGGTGCAGATCCGAATCCAGATTTGGCCCATCAGTGGGATACAGAACGTAAACCGTTCAGTCTGGTGGAGGTACGCGCTCTTCTGAGTACCTTTGTAGTTCCATCTGCTTTCTTAGTTCCTCAATGAATATTTTACTTGTTTGGCTCTTTTACTGCAGATTTCTTCCTCAGGGCTTTACCCATCAAAAACATCTATTTTTCCTTCGTCATCTTTGTCTTTATTAAGGCCAGGTTCTCAGCTCATTACAATGCTCCTGGTATGACCATGGCAATGTACATCCTGATTTTTCTCCACTACGAGTCATCTTTAGATTTTCTGGTTATTTTCCATACGTTTGATTTGTGAGGTATTGATCATGCATATGATCTACCTTCTCTGTGTTTGTTCCAAAGCTTTTCAGCAGTTATCAATGCAACTAAAGAAACTGCTAACAAGGTTACATTATCAGCATATTCCATGTCCTGCACATTATCAAATGTAGTCGTCTCGAGCAAACTTGTAGTGTCACTCACTTTGTTATTGGAAACTGAACACCTGATTACTGTATCTCATAATTTTATATAAAGGTATGAGAGATATATATATATATATATATATATATATATATATATATATATATATATATATATATATATATATATATATATATATATATCTCTATATATCTATCTATCTATCTATCTATCTATCTATCTATCTATCTATCTATCTATCTCTCTCTCTCTCTCTCTCTCTCTCTCTCTCTCTCTCTCTCTCTCTCTCTCTCTCTCTCTCTCTCTCTCTCTCTCTCTCTCTCTCTCTCTCTCTCTCTCTCTCTCTCTCTCTCTCTCTCTCTCCTCTGGTTGCATCATTGGTTGGGACGCAGCTATGCCGCTGATGCAGTGTCCCCCTTACTACTACACCGGTGCTCATTTTGCCGACCTCGGAAGAATGACAGGCTGAGTGAACCTCCTGGTGTATTTTAATTCAGCGGTCAACGGGGCTTGAACTCAGGACCCCAGGATCCCAAGCCACCACCCAAACCACTAAGCCAACACCAGGCTTCAGGTATGAGATGCAGTAATCAGTTGTCTCTATCAAATCAGATATTCAACTCAGGATAATCATTGTGAAGACTTGCATCACTGAAACGAGGAGACTGATTCCTCTAGCCCTGTTTCCTGGTGACCTTTCTTGTGCAGTGGTTCCATTTGCTCCTTGACACGGTGGTTGTTCTTTCACACATCAACACAGCTACTATCACTCACAACTTGCACTTTAATTAAACTTTCTCTGACATATTTATATATTTCAACCTGTATGTTATCTATTCCAAGGAAATGATTTCTCATTCGTCATACAGCCTTCTTCTCCTCTTTCAACGGTTACCCCTCTTTCCCAACGTGTGCTTCATGCTGTTTAGGAATACTCTTTCACTACCTGCTTCTCTTTTCAGCATTGTTTGATCCTCTCCTTTCCATCTGTTCAAAAACACGTTCCTTCATTAACAATCCACTTGATCCTTCAGCATCTCGATCATATCCAGTGCAAGCATTTTGTTGAGGCCTTTGCGGTTAAATCTGCGTGATATTGAGAATAATTCCTCTTTTTTTTGTATACGTAGTCGAGGCTCGTGGACGAGCTAGTACAAGTACACTGAACGGATTGGGGTGAAACAGGAACAGCAGACAGTGGGGAGGGGGAGGGCACCAATAGTATGGTTGAAGGCCAAGAAAGAGGGAGGTGGACAAAAAATTGGCATGGGGAGGAATGGGGAGCAGGATAGGATGCATGGAGTGGACAATATGGATACGGAACGAATCTCTGAGGAGGGAAAACTGTAAATTTGGAAGGAGGGATTGGGGTGGGCGGGGGTAGGGGGTTAACGAAGGTATAAAATATCATGATTTTGGATTTCCATTTCTCGAAGTTGTTTCTCTAACTGCATCTTGCGTCTCTTCCGAAAGTCTTCTCCAATCTCTATCGGACACTTTTCATTTCCATTTTAAACTTTTCATTTAGTGCATCTTTCTGTGCCTGTCTTACCTCTGATTTTACTTCGTGTTTGTGTGTTGTACTGGCATTGTGAGCTATCCCATACAGTTTGATAATGTAATAATGTTCTCGTGACTATGACACTACAGTGCAAACTACCTATTAGAAGTTTGTTTTGTTCAGCCAAGCCGTCGGGGTTTCCTTTGTTTAATTTCAATTTTCCTGATACCTCTCCAGATCTGCTGGTGAACCACACACAGGATAGGATGGCGTGTGGGAGACACTCCTTGATGGTCAGGATAAATGTGGGGATGGGCCAGTGTGACGCCTGATTACTGGGACAGAAACAGTGAAGGGGGACATATCTGATGTAGTCTCTGCTGCTCTGTACGACACAGTCTTGCATATCATTTTTAAGTCACTCCATCTTGTAATAATATACATATAAACAATGGATTTTACTAACTGCAAGTTTAGAAGAGTTTGATAACCGCTGTGGGAAATGAGACGTGGCTGATATTTTGAGCATTAACCCTTTGTAAGATCAAGAAACGGAGGGAGGGGGGAGGTGAACATCAAATATTTGGTGATAATTCTCTCTATCATATTCTTGGTAGTCCCATCACAAGATCATCAAGTCATATTACTATTTCAACTTTGTATGACATGACTCAGCGATGCCAAGATCATGTGTTAATCAGGAGACATTATCGTTTTCTTCTTCTCTCAGTCCATGTTGACCCAAACTCCGACCCGAGGTTTGTGCATTTTTTGCAAAGTGTCAAAAACAAGAATTCGGCCATGAGCTGGCACACTACTTATTACAACCTGCTGCAGCTCTTCAGCAAAAGCTTATTTATATTTTACATCTGTGCATGCTCAGTCGAAATGTAACCAATAAAAGTTTTGGGCTGGTTACCTGAATGATGATACAGTTTTGGGATAGTTACCTGAATGACTTCACAGAGTTTTGGGCTGGTTAACTGAATGACTTGATCCAGTTTTGGGCTAGTTACCTGAATGACTTCACAGAGTTTTGGGCTGGTTACCTGAATAACCTCATACAGTTTTGGGCTGGTTACCTGAATGACTTGATACAGTTTTGGGCTAATTACCTGAATGACTTGATACAGTTTTGGGCTAGTTACCTGAATGACTTGATACAGTTTTGGGCTAATTACCTGAATGACTTGATACAGTTTTGGGCTAATTACCTGAATGACTTGATACAGTTTTGGGCTAGTTACCTGAATGACTTCATACAGTTTTAGACTGGTTACCTGAATGACTTCATACAGTTTTGGGCTAATTACCTGAATGACTTGATACAGTTTTGGGCTAATTACCTGAATGACTTGATACAGTTTTAGACTGGTTACCTGAATGACTTCATACAGTTTTAGACTGGTTACCTGAATGACTTGATACAGTTTTGGGCTAATTACCTGAATGACTTGATACAGTTTTGGGCTAGTTACCTGAATGACTTGATACAGTTTTGGGCTGGTTACCTGAATGACTTGATACAGTTTTGGGCTGGTTACCTGAATAACTTCATACAGTTTTAGACTGGTTACCTGAATGACTTGATACAGTTTTGGGCTGGTTACCTGAATGACTTGATACAGTTTTGGGCTAGTTACCTGAATGACCATACAGTTTTGGGCTGGTTACCTGAATGACTTGATACAGTTTTGGGCTAGTTACCTGAATGACCATACAGTTTTGGGCTGGTTACCTGAATGACTTCATTCAGTTTTGGGCTGGTTAGCTGAATGACTTCATACAGTTTTAGGCTGGTTACCTGATTGAGTTGTCCGATGTTTGAGGTGTTGTACTGTGTTCCAGATACTCTTGGAAGCCTTTTTTTTTTACTGAATTAGAACATTTTTCATTTGAAATAGTCATATTCAGTGTGACCACTCCTCATTTTCATAAATGCCAAGAATTCACAAGGTTTCGGAAAAGCGATGATAAGAGAAAACCGATACGCCAAGAAAACCTACAGAAAACCAAGATGCCAAGGTGAACAATGAATAGCCAAGATATTGTGAAAAAAGCCAAGGAGTGGTCACACTGGTCATATTGCTCTGAGCTTGAAGCACATCAAAATATAACCTGCGCTCCATATGTTAATGTGTCAAAATAAGTAAATGAATGTTGAGAATTTGACTTTTCATCAATTTTAAAGATCTCTGGAATGTATATATCTGAATTGTGGAGTAAGCTGTATAAATAAATTGATGAGTTTTGTGTAGAAAGGTTCCTGGATTCATCTTGGAGAATAGGAGGGGGGCGGGGGGGGGGGAAGACATGAAAGAGGTTCAACAGGTCACACACCTGTCTCCAACAAGGAGCAGGATCAGGACCTCTGTGTCATGGCAAGCTTCAGAAAGTGCCGGTTGGACGTTCAGGGCTCTGACTCGAAATAATAAAGTGTTGTTAATAAAGATCATGTATTATTAGCAGCTCAATGTCTCAATAATGGATTTGGCTGAAAAGAAAGTGCCCAGCTCACCTCTGGCTTTGGAAACTGTAGCTCTGAAATGTCAGTTTACGAGAGGCTGCTGCCAGTGGTTGTTCCCAAAAGATTTAGGGAATGGGTCTATATCAAGGAATGGTCAAATACGATAGTGGATGAGTGTGTCAAGCATTTTTATTCCATTTTGGTTAAAGGTCAATTCCATGTGTTAGAACAGTCCTTAATCAAATTTAGTCCAGCAGTTTACAACACTGTCAATTGCAGTATGGAAAATTCAAAGAAAACCAAAGCAAAGATTTAATCAAAAAAGACAAAGGCAGAGAATTCCAATATTTTAGTTACAAGGTGGCCTTCATCTATGAATGCTTATACTGTGTGTTTCCAAGACTCGAATATGCCCTTTAAGGGGCAAAGCAATCATCTATTGGCTTGCAAAAGTTTTCATAACCCAATGGTTATGGTAACAATTGTGGGGTACAAAGTAGACAAATATTTGAAGTATACTGTTTTTTTTACACCATCAACTCTTTGAATCATCTGTCCAGCTCTATCTAACATTGCTTGGTCAAACTGGCTCGCCACACAACACAATTATATTTGCTACCTCCATTTCTGCATCCTCCTTTTTTTCCCCATCTGGGGATCCATATTCCAGTTTCTGACATCATGAAGGATGGCTCATTGCTTACCACTAGTGGAATGCTTGTTGAGTAAAACCAAATATCAGGTTGTGTCAAAGGCATCAAAGATAAAGTGAGAAACTTTTGCTGACAGTTCTGGATGTCAATTCAATTGTTGGCTCACAAGAATGAGCAAAAATGTGCTGGGAAGATAAAAAAAACAATCTCATCTGAAACTCATTCTGAAAAAAAAACAGAAGATAATGTTGAGATAATCTATAAATATATGTTGGTTCATCTCGCAAAAGTCAGGTAGCAGACTTACTGATTTGTAGGAAACGGCATCAGTTGGAACTGGCAACAATTCATTAAACCCCAAATAACCACAATGATAAACATCGAGGGTTCAACTACTTCGTTTTCTCAACTGAACTGATGCCTCGTGTTGATAAGAATGCACGTTCAAATTTCAAAGAGCATATCGAGATGTGTATCGTGTACTAATGTCCTTGTTATTCACATTAAACTACACTGATGTCCCGGACTCTCCGTAAAGGCCAGCAGTGCACGTACACCTGTGTAAAGCAGTACCACTGGCTCCTTTTTTTATATTAACATAAAAAAATCCAATTTTAACAGTTTGTAACTGTAATTGAAGAACGATTACCACTAGTGGAATGCTTGTTGAGTAAAACATGTTGTACCACTTCCCCTCAGGATTATTTGTTGCGATATCAATCGTTGTCGAAATTAGGGGCGTGCTTGCCAAGCAGCTCAACTGATTTAAAGCTCTCAACCAAGCACTCCGATGGAACGGAGTGCTCGACAATGCTCAACAACATGGCAGTTTCCAATGTAATCAATGATATCGTGGTACTCGAGCAAATGCTGTCCGGGCCGTCATTTTCCGTTTTACTCGATCATGTTGTAACAACTTCCCCAAACAATTTTCTTGTGGTAGCACCACAGCTACAGCTACAGAGTAAGAGGGAAAGAAATAAAGAAATGGAGAGTCAGAAGGAGGAGCCCCCTGCCAAGGTTATCTATGGACCTACTGCTGTGCATTTTGGGGAGGGGGGTTTGTATGTTTGTAGATCTTAAAGAATGAGGATGAAAAGTAGAAGTAACAATAAAAGTATGAACTGCTTGTTTCAATGATATCATGAGTATACATAATAGGGGTATCCTTCTTAACATTTCATTGGTTGTGGCATCGCTTTGAATTCGACTATGGCGGCCATTTTGCCAGCACACGGAAGCACCTCTCATTGATCTCTCTTCATGAAGCAAGCTCGGCAAATTAGTTTAATGGAAGCTTTTTCCCAAAGTAAAAACCCCACAACCAAAATGAACACTTGATGCCAACAACAGCTAATTCAGATAGTGATATGGGGCTTCACCTTGAACTTAAAGGTAAGCTAGCTACACAATAGGCCTTTAATAATTATCGGTCCCATGGGGAGAGGGTGTTTCTAGTATTGTTCAATCAATTATCGTTCATTTATGATCTATTTTCTTAAAAATAGATAATTAATCATTCGGCATGGGTTTATGTGTTGTTGTGTTTGACTTGTGTACACACCGAAACTGCTGGACGAAATGAGTTGAAGTTTGGTGGTTGTACTTAGGGTGTGCCCGGAGAGTTTTTAAGTGTAATAAAAAAAAATCCATAGTCACTGTGAGTTTGGGAGCAGTGAGATGACGCAAAATGTCGACGTAAATGGGTATCATATAGCGCTGCTCCCAGGTGGGAGAGTGTATTACAAGTCCCAGAGGTCTAAAGTACGTTTTATATAATAGCATCTCTGAATGAAACCTTAAAAGAATCAAAAAACTACTTGGCCAACTTAGATACCCGCTCCGTATTTATACACTCTAAACGTACTGACAAAATAAGTTGAAAAGTGTTGGTTGTACTCTGGGTGTGCATGGGAACATTGCACAAGTTGGGAAGTTGGGATGGCCACCTTCAACTTAGATTTTTAACCTTCATGTCAGGGATGGAGGAGGAGCATACACCAGAGACAGACTTAACAAGGCACGACCAGGTTTTAGAGGAGGGAGACAAATTTTGAAGGAGAGTGAATGAGAGGTTGCAAGTTCAATCTTGGGTTTGGACAGATGTTGTTTTCTCACTCTCCTGAGAGTGGACACACTTGTTGTGGGTTTTGTGGAATGATCTGAGATTACCTTCGGTCAAGTTTGCCTTCTAGGAAGAAAAGGCAAGTTGCTTCAATGCAACTGCCTCACCGCAATATAACTGAATTATAGGGGGAAGAAGGGTAGAATAACTGAAGACAAGATTGGATGAATCTATGCTGAAGAGAGCAGCTTTCTGTGGAAGAATTCCCATGCTGAATTAATATCAGGGGTAGTAGATATAGGAGACCAGTCTTGAGGTGAGATAGCTGCTTGCCATCCCTGCCTGTCTGCCTGAGTGAAATGCCAGACTCACCATGCTGAAGAGGCTCTCTGAGAATACAAAAGAGATGTTCACTCACGCAAGCACATGATCAGATGAACCAATTTGAGCAGAGAACAAGCAGGAGACATGAGCAGGGAGGTTTGTCATCACCATGTCAAGAAGGGAGGATTTTACAATGGGAGAAATCTGGGCCAGAAAGTTCACAGAATGAGTCAGTCCCATGATGTCACAGAAGTCCTTTGCTCAAGTGCCATGGCTGGTGGGAGAGGTATTAACACTGAGCGAATTTGCCATGGTGATGATTTAAATCATGACATAAGAGGAAGACAGAGTTGTCTGAGAGATGATGAAATGTTCACTGTTTGGAGGATGATACAACACACAGACAAACAAGAAGTGGGAGCGGAGGGGAAGTCACAGCCATAGGTACTCCTGGGGGTTGGGAATTGTAAGATCGGTAGACGAAGAGTAAGAAATTGAGATGTTGATGTAAAGTGCAACTCTGCCAGCAGGACAGGTGCAGGCCTATCAAATTTGAGGTGACAACAGCCAGGGAAGACACTCAGGAATGAGGAATGTCCTATGGGAGGAAAGATTCTGTTAAACAGATGATGTCCAGTTTATCAGCAGCAGCATGGATTGAGAGATCCGTCAGGTTGGAGTGGAGGCCTCCGATGTATGAGGTCCACACAGTTAGAGACAGAGGAGGAGGTGTTGTTGGCAGGATACAGGTACGTGAAAAAGATTGAGGAGATGAGGTTGGGCAGGGGAGGAAAGCTAATGGGAAGGGGCAGGGAGCTGGGAGCGTGCAGTACAGGGGGTTCGCTGAGAGAAGGCAGAACGAAGGGAAGGCTGAAAGGAAGCAGGACTAAGGGAAATGAGAAGCGGTGGGAGGAGGGTGAAGCTGGGAGGGTGCGGGACGAGGGGGGTGCTGAGAGGAGTGGGGTGGGGAGGATGGGAATGTACCGGGTGAGGGGAAGATGGAAATGTTTTGACATGGAGGCGTTTGACAATGTTAAAGAACATGAAGTTAAAGGACTGAAACCCGGATAGACAGCTCCGTTTGATCTTTAACCAATGATGACCTTAAATCTGTTGGCATGCAAGGCCGAGATGAAGCCTCTGGAGGTAACGCTTTGGTCTGTACATGTATGGGACTCACTTCCGTTTGAGATTGGGTGGGAGCGCTTCATCATGCTCCACACATTTTGGATAAATATATATATATATATATATATATATATATATATATATATATATATATATATATATATATATATATGTATATTATCAGGGTGTGCTTACGCATTGTGCAAGCATACAAACTGTGCTTCCCCATTATCTTGGGTGACTCACCTGCATATTTTTTCATTTTTTATCTTGCCAAAACTTCGTTTTTGCAAGATCTGTTACTTGGTAAGTTTTTTTGTTTGTTTGTCTGTAATCATTGGATTTTTCACATTTATATCATTCTGTAGAGCACAATTCTCATCGGAAACTCTTGTGGGTACACATATCGTAGTATTATTACAATACCCTTCAGCACACATAAAGGTCAAGGTCAAGGTCAAAGGTCAAGGTCACTTAGCGGTAAATCATGGAGGTTAGCGCCTGAGGTCCTTCATGCTTAGCGCCTGAGGTCAAACATATTTGACCCCAAGGTCAAATTTTCAAGTTTTAGGAACTACATTGTGTAGTACCTCAAATTGAACACCTCGATGAGTGCTTTCTAGATATGTCAAGCTTGAGACATTATGACGTCATTTGGTGACGTTATGAGGCAAACGCATATTTTTCATGGTTACTCTGTAGAACGATTCTCATCGGAATCTCTCGTAGGCAGATATTCCTCAAGGAGTCGCTCCTCGTGGATAGCAGCTCTGTTCACCTCAGTGTGACCTTAAAGAAGTCACACGTGGTCACCTTTTGGCAAGATACGGGTCACCCTGTGGGTGACATTGGTTTATTTTTTTTTTTGTTTTGTTTGTCTGTAATCATGTATCGATCACTCTGCAGAGCACAGTTATCATTGGAAATTTTTGTAATTCGCATATCAGAGGCCTATAGAGGTCCCTTTCAGCGCATAAAATTTTGAAGGTCAAGGTCAAAGGTCAAAGTCACTTTGTTGCAAATCAGGAGAGTCGACGAAACCCTTATTTTTTTAGTAATTTTGATCGGATCGTCTTCAAACTTCATGGGAATATAGTTCATGGTCTGGCGCTCAGCTGATTAATTTTTGGTGGTGATCGGCCTTGACCTTCATGGTTAGCGCTGGAGGTAAAAAGTTTTTGACCCAAGGTAAAATTTTGAAATCTTAGATACCATATCAAGTAATACCTCATATGAAAGCGCTTGATGAGTGCTTTCCAGATCTGTCAAAAGTTTGACACTATGACGTCATTTGATGACGTCATGACGAAAAAACGGATTTTTCATGAAAATTTTATTTCCTCAGTTCTCATCAAAATCTCTTGATATTTCATGTACAATGGTCCTGGAGAGATACCATTAACCGTACGAAAATATAAAGGTCAAGGTCAAAGGTCAAGGTCACAAAAAGGTCAAGCATCAAGGTCGACGAAACCCTTATTTTTTGAGTAACTTTAATCGAATAAATAAGTCACTCATGTTCACATTTTGGAAAAATACTGGTCACCCTGGGGGTGACATTGGCTTATTTTTCTTTTATTTATATTTCATTTCTGGATATTGGCTGATGACTGTAATTTTCTCCAGTGTACTGGCTTTTATTTCCACCGTCACACAAAATTTCAGCTTCCTACATCACCCAGAAGGTACCGCTCTTTAATATCAGTGAGTGAGTCAGTGGTTAGAAAGAGCCATGCATATATACATATATATATATATATATGTATATATATATGTATATGTATATACAGTCATGCGCCGCTTAGCGACGTTCCGGGCAATGGCGGATCGCATATACGACGGGTCTGCCAGCTCTGAAAAAAAAAAATAAAAAAAATGAAAAAATATGTAGCTGAAAAATTCCTATAGCCGAGTGATGTAGCCTCGTATAAAAATAGCACATACAATTATGTACACTCTACAGAACATAATACCTCATAATGATAATAAACAACGACAGTGTGGCCCTGTTATAATGCGATCGTTGAGGTCCATAAGATGTCATCGCTAAATCGGGATTCAAGGAAATCGGCTTTCAAACTGAACCAATGTTTGCACGTTTACCTTCCAGCAAGTAAATTACCTTTGAATTGAAGAATTTCGCGAATAAATCGTTGTTGTTCGTCAATTAAAACACAAATTTATTTTTAGTGAAGCTTTTTATGTCGTTAAAACAATCGCACTTTTCCGAAAATATATCACAATTGACAGGTGCTCGTTTATTCATTTGTAAATTATAACATCAATGCAATGATTACGTATTTATAAAATCCAAACGCTATTTATTCATCTTTCTATAATAATCGATGCGAGAGGAGGTTGTAAGCTGCTGCTAACAACACTGTTGGCCGTCATGAACTGCACAAAGGTAAATCTAACGCGTCTTCTGTCTCTTGGATGTGTGTTACAATTGCCGACAGTATTCAGTACAGTAACATGCTGTACAGGTTTGTATCTGAGGAGCAATAGGCTACACCATATAGCTTAGGTGTCTAGGTTTGTTTAAGTATGATGTTCGAAAACGAAAATGAAAAAAAAAATGATGTTCGCACAACGACGACGTCGCTTAACGACGCGTTTCTCAGAACGTAACCCCATCGTTAAGTGGCGCATGACTGTATATACATATACATACAGTATATACTGTATAATCGATCACAGCAATGCGAGGAAAATTATGTGGCACAGTCATAGGGTAAATTTACAGAATGTACAGCAGGGAAAGCAAGGAATTTTTGGGTGCGGCATTAGAAATGCAAATATTTACAAAAGAAGAAAGGTGCAAAGTTACCCGAGAACCTTCTACAATCTTACTTATGTTACACAGGTTACAGGCACCATCACCCCATCACGCACGCACACACGCACACACGCACACACGCACACACGCACACACACACACGCACACACACACACACACACACACACACACACACACACACACACATCCAAGGAAATTAGATTTAGCCCAGAAAGAGGAGAAACCGTTTAGGTGTAGCGACCTCGTTATACCTGGCGTGGTCGAGGGACCGATGCAACCCAATCACTTCGGAAGGGGGGGGAGAAAACTGTTTTCTTTTTTCTGTTATTTTTCTGAAACACAAAAACTACTCCTCAGAGAGGAAAAATTATGAAGTAGAAGTTGCTTCAAATTAACCCAAACCTACCGGAAAATTATAATTTTTCAGTTTGACCAAAAAATTGAACTGGGGCGGTAATCTATCAATATAATAATACAATGGTCCATCCATCTGTTTGTGTGTGACTTCCTTCCATCAAATAGCAATTAAAGGCATCATTCATCTGCCATGTTGGTCTTACGGGAAGCTAAAGACTAATTTGGAGCGGTCATATTCACAATTTCCATGCCCTCTCTATAAGTTTTCCCTTCAGTGTAAAACGACCAATGCGACTTAAAAGGATCATCCAACATTGAAATGTTGGGGCCATTCGGCATCACGGGCCTTTGTAACGGTAATAAACTTTCATTGTGTAAAATGAACCAAGGTACTAACATTAACTGAGGATTAGTACTTTCATTGTGTAAAATGAACTAATGTATCAATATGAACCGAGGATGTGCTGCGATATAATTGCTGTTAAGAAATATGATTTCTTTCTTTTTTAAGATATGATTATGATTTATTTTATTTTAAATATGATTATGATTTCTCTTTCAACCAAGACAAAAATTAAAGGGATCCTTCCTCTTTTTTTTTCTATCATGGTATTTTTGCTGTGTGCTTCCAGTTAGTAAATTATAACTGAAGTAAAGAGAGATTAAAAAAAAAAAGAGAAAAGAATGAAAGAAAAGCATTGCATCTCAAATGGTCTTCCTTGATGTCTGTTAGTCATGCCATTGTTGTCAATAAGAGGAGATAAAAGTAGATTAGATCATGAAAATTTACCAGATTCTCAAAAACTGATTGTTTAATTTGAATTTTAAGTTTTGATTCTCGAAAAATTACAACCCAGATCTTTAGCCCATTTCTCATGCCAACTGCATTCATGTTGGATATCGTTCAAACTACTTTATTGACATTGATAGAGATTAAATGCATGAAAATAATTGGTTACAGGCCATTTAAATACAATGAACAAGGAAGGTATGAAAAGAATGATAAAAGGGTGTGTCAGAATAACAAAGCTAAACATAAATAATCAATATATTAAAAAAAAAAAACAGAGAAAAGACTGATCGACAAAGGAAAAGAGGTAAAAAGATGGAGATAGCATGAGTAAAAGAAAAGTGAGAAATTTAGGTTACGATGTGGAGTGGGATGCTCGAAAGACAGGCTGAAGGGGCAAGGTTTTGAGGTCAAGTAAGTGGGAATTTATGGAAGGTGGGAGGGAAAGGTAAAAGGGGGGTAGAGACACACACACACACACACACACACACACACACTGTAATAGTAAGAGTGAGAGTGGGTGACTCGGTCGAGTAAAGAGATCAAGTAAAGGTGAAACAAAGACACAAGGATGATGAGGAAAATCAGGAGACATACAAAGAACAAAAGTGAGAGCAAAAATAAGGGTCAGATTGCAAATAAAAAAAGAGGTGAGAGAGAGAGAGAGAGAGAGAGAGAGAGAGAGAGAGAGAGAGAGAGAGAGAGAGAGAGAGAGAGAGAGAGAGAGAGAGAGAGAGAGAGAGAGAGAGAGAGAGAGAGAGAGAGAGAGAGAGAGAGAGAGAGAGAGAGAGAGAGAGAGAGAGAGAGAGAGAGAGAGAGAGAGAGAGAGAGAGAGAAAAGAGAGAGAAAAGAGGCTGAAGGAGAAACACAGGGGGTAAGGAGAGTGGAATTATCATGAGCGAGGTGCCTTGACAACGCCACCCTGCGTCGCAGCAACGGTTGCCTCTATGGGTTTCCATGGAAACTCGGGAAAGAGATGACAGAAGTGGGAGGGAGTGAGGAAGGAGTTTTGGGGGGAAGGTGGAGGGTGTTGCAGGAATAATGGGAATGAGTGAAGAGAAAGAAAGACAAATCATTTATATGGTCGAGGACAATGGACCAGCATCAAAAAGGTTGTTGTGTGTGTTTGAGAAATAAAGAGGGAGAGATGGAGACAATGAAACAAAGAGAGTATGAGAGAGACAGAGACAGAGAGAAATTTTATTATTTTGCAGAGAGGGATGGGTCAAAAAACAGAATAAGGTGTTGAAATATATATGACACACTTACAACGGTTTAAATAAATTTTAAAAAAGGAGAAAGAATGACCGATTCAGAAAATTAATAAAACAAAGCAGCAAACAGAAGAGAAGAAGATGAGGTAAGAGGGAGATAACACAAATGAAGAGGGGAAAGGATAAGTGAAACAGATGGATAGAGGAATAGAACAAGACAGAAAGGAGAAGCAAAAACCTTTGTTAACACATACACAATTTGTGACATTGACAGCTGATATAGGCATCAAGACTGGCATAATGTCAAAACAACAAAGAAATATACGTACAAAAGAGCTAGAAAGAGCAAAAAAAAAAATCATGCATTTGGAAAAGGTCATGGAAAGAGTTTACGAAGACGTAGAAAAGGGTAAAAATCCTCCTGGGATTGGACGACATATAGAGAAAGGGAGAGAAGGGAGACAAGTAAGGGGATGAGCGAGAGGGTGAGATAGCAGTTGAGAGATCTGTTGAAGCTGGAGCCATGTGCAACTATAATGAAGGAAGAATTTGGGGGCAAATTGTAAATTTCTGGAAAAAGGCTACAACAGTGGGAAGGAGCTCCAATTGCCTTTGATCATCCTTGAGATGGATTTGCAACTTGATTGGAGTCCACGTGTGGCCAACTCAATTGATTGGACATGATTTAGAAAGAAACACACCTTTCTATACAAGGTTCCACTGGTGACATTGCACGTCAGAGCAGCAACTCTACAATGAAGTCCAAGGAACTGTCTGTAGAACTCCAAGATGGAATTGTGAGGAGGCATAGACCTGGGGAAGGTTATAAAACAATTTCTAGAGTGTTGAAAGTTCCCAAGAGCACAGTGAGCTACATCATTAGAAAATGGAAATAACATGGAAGTACCCAGACTCTTCCTAGAGCTGGCCGTCTGAACAAACTGAGCAAGAAGGGCCTTGGTTAGGGAGGTGACCAAAAACCCAATGACCACCTTGACAGAACTAGAGTTCCTTGGCTAAGATGGGGGAACCTGCTGGAATGACACCAATCTCTGTGGCACTTCACAGATCCAGGCTTTACAGGACAGTGGTCAGATGGAAGCCACTCTTGAGAAAAAGGCAAGTAACAGCATGCTTGGAGTTTGCAAAAAGGCACGTGAAAGACAGAGCATGAGGCAAAATATACTATGGTCTGATGAGACAAAATTGGAACTATTTGGCCTGGCAGAAATCATGCTATGGGGATGCTTTTCAGTGGCAGGGACTGGGAGACTTGTCATGATTGAGGGAACAATGAATGGAGCCGAATACAGGCAAATCCTTGAGGAGAACCTGCTTCAGGGTGCAAAAGATCTTGGACTGTAGCGAATCACTAGGTCACTAGGGACATTGGACACTCACCTGGTCGCTAGGGCATGAACGGTACCGATTTTGAAGGGTTTTCGGTTGTTGCGAGGGAACCAAAGCGTCCCAAGCAACCATCACAATTTCCAAAGCACTAGGTCATAAGACGTACCTACCACTCGAGTTTGGTCAAAATCCACCCACGTTTACTACCAATTATGCTGATGACAAACAAACATCCAAACAAACAGACAGAATGACTGACAATAAGGGTCACCTATTTTGGAGACCCAATATATGTACACACACACACACACACACACACACACACACACACACACACACACACACACACACACACACACACACACACACACACACACACACACGGAGCATGCATGCAGAGTGCAAATAGATAGCAGATACTGTGGTGCATCCTGCATGCAGACTTAATAAATCGAAGCTTACTATAGGTATGTATGTATATATATATATATATATATATATATATATATATATATATATATATATATATATATATACATATATATATATATATATATATATATATATATACATATATATAAACGACGATGGATTCGAATACACAACAAATAAACGAAAAGATGGATACAAAAATGAACGGAATGGAAACAAACATGAAGGAGGAAATGAAAAAGCTGCGGGGTGAGACGCAGAACATGGGCCGAAGCCTGCAGGCGGGCATGAAGGCCGTGACCGGGGAGATAAAATGGCGACTCCACGTGTGGGAGCAAACGAGCTGGGTGGGGGTGCAACGGCTGACAGGCCCGCGGTGGAGGCGGGTGAAAAAATAATTCGTGGAACGTGTTGGGCGAGGGTCGTGACGATGACCGAAAGGGAAAAATTAAATGGGGAGACCAAAACGTGTGAGACGAGACACGAGGTGACGACAACAGAAATAATAGTTGAGACAAGGGAGGTAAAGGGTGAAGAGTTGGCAGAGACACGGGAGATGGGAACGATAGAGGGAAGACTACACGATGAAGACGGGGTAAGTGACGCGCACGCACACACGGAGGTAGTGGAGGACAATGGGGTTGAGCTCGCGGAGCGTGTTGGGACCCGGTGCGAGCACCTGGATGGCCTCCTCCAGGAACGAGGGGAGGGAGTATGCCCCCTTGAGGCGAGTCACGACCAGGTGAGTTCGGTCGTGTTTTGCGAGGTTGAGGGGACGGGTGCTGTGGACGGGTGCACGGAGAGCTTGGGGGGTATAGAGGCCCCGGAGACCCTTGTGGGGACACGAATCCACAGTGTGGTTGTCCCTGTGTGTGTGGTGCAAGGTGTGAGTGCGTCCCCGTGTGTGGAAGCGACCCCGTGTGTGAGTGGTGTGGTGGCGATGGTGCCAGAGTACGTACTTCCCAGCACGCCGTGTGTGGATGAGGCACGGAGTGTGAGTGAGGCACCGCGGGTTAGTGCCCCCGCGTGTGTGGGTGAGGCACCGTGTGTGGAAGAGACCGCGTGTGTGTGTCGCCGTGTGTATGAGTGAGGTACCGCGGGTGAGTGCCCCCGCGTGTATGAGTGAGGCACGGTGTGTGGATGAGGCACAGCGGTTGAGTGCCCTCGCGTGTGTGGGTGAGGCACCGCGGGTGAGTGCCCCCGCGCGAGTGAATAGAGCACCACGTGTGAGTAGTATGGTTTGTGTGAGTAGTGAGGCACGCGTGAGTGAACGGCCGTGTGCAAGGTCGCTGTGTGCCAGGGAGACCGTGTGTGTGAGAGAGCGGTATGAGAGGGAGATGTCGGTTGGCATGCGGGAGCACGCAGCCGCGTCTCCCCGTGTGAATGTGATGGAGTGGACTGTGTGCGTCGTAACACGCAGGTATGCGTGTGTGGAATGGCGACGACGAAGGCGACAGAAGAAAGAAAGCCGAGTAGCGGCTGTAGTTGTTTCGCGGACCGTGCCGGGTTCACCCAGCAGTGAGCACGCGGTTCGTGCTGTGCAACGCACGAGACCACCACGTGCTCGCTTGCGAGAGTGAAGTCCCGGTCCGGAAACGCCAGCGGTGGATTTGCCGATCCCGCGGACGGACAAAGTTTAGGCAGGTAAATGGATTTGGACCGGACGGGTTCTCCACGCGATCGTGTGTGTTAAGCTCCAACGGGCAAAGCACATGTGTTCGCGTGGGGAACCCCTCGAGACGTGGGGCTTGTGTTTTTTTATGCGCACGGTGACGTCATGGCTGCACGTGGGGTTGGAATCCGGCAGGAGGGGTATCTCTGCCGGATGGTCCCGTCCAAGGAGGACGAGAACACGTGCAGCTGCATGACGTCACGGGCAGGTGCAAAGTGCGCGAGCTCTGAGTTGCCGCGCAGGTGCTGCGCATGGAAAAAAAGCAGAGAAGCCTCACTTTCGGGTGTACAGGGGATTCCTGGGCAAGGGGTGAAAGACCCCCTTGAGCCGGGGCACAGGATGGAGAGCTAGTTAGGGGGAAGGGTTAGCTTCGCTTGACCGACTTCAGGCAGGGGTAAGTCTCATGGAGTCCGTGGAATGGATTAGTTAGAGGGATTGTAGCCAGATTTAGGTTGGGAAATAAAATGATTTATTTGGAGACCGTGACAGACTGGTGAATGTGTAGAGGGGACGTAGCTTAGCTACGTAGTGTTAAAAGGAACGTGCTATAGTTTGAGGACGACGTGGGAACACACAGTTAGTTAGGGGATGTAGTTAGGAGGATGGCAGAGTTCAGCGGTGTGTGTGTGTTGAAGAGTTGGTGAGTTGTGAGGTGAGTACTTGGTGAGTGGTGAGGCCAGCGGGTCTGTGTGTGTGGGTGAATGGGGAATGCATGGTGCGATGAGTGATGGGGGGAGGGGGTGACTCACGCCCAAGGGACCCCAGGGTCAGAGTAAAGTGAGTTGGCTGGGTTAGTCAAATTGAAAAATGGAGGTCGTTTTGTTGTTGGTGGGAGTGTCGGCTCGAAACCCATTTGGAGGGGTGCAGGAGCCCTGTTGACGGGCTTGGGAGCGTGGCTGCGAAAGGTGAGTATCGCTGAGTGGGTACCCCGGGCACCAGGCTAGTCGGCCGTGGTAGGCAAGAGACCCATGGGGGCCGGGATAGCGTAGTGGGCACGGGTGCGCCTGCTTGGTGCGGGGGCCCGGGGCGCCATTAGCCGCGTGGGCAGTGTTGTGGGCACGGGTGACCCTCGGAAAGGAGGCCCGGGAGGCCGGCCTGCCGTGTGCGTTTCAGGGGAGGTGCCATGGGGGGCACTCCCCGGTGTTAAGGGGCTGGTAGGCTCGGAGGCAGTGTAGTGCCCGGGGGGTGCCATAGCGGGAGAATCGGCAGAGGGTGGAGGTGCCTGCCAAAGGGAGCCCGTGTCCCAGCCAGGAGACCGTGTGAGGGCACGGAGAGAGAAAAGAGTGGGGGGCGAGACCCGGGGAGTGTGGGACACCAACACAGGCGACGGAATCTGGGTTGTTAGAAGCAATAGTTTAAGGGAGAGGGGCTTGTTGAAAGCGGGGGGGTAGTTTAAGAGTTAATGGTTAGGGTAGATTAGGAGATGTACCCTCCGCACCATCCATCCCCTCGCTGTCGTTGTGGGCCGCTGGACCCACTTTGGGTTAGATCGCCGAACTCTGGGAGGCCATTCTGAGGCTTGAGTTGGGCCTCGACACAGGACGTTAGCTCTCCCCTTGTTCCCCTCCGGGAAGGAGACGTAGGGGGGTTGGGGTAGGCTAGGTGACAAGGATAGGTTAGCCGAACAAAGACGATAAGGGGTTGAGGGACGATTTATAGTGGGGAAGTAAAAATAAAAAAAAACAAAAAAAATTAAGGGGGCTAATTGGTTTTTCACAAATTAAGGGAGTGGGTATGTACAGTGACAGGCAAAGCGATAGGTTGGGAGGAGACAGGTAGGTAGGTCCGAGGCCCGCCTTCCAAGTGGCCAGCACCACACTCCTCCACCAACCTCCACTGAACGACGAGCTGGCCAGCTTCATCTGCTGGCTGTGTTACTTCAAGGCCTGTGCCGGCCCTTGATACGGCAGCTGTTGTGTTGCTGCAAGGCCTGTGCCGGCCACTTCGTCTGCAGCTGTGGTACTTCAAGGCCTGTGCCGGCCAGTTCATCTGCCACTATGTTTGCCTGCAGCGGCCTTCTTCTGCGGGCTGTGTTTGCCTGCTCACCTTTGCCATGCCCTTGCCCACTGCCCACGTTCACCAGCCCCATTCAATTTTTGCTTTGCCCCCCTGTTCATTTCCATGTGCGCCAGGATCCATGGGCAACAGTTTGCAAGCTGCAAGAACTGCCCTGTTGGCAGCTACAACACGGGCCTGCAGTGGCGGCCCGTGCACCGTGTTTGCGTTCATGCATCCATTCGTTGTGCTCATTGCGTGTGCCACTTGAGCTGGCACGGAGACTACGTTTGTGCAGCCCATGCACCGTTGTGGTTCACTGCGTTCAGTTCAAAAGGGAAGGCCTTGGACTGCGTGTGAGCAGCCAGCCACGTTCCCTGTCACCTGCATTGTTTTGAGCCAGAGACTGCATGCGGGCAGCCTGGCTCCCTGCTAACTGCTTTTCTTTTGCAGAGTTCAGTGATCCTGGGCCATGGTTTAGTGTAAAATTTGTAAGTTAAGGTTAAGATGTACTGTAAATATGAGTGCGCCCCCCGGCATGTATGTCTTAGCACCGGCAATTTTATTTAAGTCGTCCGTGTGAGTGAGTTTGTTTAGATAGTTACGCAGCCCTCAGGTTATTTATTTTGGGGACACGAATACCATGAATGTCGCACTCAGGGATCCGTAGGTAAAATGTACTAGGGGAAAACTACACATGATGGCACCTGGTGTGACTCGGGACGAGTCTGTAAAAGGAAGGGTAGTGTTGTAGTTACCAGATTCGCAAACCACCATTCAGGTCCCTTAGGTGAGGTATCTCGGTAGGTACTTCTTGGTTAGGCCCAAACCCGTTGTCTGAGTAGAGATACATGTGCCATTTATACGTGCTGTGACTCTTCAGGATAGCCGTTTTTCTTTCACTATCTTTATTTGGACCAACCGCCATGATCACAACCACAACATCAACCACCGACCACAACCACCGCTTCACCACAACCGCCACGACCTTCACGTCACACCACCTCGCAACCGTAGCATCGCCACCGTTCTTGCCCCGCTGTGGGTACCGGTGTTGGATTAAAATGCCAAGCCCCGCGCGTCGAACCCGCGTGTACAAATCACAGTTTTGTGCTTCAAAAACGGATCAAAACGACACACGCCCACTTTTTGCCGTCAATCGGTGAGCGAGGGCGGGTGGCCCCGCCCCAGGAGCGATCGATATATGCAAATTTGTGGATCAAAAAGCCTTCACGCCCACTTTTTCTCGGGCCAATGGGAGCGAGGTGAAAGGTCAAGGGAGGGGGTCAAAGGCGAGAAGTTACGGGGGATAAAGGGGCCGGTGTTCGTCAGTCAGGAGAGAGTCGCAAACGAGAACGAAGAGTCGAGAACGAGAAGGAGTCGGGACGGAGGGGACGCGAGTGTGGAAGACTGGAGCGAAGCCTGCAGTGGCTGGAGAAGCTGAAGAGGGCTTGAGGGGGTGCTCGCGCGTCGGTGCCAGGAGCTGCACGCCCGAGGGAGGCGACGCCGCGACCTGGCCGAGTGAACGCACACCAGGGATAATAAGATCCTCTATACCCCCGAGCATCAGCAACCCCCTCCTGTTTCCCCCCGCGCTGAGATAGTGCGACCAAGGGGCCCGTTCCCATCCCCTGCCAGGCACTCACGGAGCCGCGGGTTGCGGGGCCATCGCCGCTCCGCGTCTCATCTCCTGTAGACGGGTAGGCCCGGCGGTCTCGGCCTCAGGCCTGCCTCATTCTTGGGATGTTCTTTCACCTTGGTTTTGGGTATGTGTTGTCGGCGCCGTCTGTGAAGTAGAATTGTATAAGTGTTGCCGTGTGCTCGGTAGTCGGTAAATAGCTCTGCACTGTGTTTTCATATATATATATATATATATATATATATATATATATATATATATATATATACATACATATATATGTATATATATATGTATATATATATATATATATATATATATATATATATATATATATATATATATATATACATATATATAAAATATATATATTAAATATATAAATGTAAATATATATGAAGGTCAAAAGTTATTGAATAAAATATTGTTTCCATCCTCATGGAGTTTATGGTTCGACGTCAAAGACAAACCTGAAGGGGTTGAATTTATCAACCGAAGTCAACTCCACTCTGAGCTGTCTTTCCTGAGTTTGACCCAGCTATAAACTGTCATCCTGGTGTGTTGCAGGAAGGGCAATTCATCAATGTGTGTCTTTTTGATAATCATTTTAGACATTCTCATCTTATCTGGATTTTCAAGATTTACTAACATAGGGTCTTGTGTTTGTGTTCAACTTGTCGGTGCAAAGTGATCATTATATCTGGAGTTTTATATATCATATTCTTCTCCAACTCTTCCCGATATAAGCTGTGACGTACAATGGTACCAATCTTCTGCCCTGATTGACTACGATGCTCCTCCATTTCCTTCTGTCCCCAGCCAACTATCTACACTCTACAACTACCCCACTTTATTGATATCCTTCCTCACACCATTTTCCCATCTCAACCATGGTCTACTTCTTCTCTTCCTACCTTGCTACATCAACCTATTTGCTCTCTGAGCCATTCTCTCTACCCCCATCCATACCAAATGTCCAGATGACTTGAGTCAACTTTTTAGCAATCTCCCTGTCAAGCTTACACACCAATCTCCTCCCTCAGTTCATCCATCCTCCTATCCACCCACTTCACTCCTGCAATCTTCCTGACACAGTTGTTCTTGCAGACCTGCAGCCTCTGTTGTCTCTCTTTCAGCGTCACCGTCTCCAGACCGTAACGGGGAGGCTGGCATTACACAAGACACCAGAACTTTCCCTTTCAATTTACTTGATATCTTTTTGTCTGCCATCAATCCCTCCACCCTCCTCCATGCATTCATACCCACCTGAATCCTCCTGTGCACCAATGCCATCGACTTACCCTCCCCAGTCACTGATCCCCTCAGACACTCTAACATATTCCCCTGCCTGATGTATCTACACTAGATCAAAGAAGAAAATGCAACTTTTTTGTAGTTTTTGGGGGGGGGGGTTCTTCCTCATTTTCCGGGGAGGGGCCTTGGGTAAAAAACAAAACAAAAAAACATCAACCTCACAACACCCCCTGACAAGACCCCACTAAGAGTATTCCGTACACATGTACACAATCACGGATCAATGCTCAAGCTACCTAAAAGTCCTGCCAACATCCCTGTACCCCTCTATCTCCATAACCTCCAGGTACCTATCTAATTCCAATTTAAACTTATCTACTGTTTCTGCTGCCACTATCTTTCTGGGGAGATCATTCCATGCATTAACTACTCTCTGAGTGAAAGTCACCTGCCTGACTGCCATCTTAACTCTCCTCTTCTTTATTCTCAGGCTATGGCCCCTGGTCCTATCACTGTCTACTCTGTTGAATAATTAATTCATTTGCACTTATTTTATCAATACCTTTCATTATCTTAAACATTTCTATTACATCACCTCATAACTGCCTCCTTTATAGTGTATAGAGCCCTGTCTCCTTCAGCCGCTCCTCATAGCTGAGTCTCGTTCGGCCCGGAATCACTTTAGTAGCCCCACGCTGAACCCTCTCTATGGCATATCCGTCCTTCCTGAACTGTGGTGACCAAAACTGCACACAATATTCTAGATGTGGCCCTCACTAAATTCCTGTACAATGTTAACACCACCTCTTTTGATTTATAAATGATCCTCCTCCGAATACAACCTAAAACCCTGTTTGCTTTACCTATAACTACCTGGCACGGTGCTGCCTGCTTACCTCCCATATCTGTAACCACCCCCAGATCTTCCTCCTGTGTGGCACGCTCCAAAATTACCACTTGCATCATGTAATATCTATTTTCATTATTCTTCCCCATCCCCAATACCTTACACTTACTCAGGTTAAACTGCATCTGCCAATCTTTTCCCAATCTATAAAAGTATCAATACTTTTATGAATCTGATCACCCCCCTCCCCCGTGTTGTCCACCTGAAGGCCCAGTCACACCTTGACGTTTTAGCCAGCAATGGCAACGTATTAAAATGTATGTAAAACGCTGGCTTACATTGAACTTTTGATGTTTTTTTTTAAAGATTCGGACGTATTCATAGCGACTTGGTCTTATGCACAACGTATTAGTAATGGACACAGAACGTTTCGTTGTGTTATAGATAACTTATACCAACGAATGCTGAACCTGTTGGCGGCGTTCACAACCGATGTCCAACGATAATCTAACTTAGGCATAGCGCGCTGCACGCATCGCCGACGATGACGTGGCGTAGGTTATGAAAAGGCTGCCGCACAACGATTCAAATCATAACCGCCACAGAAATGGAAGTGTCAACATCGCAGTCACACCTTGGCGATCTTGCCAGCGTATGCCGACCTCTGAAAAATGTGTCTAAAACGCTGGTGCACGTCGAATACGGTATGGGTAAGTTTCGTATGCGTGAATAGAATGCTAAAGTATGCTATCATACGTCGTAGTAAGTGGAGTACATCTTGTAATTTTAAACATGTTGAAAATTTTACGACGTACTTGCCGTATGACACACGCTCCGCATGCGATGGGAATAAGTTGTACGCACGATATGCGATCGTTGACACACATCGACACACGTTACTTGAAAGGTACTCATAAGTCGAAACACGTCAAGGTAATGGTTAGCGTCAGTGTTCCAGACTCCCGGTTTTTTTTTTCTTCGGTATGACGGTGTTCAGTGTACAGTGCGGTTATGATTTAAATCGTTGAGCAGCAGCCTATTAATTATATTATATTATAACCGCACTAGAAATCGAAGTGTCAAAATCACCATCATACCGAAGGAAGGAAGAAAAAAAAAATAAATAAAAAACCCCAGGGAGTCTGGAACACTGACGCTAACCATTACCTTGAGGTGTTTCGACTTATGAGCACCTTACAAGTAACGTGTGTCGATGTGTGTCACCGATCGCGTAACGTGAGTACAACACGTTACTCATAGGTTAGAAATAAGTTTCGGGTATGCTAAACATTACCTCGACGTGTTTCGACTTATGAGTAACTTACAAGTAACGTGTGTCGACGTGTGTCAACGATTGCGTGACGTGCCTACAACTTATGGCCAGCGTTATGCGGAACATGTGAGTCATACGCTGGCATAAGTCTTAAAATTTCAAGCATGGAAAATTTGAGGACAACCGAAAAGTACAACAATGAAAGCCAGCGTACAACGACGTATGGCAGTGTTTTTCAGCGTGCTCTCAATGTTATCAAAACTTACCCATAACGTATTCAACGTGTACCAGCGTTTTAGACAAATTTTCCAAAAATCGGCATAAGCTGGCTAAAACGTCCAGGTGTGACTGGGCCTTTACCTCCAAGCTTTTTGTCATCTGCAAATTTTGGAAAACCACAGTATCTAAATCATTGATGTAAACAATGAATAGTACTGGTCCAAGCACTGAGGTACACTACTACTTACGTCCTCCCAGCAAGACATCTTCCCACTCACAGCCACTCTTGGCTTCCTATCACTAAGCCAGTTTGCAATCCAATGAGCTAACTGACCAGCCATTCCACAAGCCCTCACCTTTGCTAACAACTTCCAACGTGGTACCTTATCAAATGCCTTCTTAAAGTCTAGATATACTACATCCACTGCCTTCCCATCATCCACCCAAACAGACACTGCTTCAAAGAAGTCTAAAATATTTGTGAGACAGGAACCACCTTTCGTAACCCCACTTTTAATTAGTTTGTATTTGTTTAACTGGTTCCTCATCTGGTCCCTAATTAAAGTCTCCAACACCTTCCCCACAACTGAAGTCAAACTAACAGGTCTACAGTTCCCCAATTTTTTTCTCGAACCTTTCTTAAATCATGGTGTTACATTTGCTACTCTGCAATCCTCCGGTACCTGTCATGACCACACCGAGCTATTAAAAATATCCGTGAATATCTCGCTTACCTGCTCAGCCACGTCCCTCAATACTCTCGGGTGTATATTATCTGGCCCCAGTGCTTTATCTACTCTTAGATTTCCTAGCTGTTCCTTTACTTCCTCCACTCCAACCTGGATCTTCTGTAAAAGCCCTTCTTCACCTCCTTGATAGATACTCTCAGCTATTGGCAATTCTCCTGACTGTTCTTGTGTAAAAGTTCAAGCAAAATACCTGTTTAATAAGCCTGCCATCTCACTTTCATCACTAACCACTCTCCCGGTGCTATTCCTCAATGGGCCCAGACTGGTCCTAACCTGTTATTTTCCCCTGATATACTTAAAGGAAGCCTTGCTATTATGTTTAATATTCTTAACCATGTCCTTCTCAAACTTTCTTTTGGCTTGTCGAGTTATTTTCTTAACTTGCCCCTGTTTACTCCGATAGTGATATAAATCTAACTCCAGTCCTGTTATTTTATCTATCTATATATTACTAAAACTCTCATCTTGTACGGATGTATGTATGTATGTATGTATGTTCCCGACATGCAGCCAAAACGGTACAGGATAGCACAAAAATTTTCGGTCCACCTTACTCACCATTCTCCTGCGGTGTGCAGTATCAAGTTTCGTTCAAATAAGGCAACAAATAAAAAAAAAAAAAACAATTCCCGATTGAGTCGAGTACTCTTCGGGAGTATTTGATCAATGCAAACAACCTCAGCGGTATAGTTCACTGGAGCAATATTTTTCTTTTCTTTTTTACTTGAAATTAGTTTTTTTTTCATCAACCGCTGTCACAACGGGAACCCAACGGGTTCACAGGTTGTCTAGTACCTAATAAATTCCTTCTGCTTCTCCTTAATGGCGTTCCTTGTCTCACTACACAACCACCCTGGCCTCTTTCTGCTTCTCGTTTTACGCCTCATTGGAAAGTACTTACTCCAAACTCAAAACATTTGCTCCTTAAAGGTTTCCTATTTCTCTGATGCTGATTGTCTTGTTGTTAGCGTCTCCCAATCTACATCACCCAACTCTCTCCTCACACCCACAAGGGTTGCCTTCCTGAAATCTAATCGTCTTACTCTACTATCGTGAAATCTAACCCTTTACAGTATCTTTGCACATACAACGTTATGGTAACTTGATCCGAAATGCTCCCCCTACCTCCACCCACTCCACCATATTGGGATTGTCATTTAAAAGGAGGTCTAACACTGCACTCCCCATCGTGGGCTTATCCACAAACTGTGTTAAAAAGCAATCTTGGAATAAAACTAGGAAATCATCATCCGCTCTCCCCTTTCCCTGTTCCTGGACACAATCTATCCCTGGCAAGTTAAAATCCCCCATAATCAATACTCTTCCCTCACCACATGCCCTTTTGAATTATTCATGTACTCCTTCCTACTCTTCCTTCACACCCGGAGCCTTACAAAAGCATCCTACCAGTACCTCACTGTTTTTACAATCTCTAATCTCCATCGACACAGAATCCTCCAGATTAATTCCTTCCTTAATGCTACCCCTTTCTCTTGATGCAATGCTGTCTTTTACCCAAAAAATGCTAATCTTCCTATTCTCTCCTTCCTATCACACTGATACACCTTGTAACCTTTTAAACCTGTCCTCCAGTTATTCTCCTCCTTAAACCATGTCTCACTTCTTGCAACTGTATCGTACTCCTCACTATCTACTTTGGCTTCAAGCTCTTCCATCTTATTATTTAAACTCCAAGCAATGGTGTAGAATATGTTTAACTTTTCCCTTCCAGAAATTCTATTTTCCTGCCTGGCCTTACTCATCCCAATTACTTCATCAGTTCTTTCCATTCGAGCTTCTCCACCCTCCAATGACCTAAAAAAGCCTGAATTCCTTCCTCAATTCCCACTGCAAACCTTGTTGCCCCCTTTCTATTTACCACATGGCCATCATTCTGGAAACACTCCCTTCATCCCTGAAATGATTCCCACTGCTTTGTAAATGCAAAATCTTCCTCCCCACAACATTCTTCCAGCCACTGGTTGACATCTTATAATTTCTATATTGTTTACTAATCTTGGAAGAATCCCAGAAATCATGACCTCACAATCCATTGCTTTCAGCCGTTTACCCAATATCCTGTATCTATTTTTCAAAACCTCTGAGTAAACTTTCTCTCCATCATTCGCACCTCAATGTACCACAACCAACTTCTTCCTGCCATGACCCGATACAACAACGTTTACCCTTCCTTCAATGTCCCTAACTCCTGCTCCTTCAAAACTGTGGAGAATTCTATGTCTACGATCCTGCAGAATGAAGAATCTACATATTTAATTGTCTCATCACTTACAAAAACTTCTTCCGACACCTCATTCTGACCAATCTCTATTACTGAACCTTCACCACTGCCTGCACCCGCTGCACCACCACTGCCTGCACCTGCTGCACCATCACCGCCTGTACTCGCTGCACCACCACTGCCTGCACCGGCTGCACCACCACTTCCTGGACCCGCTGCACCACCACTACCTGCACTCGCTGCCTCACCACTGCCTGCACTCGCTATCTCACCACTGCCTGCACTCACCACTGTATGGTACGCTGCTCCCTTGCATCATCCTCCTCGGCTCCCTTGCATGATCCTCCTTAGCTCCCTCGCACGATCCGCCTCAACTCCCTCACACTCTTCCATCATGTTTTTCCAAAATCACCTCTTGCCACTCAGTTTGACCCACAGCTTGCTCACATGTAAATATGGTCCTCGGCTCCCTTGTGCGATTCTTGACTCCCTCCAGCTCTTCCTCGACCCACTTGAGGTGTTCGTCTATTCCCTCAAACTCTTCCTCGACTCCCTCAAGCTCTTCCTCATCTGCCTCGAGCTCTTCCTTACATCCCTCGGGCTCTTTCACCTTTCTCTCCTCTCTCCACTGCAACAGATGTTTGGATCCTTGACCATTGAGAGCTGAGGATCTTTCTCTCCTTGCTCCACAGGGCACTTGGGCAGCTGGACTCGGTCATGATGGCAACCCCTTCCATGCCAAACCAACCGAAGTATGACATAAACAATGCACCAATCACATACGTGACATAAAGCCCTTGATGGCATAGCCTGGGTGAAAAAAAAGCGCCATTCAGGTTCACGGTGAGCCAGAGGCCAAAAATAGCACACGGCGATTGCAACAGCAAGATGATACACAGTATAATCTAGATGTATGTATATGTATTATGTATATATATATATATATATATATATATATATATATATATATATATATACATAATACATATGTATATATTGTTACGGATTTCAGAATCTGGTCTGATGAATGCATCCACACATCCAGGTCCTCAGACAGTTATTTCCTTAAATGCATGTTCAGATTGGGGGTAAATGTATGCAAGGGGGTAATTTTAGAGCGTGTCACACAGGAGAAGGATCTAAGGGTGATAGATATGGGAGGTAAGCGAGCATCACAGTGCCAGGCAGCTCTCGGTAGAGCAAATCGGGTTTTAGGGTGTATTCAGAGGGGAATCAATAATAAATTAAAAGAGGTGGTGTTAACATTGTACAGGAATTTAGTGAGGGCCACATCTAGAATATTGTGTGCAGTTTTGGTCACCACAGTTCAGGAAGGACATAGATGCCATAAAGAGGGTTCAGCGCAGGGCTACTCGATTGATTCCGGGCCGAGCTCGACTCAGCTTTGAGGAGTGGCTGAAGGAGACAGGGCTTTATAAACGAGAAAGGAGGCGGTTATGAGAAGATATGATGGAGATGTTTAAGATAATGAAAGGTATAGACAAAATAAATGCAGATGAATTAATTATTCAACAGAGTAGACAGTAATAGGACCAGGGGCCATAGCCTGAGAGTAAGGAAGAGGGGAGTTAAGACGGCAGCAACGCAGGGGACTTTCACTCAGAGAGTAGTTAATGCATGGAATGGTCTCCCTGGAAAGAGAGTGGTAGCAGAAACAGTAGATAACTTTAAACTTCAAGGCTTGGTCCATGAATCGCAACCCCTTACCAAAATGAAGGTCGATGCTATGAGCCTGCACTTGGAGGACTCCATTCCACATTCTGAAATCCGCATAGACACACACACACACACACACACACACACACACACACACACACACACACACACACACACACACACACACACACACACACACACACACACACACACACACACACACACACACACACACACACACACACACACACCTGGCCGATATCAGCAATTTTTGGGGAATCGGCAGGTGGGAGTCAGTGTGATGAACAACTACAGAGTATGTCCTGTATACAACCCAGAAACCTTGAGTAGCTTTCACCGAAAAACAACGTTGCATATTTGTAGACGTTTCAGGGATATGTTCATTAACATTACTCTTTATAAACAGCTGCGTGTGACGGGTGAAAAAAAAAGATTGGCTCGGTAATTTAGAAAACGCGTTAATACTGCAAACGGCTCAGAAATCGGGCATTTATCAAACACATTTTGCTTTGAAATTCACAAAGAGAATCATACGACCATTGTAAATCAAATCCGATAACCAAATGCTTTAGAAACAGGCACGAGGACAAAGAAAAACCTGTAAAAAACCTTCATAAGATACGGGATGAAACTTTGCCACGACGACACCCGCAACAGGCATGGCATGTCCACACACCCACAGAGAGTCCATACAGATCCAAATCTACCCATGTGGACCACGTCCGTGTGTGCTCTATATGTACCTCTACCTTGTAGTAACTGTCAACTGCACATCCCGATCAGGAAACGAACTGCACCGTGCAGCTCGGTCAGTGACTTAAGCACTCAAGCACTCCAACAGAATGCCTGGCTTGGCAGCGATTTACCAATTGCCGTTGATACAACTCTGCACCCAGAAACACCCTCCTCACCAGAAAACCTGGTGGGGGAGACGGTTTAGTCGCCGACAACTCGACCATGGAACAGGTTAGTACAGGTTTACATGGTACCTGTAGCAGGTCACAGATCAAACCTGACCTGACAAACTTGCTCTATGGATGCAAGACTTGGACTCTGACCAAGGATCTGAGATGGAGACTTAATTCCTTTGGTACCAGGTCTCTTCGGAGAATCCTTGGCTATCACTGGTCGGATTTTGTGTCCAACGAGCGGTTGCTGAGAGAGACTCGGATGAGATTTGTTACCTGCATAGTCCGTGAGCATCAGTTGCGGCTGTATGGACATGTGGCTCGTTTTCCTGACGCTGATCCTGCTCACCAGATTCTCTCAGCGAGGGAATCTCGTGAGTGGAGGAGGCCAATGGGCCAACTACGTGCCTCGTGGTTGCAGCAGAGTATTCAACATCTCAAGGAGATGGGGATGGGCCAGGCATCTGCCTGGAGGAAGGCCAGACGGAGCTCTTGGAGTACCAGCGGAAAGTGGACGTGGCGACGTGCTGAGACGGCGCATACACTCATACCTGACCTGACCTGACCAGTGTGGATTCAGCTTTGTGCTTCGGATCATTGTCCTATCAGTGAATCTCTGACCCAGTTTCAGATTCGTGGCTGCCTCAAGCAGGTTTTCATCAAGGATCCTCCTGTACTTTTCACCAAACATTGTTCCTTCTATCCTGACAAGCTTGCCAGACTTTGCTGATGAAAAGCATTCCCATAATATGATGCTGCCACCACCATGCTTGACAGTAGGGATTTTGTTGATAGGGTGATCTGCAGTGTTAGGCTTGTACCAGACGTAACACTTTGAATTGAGACCAAAAGGTTCAATTTTGTCTCGTCTGACTCCAAAACCTTTCTCCACAAGCCTGCATCATGAATATCATGAAGATACTTTTTCACAAACTCCATATGAGCTTTAAGATGTGTCTTTTTAGCCGCGTCTCACGTCACGAACGCTGGCTCTAAGAGAGCTCCGCATTGTTGTTGTTCTTCTTCTTCTTGTGAAGACAAAACCTTTAGGACTCAGCTCTTTTATATACAGGATCCGGATCTCCTTCAATACTAAACACCTGTACACATCCTCGCATTGAGGGTGCCTTTTGAGAGCGTCTATCATCAACTTTTAAATATATTCGGACATTTGCTTTAAAGTTTCGAAAAGTTCACATTAGTATTTAAAGATTATTCCATTTGATGTGTTGTAATTTCGTAAATACACGATTTTCTCGTCATGAACAGGAGCCTCCATGACGGGTCTCACTATTGGCTCCATCAAGGCATGTGACGAAATTTCGGAAGTTGTTGTTATTGCCTTTAGGACACGGCTCTTGAACACATTTGCCCTTGTTCACTAATGGCTTCTTTCTTGCCCCCTATCCAAAGAGGTCAGCTTTGTGAAGGGAATGGAATATTGTTGATTGATGAACACTGACCCCATCTAGGAGATAGAGACTTGCAGATCTTTCAGTCATTGTTGGATTTACAGTGACATCCTGAACCAGTTTCCTGCTTGTCCAGCTGCTGAGTTTGGATGGGCGACTTGATCTGGCTGGACTCAAGGTGGTATGAAGCGTCTTCCCCTTCTTAATGATGAATTTCACCATACTCAAAGGGATAATGAGTGACTGAAATCCTCTGATAACCCTCTCCTGAACGAAGCTTCTCCACCACTTTATGTCTCACTTCTTTGGAAAGATTCTTGGTCTTCGTGTTTGCCTTGTGAGTTGACCAAGTGAGCTGCACCTAAAAAGTCCTTAGATACGTAGGGGAGCTTATAAGGTGAAACCACTGACGACATACACGTGAAACCTATTGCATATATTTTGTAACCTTTCAAACAAATAATTTGCTCCTGAAGTTATTTAGGGTTAATTCGGCAAAGGTTTGAATACTTGTGCAAGTGAAAATCATCTGATTTTCTGTGTTTATCTCACTTATTCACAGTTTATCTGCATTTTTTTGGCTTTATCACTTTGGAGTACTTTGTGATGACTCTACATATTAAGCTTGATTTGAAACCATCATGAAGTAACCTCAGGTGGCATCAAAATGTGAAAACTTTGGATGGGGGGTGAATACTTGTGCAGGCTGTTGTACATACATGAGAATCCCAACGTTATATGCCCACATCAGCTGCCGGACCGGTTTCATCGCTTGTTGGTGAAGTTCTCAGTGACAGCGTAGACTAAAATGCACACCACCGAAGCTCCATAACCTATATCGCATGCAATGCCAATTGCAGTCATCATATAAATATCAAGACCCAACTACATCTCTCACCTGTAATTGGAGGGAATAACTAAATCCCAATATCACACACCCCCATCAGCCCCGATACCATGTCGTGATGTGTAGTGTTGGGATTTTCATGAATGTGATACTTGTGAATTTCATAAACATATGTGGAAAAATTACAGACCCAGAACAGGAATCAAACCCAGGTCCTCTGGCAAACCATACCAGTGCTCTGCCATCTGAGCTATCTGGGCAACCCACCATCTGAGCAACGCAATTCTTCTACATAAAAAAGTGCCACTCTCTTCCCCCCACTGCTTCCAGGGCACTCACTGCCAACCATTGGAGCAGTTCGGGCCTGCTCTCGAGAGGGAAGACCCTCTCGAGAGAATGGCACATATATGTGGAAGAATTGCATTGCTCAGCTGGTAGGTTGCCCAGATAGCTCAGATGGCAGAACACTGGTATGGTTTGCCAGAGGATCTGGGTTTGATTCCTGGTCTGGGCCTGTAGTTTTTCTACATATATTTATGATGGGTCTATCCTGTTCATTTCTCACTTGTGAATGTCTACAGCTGTGGAGGAACTCAGATTGGGCTTGAAACAGCAAAGGGCTTACCTTGTGTTGCTTTTCTTGTTTGGTTTATGCAGCTTCATTTGGTTGGAAGAGCAGGGAATTAATTATAAAGATCCTAGCCATCTGGGGATAATTGATCAGGTGAGAACTGATTGTTTGTTCACTCCAATTACACGTAAGAGGAATGATTTGGTATATATACCACACACACACACACACACACACACACACACACACACACACACACACACACACACACACACACACACACACACACACACACACACACACACACACACACACACACACACACACACACACACACACACACACACACGATTGTAACAAGTTCCTGGTAACTCAAGTCCTGTCAGGCTGTTTCTGCTTTCGGACCATGCAAAACTTGTGAAAAAAATACCCAAGGGTGCAGAAAAACACGAGTTCAAAGGTACTGAAAAAAACCCCTTTATGGCAGAGAAAGAAGCACATGTGTAAATAAAAGAGAAAGTATAAAAAAGATGAATATGCAGATGAACAAAAAGAAAAGCCATCAAAACGACATCATGTATAGAACAACATTACCTCTCAATAGCGGAATGGGTGGTTCAAAACATGATAGAGAGATAGAGATAGAGATAGAGATAGAGATAGAGATAGAGATAGAGATAGAGATAGAGATAGAGATAGAGATAGAGATAGAGATAGAGATAGAGATAGAGATAGAGATAGAGAGAGAGAGAGAATGATCAACAACCACCACAGTTGGAGTGTTCTTGACAACATTTCAGCACTTCAAGTGTTGGATATGCATCTCTGCCTTAACGGTATCAGCAGCAAAACAATAAGCTTTAGAATGCAAGGTTTTTGGCTAAGCCTGTATACAAGAGCAGGAGAGATAGATACATGGGGAGAGATACGAGGAGAGTTAAAAGCTGGAATGGTCCTTTTAATTATTAATTGTAGCCTCATCACCCAATCAGATGGTACCTTAGCTCCCAAGCTTCCGCTCAGCACATCAATCATTCTTTATTCTCCTTGTTCCTTGTTCATTGTTGCCATACCACACATGACGTCACAATTTTACTTCCTTTTCATTTCCCATATCTCGGTTATTCTAGGTCTTGCTCATTCACTGGCTCTCAGATTATGCATACTCTTGCTTGTTCGTCCCATATGATAAATGTGAATATGTTTCAAGTTATCATCCAGACCTTCTAATTCCATGGTGGGCAGTTGTTAACGTTTCAGTTTGTCCCTCGATGAAACCCATTTTAACAATTATGGTAATGGAGACAGTTTGCACTTTGATGACACCGAAGAGTAAGCCCGACAAACCATCCACGAAAAATAATGATAAACATAAAGATTTCTTCCCCTCAACCTTATCTGTCGACACCTCCATTTCCCTCTCCTTCCTCCTCTTCGAAGAAATCAAAAATATGGAACTTCAACCCACATAACCTTCTGCCCAATGTTCCAGCAACGTCCAACAATGTGGAGTATTTGAGCAAAATGCTTGTGTTCAAGGCTGTTTGGAAGGGTGCTCCTCCAACATAACAAAGTCGGGTTATGGAAGCTGCAAGCATAGGTCATTGCCCACTTGCTCATATCTAGTTTTGATTAGCGTGGAAATCAAATACTGCTTGGGCAGTTTGCATCTTGGTGTGACATGGGGATGGACGGTGTCCTGGTTCACACTGCCTGGCAGGTGCGATGTGAGGCTGAATGTCCTATTTGCTGAACAGCAGCTTTTTGTGACAGTACTTGGTCCAATATATTTACCTCCACCACCTAAAGGTGGACGGAGGTTTTGTTTTCACCTTGTTTGTCTGTAAGCAAGATATCTCAAAAAGTTATGGACGGATTCGGACGAAATATGGTGGACATGTTGGGTGTGTGACAAGGACGAAATTATTCGATTTTGATGAAGATCCGGATCCGGATCAGAATACTAGAATTAAATTTTTTTTTTTAAACTGATTCTTCACCGTTGAGAGATAGAGCCAAAACGATATATAGCACGATATCTCGAAAAGTTGTGGATGGATTCAAATGAAATTTGGTGAACAGGTTGGGTAGGTGACAAGAACAATCTGATAGAACTTGGTGAAGGTACATACGCAGATCCGGTCTATCAGTGAGCTACAAGTCTACAACACGTAAACTGTTCAGCCTGGCGGAGGTATGCGCTCTACCGAGTGCTGTTCTCGTCTACCATGAAATAATGGGGAACAAATCACATTTGAATGATTACAAAGTACCTGTAAAAGTTAAAGAGAAAGAAATGCCAGATCACACAAAAACAACAACAACAATCAATCAAAAGAACAGGACAGTTGCCTTTTTGGCTTCATTTGATAGAGCAGTGCAGAATTAAATAGCAAATAGTGAAATAACTTAGTGGTATCAATGGTGCTTTGATTGATATCAAAGACTACTGGGAATCCCATGTATCAATCAATCATTTGTATGTTTTGTCTGGGTGCTCCTCCACGAGCCCTAACTATGGAAAAGAAATACATATGATCAGTGCGTGATGAAATCCCATTAATCACAACCAACTTGTACTTGTGTTTATTCACACGTGTTCGTAAAGCCTATGTCTGAAGAGATAAACTCGACACATCCACATCACTCAATTAATTATCGAATAAATATGAAATGTGGTCGGTTGGGCGCCAGTGGGACCTACCCCCCCCCCCCCGCGACAATTTTTCACTGATACCACAGTGTCCACATATATCCCAAGTATCAGAAAAAAGATGTTCCCAGAAAAATAACTCATTTGCACTATGATTTTTATTAAGCTGTTTCCATGGCAACCGATCAAAAATAGACGAATCTCACAAAGATCGGCAAAAATGTCAATATCTCTGTCAAATATAAACATAAAATCACAAAATTGGTGTCAAATTAAAGCTTATACATTTACGTATTAAATTATATTTTGTTTATGCTAATTGGCTCATTTGCATATGAATTTAATTTGACTTGAAGAAAATAATTCCCACAAAAATGCAAGAATTTCCATTTTCTTTCCTTGCAATTACCGCACATGTCAGTTTTTTGTCAAAAATACATTACTTAAGTGTTGCCAGATACAAGCCAGTTTGGCAAAAAATATATTAACATTTTTGAATTTTTTTTAAGTCGGCTAATTAGCAGAAAATCAAAGCACAATGAATCGTTCGAAAATCATGCGAAATCAGATTAATCAATAGAATTAATTACCTGGGCCTGATATAATACATAACTGCGACTTATGATGTCTGTTGGTGTTTAAGGGAAACATAACTATTTTCTGTTTGAGAAAAAGTAGTGGAAATAATTTTGAATGCATTGATATGCTAATTAGGATCCGCCATTATGGAAATTCTCATTTTCGTAAACATCTCAACTTCTGGTACATGGAAATTTGTAAATGAGGAATCTACACATATGTTTGGAGGGTCAAGGAATAAGGTGAACATATTTCCTTTGTTGTCAGAGATGTAGAATAATGTTTGGATAGCTTAATTACATGCAAAAATGGAAACAGCTTAATATAGCATAGTGCAAATGAGTTATTTTTCTAGGAACATCTTTTTTCTGATACTTGGGATATATATGAACACTGTGGTATCAGTGAAAAATTGTCACGGGGGGGGGGTACAAGGTAGGTCCCACTGGCCCCCAGCCTATGGTGATTACGTGAAAGAGGTCCGACTTGGTGCAACTGTTTTGATTTCTTCCACGGAGCATCTTGGGATGACTCAGCAGACCTTAAGTGCCGTCATCCAAAAATTTGAGCAGGTTACAAAGAGAACGAGTACAAGGGGCTATCTACATATTACATACAAATAAGTGGAAGGCGAGACGAAGAGCTGCAGCATGTGAATGCGCTCCACGTGGGAATGGGTGGTATCGAGACATAATGTGTCCGAGTCATGATCGTGATGTCGTTTTCCCCCAATCATAAGGGGGTAAACAGGGATGCTGATGACACAAAAGTGGTTTAATGATGTCCTCAAAGCCTGGAGGGTCCTACGATAGTCAATCTTCTAATAAATAAATGTCATTTTCTGTCTATCTGTCTGGTTGTTGTCTGTACCTGTTTATGGTGAGGATGTTGAGGTCACAGAGATATTCACTTTCCTTGGCAGTGATATTCATGTCTCCGCTGGCTGTGAGCCAGAGGTCAATAGACATCTGGGTCGGTCCTGGGTTGTCATGGATTCACTGGATCATGGGGTGTGGCGTTGTCGGTACCTGTGTGGGAGGATGAAAGTCTGAGTCTTCAGGTCCTTGGTGCTTCCAGTCTTGCTCTACAGATGTGAGACTTGGATTCTGACCAGGGATCTGAAAAAGAGACTTCATTCCTTTGATACCAGGTCTCTTCAGAGAATCCGAGGCCATTGCTGGTTGGACTTTGTGTCCAACGAGCAGTTGCTGAGAGAGATTCAAATGAGATCTGTTACCTGAATGGTCCATGAGCATCAGCTGCGGCTGTATGGACTTGTGGCTCGTTTTCCTGATGCTGATCCTGCTCAGCAGATTCTCTCATTGAGGGAGTCTTGTGAGCGGAGGAGGCCAATGGGCCGACCACGTGCCTCATGGCTGCAACAGGTTGATCAGCATCTCAAGGAGATGGGGAAGGGCCAGGCAGCTGTCTGGGGGATGGAAGACGGATGCCCCTGGAGTACCGGCAGAAAGTAGACTCAGTGACGTGCTGCTCCGGCGCATACTCCCATACCTGACCTGACCTGACCTGTCTGTGTGTCTGTGCGTGTATCTGTCTGTGTGTAACACCAATCACATCAAAACTACTGGGGCAAATACCACCAAACTTAGCACATGGACCAAGTTTGACCTCGTGGTGAACATCGGCTACTTGGTTTTATCTGTAGTCGTGGCGGTTCGGGAGGGAAGGGCGACGAAAATTCTCTATGTAAATGTGTAGCGTGTAGTGCTACAAGTCAGCTGTGGAGATAACTTGCAGTTTTGCACTGCACACATCCTCAGAGAGTGGGAAGCCCCAAAGCCATCCTTCACCAATCAGGGGAGGCAGGATAAGGGGGGTGGGAGTCTGGAGGAGGGGAAAGGGTGGGTTGGGAGTCCAGAGGGAGGGAGGTGGGGTGAGAGGAGGTGGGGGGGTAGAATTGAGGAGGGGAGGGAAGGGGCAGGAGGAGGGAGGGGTAGTGGTCAAAGGAGGGACCCAGCGTTGCCCGGCAATGCTGGGCATCCCTGCTGGTTATAAATTTAAAAAGCATGTTACTCAATCTGTAATGGCAACACATCTCCAGTTTATACACCACCTGGATATCACCAAAATCGAAAGATGACAAAAGCAGATCAAAATGAAACAAAAGTATCACGCATTTGAGATAAAACAACAAATCTCTCTCATCATTTTTTTTTCAACAAACAAGTATAAAGATAGTCTCGGAAATTAGAAAGCTTTCAAAAACTAGTTCCGGCGAGGTCAAGTCCCATTTAGATAGTGCATATGCACTTTTGGGAGAGGATGGTCCATGCAGTATTATATTAAAGGCTTTTTGATGTATTTTTCACACAAGTTACATTTTCCCACATTGGAGATGTTTGTTCAGTAACCTGATGGATCACTGTAACACAAATAGAAACAGCTTCACATGGTGGGCTGGAGCAAAGCAGCCGCTTGCCTGCTACTGGTACAACCACATCAGGGTAAAACGGTAAACACTGCACAATCCAGGTTGCAGCAATACAGCTTAGGTTTGTGTTTCTTGGGCATTTCGCTAAATCACAAATCTTGAATGTTAAATGACTTTGGACGGTGTAACAGATATGATGAAAACAGATGAACGTAAACAACTGAACGGCAGATTGTCCTGGCTGGTATCAATGACAAATTACCTCCATGTTGTTCATTGATTTTTATAAAAAAATTTTTTTTTTAATGAATTACAAAGTATCGTTTTTGTGGTTGTCTCTTATTTTAACACACGGTGAAACATTCAGTTTGACTGACTCACATGAGTTGTGATATGGTGGATAGCATGGCAGGAATAGGAGAGAGATAGAGATAGAGATAGATCTTCAAATAAAAAATAAACACAATGCCGATAAGGAAAAGTTAGACTTGTTACATTTGATATTTTGAAACTCCAAGAAGAAATCATAGAACATTTAAGGAAAGAAAAAGTCATCCATGGTTGGACAATGTAACTTTGGTGGGTATACATAAAAGTAGATAGAGTTCAGTGGGACATCTGGGTAGTCTTGGAATACACTCACATGCAATAAAGTGATACTTGTGGCTTGTTCGACAAATAACAGGTTCAAAGTCACTATTCAAGCAATGGCTCATGTTTTAATGCAAAGTCTATTATGAAGGCTCTGGTTGGAATGTGAACTCCATCGAGCAGGGAATACCATTCACAACTCACTTTTAAACCAGCATTTAGCAACTTCTGAATACAAAGTGTACAAATAAATCCATGGATTTGTACTAATTGGAGGAAATTGTTTAATACACGTCCGCATCACTCTTTTGATATTGAAATAACTACAGTAATTAGCAATTAAGCAACCATACCTCATTCTGGCCTTGGTTGGCACATTAATAAACTCGACAAACGCTGGTCGTCAGACCAGTCTTCAATATTAAACATCAATCTTAGCCCCAAGCAATCCCCACTCACTCAATTCCCCCCTCCCCCCTGGCCTCCTACCGGGTTAAAATGGCATATCTGAGTCCATTTGAACTCTGCACAATGTCTCACCTGCCCGGTTGCCTCCTCGCTCCATTATACAGCTCTTGGGTCCTCTAAAGGTCTCCATTAAAACGTTCCCATTTCCTGACAACTGCGTCACACCTTTCATCATGTCCCACAGCTGTGGGGTTCAGCCTGGCATACACCAATAACAAAACTCTACAACAAGGACATGCAATGATGACGTGAACTCCACTGGCGCTTTGACGGTTGAGGACAATGCAGGATCGGGCAGAAACCCAATTATCAGGCACCAATCCATTTTGCTGGCTCCACCAATCAAACAGAAGATCCGAGACGGTTCCTTTGCCATTCCCTCTGTAGCGTGACTCCCATAGCTAATTTCAGGCAGCCAATTAATTTGGTCACATCTGTTAGCAAGATGGAGGTTCACACAGGTACAGCTAAAATGTACTCCTCCGAGGCATTTTGCATGTGCATGAAGGTGTCAGAGAGAGGGGGAGAGAGAGGGAGAGAGAGAGGGGGAGAGAGAGAGGAGAGAGAGGGGGAGAGAGAGAGGGGGAGAGAGAGAGGGGGAGAGAGAGAGAGAGGGAGAGGCATTCAGTTTGGAAATCCTATGAAGATCATAAATGTGAAATCACCAGATATTGCTAAAGTTTTGTTTTGGTGCAAGCTGGATGTTTTGTGATGAAAGCTGAGGTTTGAGTCTGTACTTGCAGATTTGGATTCATAAACAGCAATGATATGACACATTGAACCAAAATATCTCTCTTTATAAGCTTCATCAGGATCTATCTCTGGTTGACACAAAGGATGAGGTAGATACAGTTGTTCATGTTTTTGTTTCTCTTACCAAGGGATTTATTTCTTTTCTTTGCAGAGAGCAAATATATCACATTGGAGGTCAGTGTTGCCTATCGCCTGTAGCGCTTGAATATTTATACTCCTTTTTTTCTGGCACCATTGGAGTATTATGTACACTCAAAACTGAAATAAAATGTATCAGTGGAGTAATTAGAGCGAAATAAGCATGATGCTTTGTGCAAGTAATACAATTAGAACAACGATAATATTAATAATAAAAACTAGAACGGCACTCTGTAGAGCGCATACTTCCCCAGGTTGAACAGTGTATGTTTTGTATCCCACTGATGGGCTGGATCTGGATTCAGACCTCAACCAATATTTAATCGGCTTGTTCTTGTCACATACACACAACTCATCCACCAAGTTTCGTCTGAACCAATCCATAACTGTTTGAGATGTCGTGCTATATATCGTTTTTGGTTCTATCTTTCAGTCGTGAAGAATTAGTGAAAAAATTTTTTAAATTATAGAATCCAGATCTGGATCTTCAACCAAAATCGAATCAATTGGCCCTTGTCACACACCAAACATGTCTACCAAGTTTTTTTCTGAATCCGTCCGCAACTTTTTGAGATATCCTGCTCACAAACATACAAACAGGAGTGAAAACATAATCTCCATCCACTTTCGACAGTGGAGGTAATAATAATATACACAAACTAGAAAGGCACTCGGTAGAGTGCATACCTCCACCATGCAATGCCTGATCCAGGAGAACATTTCCGGGCCATTACATTTTTGAAATATCATGTGATATATCGTTTTTCTCCCAATCTCCTAATGGTGAAGAATCACTTGAAAAATTAAATAATTATCTTATCCGGATCCGGATTTGGATATTCACCAAAACTGAATCAATTCGTTCTTGCCACACACCTAACATGTCCACCAAGTTTCGTCCGAATCTGTCCACAACTTTTTGAGATATTATGCACACAAACAAACAAATGAAATTGCTTGTTGAACAAAGAATTGCTGGAATAACTTTGTCAAATCTCCATGATCTCTGAAAAAACATAAACCTGGAAATCAATTTGGTTCTTACAAGTCGATAGTGCTACTGTTTAATGAGTTATAGCACTTAGTTTGGTCATGATCATAACTTGGAAGTCAATCGGACTTGAAATGGCGTTTTTATCGCAATTTGAAAGTTTTGACCCGACCCACCTGACATTCGACCCCCGACCGCTAAGAAGGGTGTTGGTGTGACACCCCCAATGAGACATATGGTTGGATGCAGTATTAGAAGATATACATTTTGGATTTGGTTTGAAGTCGATACGACCATTTTAGCGGACGTTATTGCGAAAATAAGAATTTCGGTTTTTCGGTGACCTTGACCTTGACCTTTGACCGAGATTCACCAAAAACGACAAGTGTCTAAGTTGGACCATGGCCGACGTCTCTACCCAGTTTGGTCATGATCGCTGAAACGGTATGGCTGCTACAGGGTAAACAAACACACAAACAAAGACAGACAGACACACAGAATGACACACACAACTGACCAACATAATTGCCGAAATCCGAAGGATTCTGACAATTAACAAGAAGACGTCATGCAGGCACGACACTTGCAAAATCAATAAAACAAATTTGACCTCAAAAATAATTGGTGGTTGAATCCAGTGACCTGACATGCAAATCCTCTTCAAATTTCAAGTCAATGGGATGAAAATTGAGCATTTTCGAAATTCCACCTTAGTTGTTGACCTTTTGGTCCATGTTGATCTCAAAATTAATTGGCTGGCTGAACTAATTTACCTGAAATATAATATATTTTCAAATTTCAAGTCAATCAGATGAAAATTGAGGATTTTAGAAATACCACCTTAGTTGTTGACCTTTGGCTATGATGATCTTTTTGTTCATGTTTACCTCAAAAATAATTGGCTAGTTGAATTCAGTGACCTGAAATATAAATCCTCTTCAAATTTCAAGTCGATCGGATGAAAATTGAGGATTTTAGAAATATCACCAATGTTGTTGACCTTTGGCCTTTGTTGATCTTTTGACCTCAAAAACAATAGGCTTCTTCCTTGTGACAAACTCTACCATGTGGTGAAGTTTTGAGAAGATCGGTTTAAAATTTTGACCTGCAGGTGACAAAAAGACAGACAAACAGACAGACAGACAGACAGACAGACAGAATAACAAAATCGACTGACCAATATACTTGAAAAATCTTCGAATTTGCAAGTAACAAACACACAAACAGACAGAAAGGGGTGAAAACATAACCTCCTTCACCGGTGGCAGAGGTAAAAATTCACACCAATGATAAGATAATGGAAACATTCATAACGATTCTCGCAATTATTAAACAATAAAAAGATGTCGTGCAGAGCAAGATACTTGCAAAATCCACCTCCCTCTCCAAAGGTTGACATGGATACATCAAATTGTTCATTTCATTAAGATTAAAATTGACAAACTTAATCAAAGCTCAGGTCAATCGGAATCAAAGTTCAGGTCAATCGGATGAAAATTGATTATTTTTCAGATTGAAATTGATGATTTTAGAAGTTTGACCTTGAGTTGACCTTTGACCTTTTGGCCTCAAAAATAGTTGGTTTCCAAGTTCAGTGATGCACTCCGTAATTAATGCTTAATTTTCAGGTTAATCAGATGAAAATGGATGATTTTTCAGATAAAATTTAATGATTTTAGAAGTTTGACCTTCATTTGACCTTTGACCTCAAAAATAGTTGCTTTTTGAATGTCGTCATGATGATATTCATGATGGAGATGATATTCAGTGATGGACTATGCAAATCGTGTTCAACTTTAAAGTTAATAGGATGTAAATTGATGATTTTTCAGTTGAAAATTGATGATTTTAGAAGTTTGACCTGAAGTTGACCTTTGACCTTTTGCTCTCCAAAATAGTTAGTTTCCTAATTCAGTAATGCACTATGCAAATCTTGTTCAAATTTCAAGTCAATCAGATGAAAAATGACGATTTCACAAATTTGGCCTGAAGATGACCTTTGACCTTTGCCCTCAAAATCAATAGGCTTCTCAGTTGAGACTACCGTTGCAACTTAGTAAAGCTTCATGACGATTGGTTTAGAATTGTGACTGGTAGGCAACAGACAGACAAACAGAATAACAAGTAGTCATAGACTGGTACTCATGAAATCGTCAACTTGACCTCTGACCTTGTCTAATAAAAGCTCTCTCGAGAGAAGGTAGCGATGCAAACCAGAAGTTTCTACGATGATTCTTTACCAAACCATCAAAAATCGAATATTTGACCTCAATGTGACCTTGACCTTTGACCGATTTTGACCAAAATCTAATCAGCGCTAGCCATCACCCCCCTGAATCACGTGGTGTAATTTGACATTGGTAGCTTCTTCCGTTCTCGAGTTATCGTGCCTACAAACAAACAAACAAACACACAAACAGAGGACGGAAGTCATCAATATACTTACGAAATCTTTAGATTTCATAAGTAACAAAATCGACTGACCAATATACTTGAAAACTCTTCGATTTCGCAAGTCATAATTACAACCAATTATGTACAGTACAATCGCAATGTTGTAAAATCAAAAGAAAACGACTGAAATAAATTGTAATTATTTACTAGAAACCAAAATCAATAATAAGAAACCCTTGACATCCTGTGCAGGTGAGACCCAGCCATTCCACCATGCCAGGTTGCTGAGACAGAGGAAGACTGCTTGTTGATCGTTTGCTGTAACCACAATGCAGACGCAGTGGTGCAACATGTAACAAACGTACACTCATGCCCAGCCTGCTCGTCACACCTCAGGTGCCAATTTGCACTTTGCATTGCCGGGATTCAACTTCTCGCCTGGTGAAAAGACTCACAGTGGGTGTGGCTCAGACGTCTCGAGCTTCAAGTGCCTGAGTTAACAGTTGTGACTGTTAAGAAGTCAACATAGTTGTTGAAAAGAAGAATTTGTAAACAACCGGTCAGAAGACACAGAGACATCGTCTGGAGACGACATTCAATCATTGGGAAAAATTTGTTGCAAAGAAAGTTGGTCCTTTACTGGTGTGCGTGGTTAATTAATCCGTTGCGAAGGACGTTACTCTGCTTGACAGGCAGGCACCGTTGAGGTTGGGGAGTTGTGGAGTGGGTTAATAAGTCATAAATTAAATGTGTCAATCTTGCTACCATTGGTGTGCACAGTTTTTCAGGGATAATTCACAAATTCCTCGGTGCTGGTCTGGAAATTGTACTCCATAAAAACATCAGGGTCAAAGATATGGCTCAAAGTGCCGTATGAACAGACATTCACGCGAACAACAATTGATATTATAAAGACATCATGATAATGTTGATGAAAGTTAATGAGTTACGCATTGCCATTTAAAACTTATTCGTATAAATTTTAATACACTTGATGTGCACAATTGCACAGGACATGAGATGACACATCACTATGATGCATGAATAAACCGCTGTATAGTTTACCGAGCTCTGTGCTGGGGATTTTGGCCAAATTGTGACAAACTGTGAAAAAGCAAAACACTAAGGTAGCTCGCCAGCCGGCCGGCAGACAAACAGTAAAGATAACCAGCTCTTCTGGGAACGAAGGGCATTGTGAGGCAGATAAACAGCAAACCTAACAGGCATGTCAGCATCTTACCACTCTCCAAATCGGAACGGTTGTTCTCCTGTTCAGTGTCGGTGAGGGTCAGTGCCGAGTTGGCTCGACTGGATTGACCTGACCGCTGACCCCCAATTCCTGCAACACTGGGCCGTCCCCAGAGATCCGGTCCATCCATCCCCGGGGAGCCCGGTCCTCGTTCCACCTCGGATTCATCATCGCTGGCACCGGGGCTGGGTGGTCGGGCAGGGCCGAGGTTAGGAGGGAACGGTGTCGCCGTCGGGCGAGAGTCTTGATTGCGGGCCCCGCATGCCGAAAGGGCTGCAGCAGCAGCAGCCCCACGGCCCAGTTCCCTCAGACTGAATTCGCTGGCTGGGATCAGTGGAATAAAAAGGGAGAAGATTTCAAAAATTTGTCCTTAGATGATGAAACTGTGACATTAACGTGTTTGTCAGCAAGGCCAGCAGGCTCGGCCTTGAAATGCTCTTTCAGTAAAATAAAGTTCATGATCTGCAAAACACTTTCTTACCGACTTTCTCCAACAAAGAAGGAAAGTTGTTTTTTTGAACGATTATTCACACAAATCAGGTGTTTCATCAGAAACTTCATATTTTTTATAATATCCCAGAAGCACCGCAAGGTGGTGCAAAAATATACTTCCACACAGTTGAAAGGGATTTGAAAACCAACAGTTATAAAGAATTTTCATCGTCATTTGCTTTGTCCTGATTTGTAAAATATAAAGAAAAACGAGAATGGTGGACATGACCAAGCAAATGAAATTGCTCCCAACCCCCCCCCCCCTTTTCCCACACTTTTTCCCCCCTTCCCTTGCACCTCCATTCCATCCACCTTATTTTATAAAACCCCAGAATGCAATCGATTTCAAGAGGAAAGGTTTTTTGGGCCAAGTCGAGTTGGGATTGAATTAAACAGATCTGTCAAAAAAACTTTTTGTGCCAAATTTTGACCTATGACCCCTGTAAAACTAAAATGATAAGACACCACTGTCCACCTGCTTTAGTCTGTCATGGCTGTGGGAAGGCCTCATAATGCCAAGTCTTGCCATTAACGAGGTATTGGCAAGCAAAAAGTCAGAATGTTTCCTTTATTTCATTTGTTTTTTTGTTTTCCATAATGTTTTCCATAATATTTCCAATTTCGACCTTTGACCTCCCCCCCCAACCCCCAACCTAAAATCTACAATCTCAAAAGCAATTCTTATCCGGTCCACTCTGATGATCGTGTCCTTGTTGGATACTGTAGACTTTTTCTGTTTCTTCACATCTGTGAATGTTTTCAGTTGCTGCTTTTTGAATCCATCGTGGAATTTCAGCGTCTGATTTTCGATCCACTCTTCTTGAAAATGCTGGTAAGCTGTCTCGACTACCTGCTTTGCCTTTTGGAGATCCTTTGTGATGTCTGGAGGAGGCAATACATAGTTGCTGTAGAAATGCTGATCAGCTCAGTTTGGCCACTGTCAAATGGATATGTTCCATTCATTTTGAAGCAGGTCAACAAGTGACTGGACATCTGCTTAATCTCTGCAAATGTGTGATTGCTCAAGGTAAGGATGGCTGAGATCGGGTGACTGTATCTGTGTCATTTCCCTCACTTTTTTCAGCCATGTACTCCTGCACTCTGGAGTGAGCTAATAATCTGCTCACAGCTCCGAGATTGATATTGAAGACATTGGTTCCTCCGAATGTTTGCGTATCCTTGTTTATGGTCTCTTCAATCGTCTGATCAACTGAGGTCCAAACAAAACAGTTTTTATCTCCAAACTCTCCAGATAATCCTCCATCTACAAGCTGCGAGAAGACATCTGGGTGATTTTCAGATAGCCTGGTCATTTCTGCATAGTACACTGACAGGCATCGACTGTAGTTGATTTTATCATATGCAAAACACCATGACAGCATCGCTCGGATGGTGGAAAAATGAAGCATCCAGTCACCTTCCCTTGATGATCTGATCAGGCCGAGGTGTATCTCCACCAAAGCAATGGAGGATACCCAGAACTATGCAAGTGGTCCAGCAACAAACGGTAAGTGATTGAGGTACTTGTAGAAGAGCACAATGGTCCTGGTAAAACATGGACGTTCCCAAAGGACATCCATGTTTTCTTGATTTTCCTTCTCATGCAGTCGATGCATCATCTCCCCTATTGGTGGTGAATCTTCTTATTTTTGGTTTCCTGGCCACCACTGTTAAAATACATTCTAGAGCTTTATAACCGGTTTGTGCTGTTTGTATTTCCTGTTGTCTATAATGCTGTTGATGGACTCCTTTGCGATCACAACTGCCTCTAAGTTTTCCAAATGTATAAAGCAACACAGTTGTTTAAGCTGATTTAAGCAACCAAGATCATGATAAGAAGTGAATCCTAATGGTGCTGAAATCAGGCTTGTAAAGTTCTCATAATAACAAAACATCATAAAGCATTACCATTGAAAATTTTGTCCTGTTTTCATATAGACTCTTGTTTTCTGGACTGCACATTATGAGATGAAAAATGAAGACCCTATTAGGGTGATCCATTGTTTCCTAGCTATCTAAATTTCATATCAGGAAGGCAAATAATGTCTAAACAAATGCTCTTCTTATCTAGCAAGTGAAATGGAGTAGGACCAATCCTTTCAGAAGCAAATCGAGTGGGCGAATAAAACGGATTAATCACCAGCTCAGGAAAGAGACAGGGAGATCTACTACTTCACTCCACCCAATATTAAAGGAAACAAGTACAAAAGACATGAAATGTCACAGCCCCCGTTGTTTTTATAATTTTGCTGTCTTGAGTGAAAGGGCGAGCCCATAGGCCTATATATGAACAACTAAAATAGCCGCCAGTCTACCGGTTGGCCATCCTTGATCAGATCGCAAAATAAAGTGAAGGGCATGTGTATGCCATCATGTAGTGTGGTGTGGCAAGTTTGAACAAAATTGGACCATGCATGTCTGAGAAATGATTGGGGACACATTTAATTAACTAAATTGCCACCAGTCGGCCATCTTGGATATGATTTTGAAAAAAAAATGATGTGCATATGTAAGCCATCATTCATTTTCTGTGTGCCAAATTTGAACAACATCGGTAAATGCTTGTCCGAGAAATGGTTGAGGACGTGTTCAACATCAGGTTTTTTACAACTAAAATGGCCATGAGTCAGCCATCTTGGATCCGATCTCCAAAACAAATGCCATGCTTATTTATGTAACGCATCACCCAATAACTGTGTGCCAAGTTTGAAAAATATTGGCAAATACATGTCCAAAAAATGGTTGAGGAGGAGTTCGACACCGGGGTTTTTTTAATCACTAAAATCCACCAGCCGGCCATCTTGGATATGATCTCGAAAAAAAATGATGTGCATATGTTAGCCATCATTCGTTAACTGTGTGTCAAGTTTAAACAGCATCGGTAAATGCATGTCCGGAAATGGTTGAGGACGTGTTCAACATTGGGGTTTTTTACAACGAAAATGGCCGCCGGTTTACCAGTCGGCCATCTTTGATCAGATCACAAAATAAAGTTCGGGTTAGATGTATGCCATCGTGTACTGCACTTGTGACAAGCTTGAACAAAATCGGCCTGTGCATGTCTGAGAAATGGTTGGGGACACATTTAAGTCACAAAATGGCCGTGAGTCGGCCATCTTGGATCTGATCTTGAAAACAAATGACATGCTTATTTATGTAAGCCATCATTCATTATCTGTGTGCCAAGTTTGAACAAGATTAGTGAATGCATGTCTGAGAAATGGTTGAGGACGTGTTCAACACTGTCTTTTTTTTCAACTAAAATGGCTGCCAGTCGACCATCTTGGATCTGAGGTCAAAAGCACAATGATGTGCATATGTATACCATCATGTGTTGTCTTTGAGCCAGGTGTGAATAAAATCAGTTTATACATGTCCGCGATATGGTTGCGGATGCAGGCACGCACACACACACGCAGGCACACAAAATCGAGACCAAATCCATAAGCCCCCATTTCAGACTAAGTCCAATGGGGGATAATAATGTATTGTCAAAAATAATGGCCACTGGGCTGAACTAAGCACAGACCCATTTTTGCAAAGATGGTAACTCGTCTACTAGTTACCATCTTTCTTTCTCACAGTCTACTCGTATATAGTCCAGCAGTGCAGTTCCCTTATCATCTTTTTCCTAGAGTTTTATATTTAAACTCCTGAACTGTTGCTACCTCATTTGATTTTATTTGGCCGTCATTACTTTGATCACATCCTCATAGTTGTAGAAAACAGCCTGGTGTTGGCTTAGTGGTTAGGGTGGCGGCTTGGGATCCTAGGGTCCTGAGTTCAAGCCCTGTTGGCCGCTGAATTAAGAAAAACAGGAGGTTGACTCAGCCTGTCATCCTTCCGAGGTCGGCAAAATGAGTACTGGTGTACTGGTAAGGGGACACTGCATCAGTGGCATAGCCGCATCCCAACCAATGATGCAACCAAGAGAGAGAGAGAGAGAGAGAGAGAGAGAGAGAGAGAGAGAGAGAGAGAGAGAGAGAGAGAGAGAGAGAGAGAGAGAGAGAGAGAGAGAGAGAGAGAGAGAGAGAGAGAGAGAGAGAGAGAGAGAGAGAGAGAGAGAGAGAGAGAGAGAGAGAGAGAGAGAGAGAGAGAGAGAGAGAGAGAGAGAGAGAGAGAGAGAGAGAGAGAGAGAGAGAGAGAGAGAGAGAGAGAGAGAGAGAGAGAGAGAGAGAGAGAGAGAGAGAGAGAGAGAGAGAGAGAGAGAGAGAGAGAGAGAGAGAGAGAGAGAGAGAGAGAGAGAGAGAGAGAGAGAGAGAGAGAGAGAGAGAGAGAGAGAGAGAGCGGCCATTTTAATTGTAAAAAAAAACAACCTAATGTTGAACACGTCCTCAACCAGTTAGTTTCCCATAGGAGTCAAGGTTTCCATCACTTGAGATCACTTACAGTGCCTGTACGAGCACTAATAAATGGTGAAATTTAAGACATGATATTTTAACACTGGGTTTGGTGACTGTGTGAAACAGAGCAAATCCCCAAGTGGCAAATAGGGGGTATGACCTGTAGATATGCAGATAATCTGTCATTAACTAAAAAGCAGTCACAGACCAAATTTCAGTTTGAGGCATAGTGAGTGACGAGTGGGAAGGTCCTATTTGCAAAATGGTGCAAGAACCTTGAGTGCTGTGCAGCAAATCAGAGCCACGTTGAGCTGTTGCCCCCACATCCTTTGGGTCTTAAACTTAACAGTTGCCTTGAGGTGACTGCTGTAGTTGAAGGTGCATGGTTTGTCCTTGAGTATCAATTCCGAGGGATATGATACAATATTCTCAAACATAATAGTCTGGTGTTGGCTTAGTGGTTAGGGTGGCGGCTTGGGATCCTAGGGTCCTGAGTTCAAGCCCCGTTGACTGCTGAATTAACACCAGGAGGTTGACTCAGCCTGTCATCCTTCAGAGGTCGGCAAAATGAGTACCAGTGTACTGGTCCCGGTGTATGCCCCGGTTAGAATAGGTGTACCATATCCCTGTGTGTCGTAAGAGGCGACCAGGGTTGGCGTCAGGAAGGGCATCCGGCCATAAAAAACATTGCCTCAAGAAAAAGCCAACCCCTGCATAGCAGGGAAAAATGGCTGTAAAAACAGTCATTTTTATTTTTTTTTATTCTCAAGCATAATGCAGACAAAAAATAGAGTCACTGTATTATTTGTGAAAAAAAAATGGTGTAAGCAAGTCAAGGGATAGTGGACGACATCAGAAAGAGAGATGATTGTAAAACTGAAAGCTCGACCCAAAGATCTAGCCATCAGACCAGAATACATGTGCTAACAAAAACAAATGTGAAAATGAAGAGATAGAGATATTCTATGAGGATGTGATCAAAGTATTGACAGCCAAATGAAATCAAATGAGGAAGCAACAGTACAGGAGTTTAAATACAAAACTATAGGAAAAATATGATCAGGGAACTGCACTGCTGGACTATATATACGAGTAGACTATGAGAAAGAAATGAAAGAGGTGCTGGATTGATAGAATTTTGTGAAGATAAATAACTAAGTTTGGCAAACAGCTTGGTTTCAGAAGTACACAAGAAGATTACACACTCACAAATCCCCAGGACATGAGATAAGAATTCAAATTGACGATATCATGATATGAAAGAAATACCAGAGTGTTGTCATACATGTGAGATCATTCCGAGATGTGGATGTGGGATCTGCCAATGATAACCAAGCGGTAGCAGATGTTGAAATAAAATTGGAATGGCTAGGAAAAAATCAGAAAGAATGAGATATAAAATTGGAAAACTTGGGAGGGAAAGGACAAAATATCAAGAGTGAACAAAAAATGCATTCCACACATTGGAATCAATGAATAAGACAATGAGATGATTAAGATAATGAATTGAAAATTCATGAACAGTATAAAATACGAAGCTGACATGACAATCAGCGAAGCACTTCCATGGAATAAAAATCTACGGATGGGTGATGAAGTATTACAATTAGAGGAAAGAAGGAAATAGAAAAAAAAACTTGGAACAAAAAGCAGACAAAAGATTGGATCACAAAATCTAGAAATCAATAAGTGCAAGGAATGGTTAAATGAATGCAAAATAATATTGATGAATACGATAGATCCAATAACTGCAGAGAGGACTCAGAGCAGAGAGTTCCAAAAACTCAACCTTCATCCACACCACAAGCCCCACAAACAAACAACATCACACAGAGTAACCTGCATTCACCATCGGCGCAAACGCCATAAGCGGCGCCCCCAAAGCGAGTGGACACATGGAGGAAGCGAGATAGTTATGGCACCCTCTATTGATTGCCGCCATCGATAAAGCAACACCATTGAGTTCTGTACCAGCCAATGGGCGAATCACAGGAACCAGCCAGAGCGCTGCTGGATCGCAGAAGCATGGAAGTGTGAGACAAAATGTGTGTGCCATGCCGAGGAGCCATGCGAAGGAGTTTGGAGTTAGGAACAGATATTGGAGGCTGCAGTCAGGAACAGAGCTGGAGCATGCAGTGGAGTGGTCTGATGGAGAGGTGGGTAGATTGCTGAAGAATGGGGTCATGGTGTAGTCACCACACACCTACTGACATTCTCCAAAGCTGTGTTTCTCTCACTCCATCTGAAATTCCAGAGCATTGGCGGAGTTCACCAACGGTCCTTTTCAGGACCTCCATCATCCTTCTGCATCTCACACTCTCATCTCCATCTGAACCCATCTTACTGACTCACTCGGAGCACCAGAAAGGCACCAGATTCGCCAACGGTTATCTTCAGGACCCGCGTCACACTTTCGCATCTCACACGTTGCACTTCACACACCACACCTCTTCACACACCCAGTTTCGTACCACATGAGCCAGCCAGCTAGGCTTGGATGAAAGAATCGATTTCTCAGTTAGAATAGATTCCCACCATCGGAACCGGGAATCGAATCCTAATTTCTACAGCGCTGATTACGCGCCTGTAACAGTTCCAAGTCTGTGGAGTCGATTCCCACCATGCCTTATCTCACTTTGTCCATCAATAATCCGTTTGTTGGTTCAGCAAATTGTATCAAAAGCTTCTTCTCTCATTCTTTACAAAACAGCCAAAGACGAGTCTGTTTCTCTGCATCTAGTGTGTTCAATTTGTGAAGAAAATGAGCAGAGATGTACTCACAAACTGTGTGCATGTGTGTCAGACTTCTCCTTCCGGGATCCGACAGATAGCATTAGCCGATTATGTCTGTGTAGAGTTTTGTGAAATTCCAAAATCATCATATTTCTTAACAGCAAATATATCACAGCAAATAAAAAAGTTGGGAGCGATCGAGGAGCGGTCTTCTGTTGTCTTGTACACTGCCGGGTAAACAGGGTTCAATTTTTTTAACCTAATTGGAAAAAAAATACAATTTTCCCAGAGGTTTGCATTAATTTGATGCAACTTTTCCTTCTTTGGCATGATTTTTATAATATAATATACATCATACCACTGATTTTATTGACTCATGAACATAAATTTTACGCTGTTAGTTTTCTTTATTCCCTCTGCCACCGAAGATGGATGGAGGTTATGTTTTCACCCCTATTTGTCTGTGTACAGGAGATCTCAAATAGTTATAGATGGATTTGGACTAAGCTAGTTGAGCAGGTTGTGTGTGTGGCAAAGACGAATTGATGAGATTTTGGTGAACAATCTGAATCGATTGTCAAATTTTAAGAATCGCCCAAGCCTACAGCCGGCCCATGTTCGGGTAAGGGCAAGGTCGCACCCATGCCCCACTTCTCGCACTCACTTCAAACTTCATATTCTTCTTTTCCTGGAATGAATGTGACACCTAAGTTGTTTGTGGTAAGTGATTGTCAAAGGGATTTCTGTGCGTCGATAAGACTTTTTCATGGGTGACTTTGTTTGACTTGTAAATACATGTGCATTGCTGAATTATAATCCCTTTCAAACTGTCCGGTCATCTGTTTCAATTGATTTGATATAGCGTGTTGTATCATGGAGTTCACCCTCGACTTTGTGTTCCAAGTTGTCAGAAACCAATGCGGAACCTATGGTAAAGCTCGGCTGTATCGTGAATCGGTTGTGCATTGCGAAGCACAGTACCCTATCTGGGGGGTTTAATTTGCTGAGAAGGTAAAGTGGGATTTGGACACTGGACCCGACCTAAATTAAGCAAATAAGCATCTATCTCTCAATTGGTCTGTGGTTGTTTAACAACCCGTCGCACTACCGCAGAGTTATCTGTGGAGCTGGCGGCTTCAGGATCACCATCAGGGGAATAGATTCAAGAACTCCCCTTGTAGTCCACCCTGAGGCAAATCTGTAACAATATTTATAGTTTGTGGATTTGGTGAAGGCCTTTGGCAGAGTTAGGGACACCGATCTGATAAGAATATTGAAAGAAATTGAAGAGAAAAATCTGAAAGGAGATTCCTAAAAGGTCTCAACTGGAACAAAGGAGCATGTTTGGTATTGAGGGAAGTAAATACCGACAGGATCAGCAATGAAAAAACAGAATACAGCAAGGATATGTCATCAGTCTAGCATTAGTAATACTGTATAGCGAGAGTGAAATAACAGTGACAGTAATCGGCTTGTTCTTGTCACATAATCAACTCATCAACCAAGTTTTGTCATCGTCCACAACTTTTTGAAATACAGTATCATGCTATGTATCGTTTTTGGCCAGATTTCTCAATTATGAAGATCACTTTATAAATAAAAAAAAATATTGTATGCGGATCTGGATTCGGATTTTCGGCAAAATCTGAGTAATTACTTCTCGTCACACACCCAACCCATCCACCAAGTTTTGTCCGAAACTATCCGTAACTTTTTGAGATATCATGCTATGTATCATTTTTGGTCCGATCCCTCAATTCGAATTGGTATGCAGCCTGTGGCTGCTGGTTGCATCATTTTCTGGAAGTGTGTCTGTGCCGCTGATGCAGTGCTCCTGTTACTAGTAAGCTAATACTCGTTTTTCAGACCTCGGAAGGATGAAAGGCTGAGTCAACCCACCTGGTATTATTTCAATGTGCGGACAGGGCTCAAACTAAAGACCCTAAGATCTTAAGCCAGCCACCTTAGCCATTAAACCAACACCAGGCTTTCTCTCAATGGTGAAGAATCACTAAAAAAATTTCGTATCTGGATCTGGATCTGGCTTTTCACTGAAAACCTTATCAATTGGACCTTTTCACAAATACAAACTGTCCCCTAAGTTTCGTCCGAATCCATCCATAACCTTTTGATTATATCCTGCTCACAAAGACAGACAGACAGACAAACAGAGAGACAGGCAGACAAACAGGGTGAAAACATAACACCTTCAGTGGTGGAGGTAACACAAGTGCAACAACAAGTGGAAAGTTTTAAATATGTAGTCTGAGCATCCCACATCAAATATGTAGCAACAGGAAGAAGTTCAATCTATTGAACTTATCGACCTGACCATCAGCCATGACCTCTCTTGGGCTGCCCATACAGTAAAGATGGCTTCCAAAGTCAGCATCCTCTGTAATTCAAAGTCTTTCTTTGAAAAACAAGAACTCCTCAAGGCCTAAAAAAAGCCCGATGTCCATAGCTCAATGGAGTGCTCCTCCCCCTTATAGCATGATGCTCAAGCATCACATTTGTCTCTCCTGGATTCTGTGGCATATAAAACTCAACATTATTGGAATCTCCTGTGATGAGACTGAAGCAATAGGTCTGTTGCTCTCGCATCACCAACAAGTTGGTGGCCTCTCTGCCATTTACCACATCTCCTCTCTATCTGCTCTCTCAGCCCTCCGACTCTCTTGAGGTCCTCCAGGTTGCACATGGTTTTTTTTTTGTACAAAGTCAAAGCGGAGCTTGAACACAGAACAGACCAGAAAGTAACAACAAAAAGAACAGTGGAAATGGAGGGGAGGAGGGGGGGGGAGTGGACACTAACTGTAGAATGGAGGACCAAAATAGAGGGAGACTTGGAGGAATAAAGGACAGGGGGGAGAATGAGACCCAGGAAAGGACACAGGGGTGAATATGGGGTGGATATAGCCACAAACTCTCAATCACAGAAGTAGAAGGAAAACTGGAGAAAAAGCAGAACAATTTTTTTTTAAAACTTAAGAACAGGGGAAGACCTGGAAACCAAGAAACCCAGGAAGAGGTGGGCTTGGGGATGGTTAATGAGTGTAGAAAAGATCATTAATGGTTGTGGATATGGGATAATGGGGGATTCAACAACAAGGTTCTTCCAGTGATCCTCTTCTGGTTAAACTCTTAAAACCCAAGTTTCCCACCTGAGTCCTCTCTTTTGTATCTACTTTCTCTCATTTGTGGAAATGCCTCCTGGAGATCATTAAATGACACTCTTCCATCCAGTGCTTCAAGGAAGTGCTTTATCCCACATCCTTATCAATGATCTTATACACCCCCAATAACTGTAACTAAACCAACCTTACTGGCAGGTAAATATGTTACCTCCACTCCTCTTTTCATGTTCATTCATTTTCTTGTCCAAATGTAGCCCCACTGTCAATATCATAGCTTTTTACCCCCATCACTTTGGTCTTCCATGAGATTAAAAAACAACAACATCAATATGGCCTTCAAAGACTGCAGCAACTATTTCCATTTGTGCAATTCATTTTCTATGGCTGCCAAAACACCATTGCAATTCATTAAAACATTTGTGTACTTCGGATGACTTTGAGATGCATTATACCTTTGCATCCCCAAGTTAATCCACCTGGAAGATTTGGCAATGCGACAGGGAAGAACAAACAATAGTAAGTCATTGCTACGGCTAAAAAAGGTCTCACACTTAACCCAGTTTCCATAGATAGAGGATGCAAATTCAGACGAAGAAAATGCCAAAAAAGGCAAAAAATTACTGTGGCTTTGGAAAATTATCTACATATATCATCAGCATCTGCCGAAACTCCGAATTATTTTCCCCCAAGCACACCAGTCAATAAGAAAGTGCCAGTCTAATGTGCACTAAAGAAGTTCAATAACAAGGATATTGAATAATCCTGAGAAAGGACTGCCTCACCTAACTGCAATCTTCAAATTAAAGGAAGAGCAGAAGGTTTTGGTGATTATTTAAAGACCGAATACATGTATTTACATGTTTGACATAAGAGATGAAGGTTTCCCCAAAGTCCATAGCTTTAGGCTTGTTAAATACAAAATTATGATTAGTGTTGTTACACACACACACACACACACACACACACACACACACACACACACACACACACACACACACACACACACACACACACACACACACACACACACACACACACACACACACTCATGTGCAGCCTTTGTGGCTGCTGGTTGCATAATTGGTTAGGGATGTGGCTATGCCAGTGATGCAGTGCCCCTCTCCCCAGTACACCGGTGCTCATTTTGCTGACTTTGGAAGTATGACAGGCTGAGTCAACCCCACCTGGTGTTAATTCAGCAGCTAACAGGGCTTGAACTCAGAGCCCGAGGATCCCTACTAGGATCCCAAGCCAGCCACCCTAAACATTAAGCCAACACCAGGCTTATCAGTGTTATGCAAAATCCTTCATCTGATCTTATAAAGCATATCTATTTATTATATGAGAAAGCAATATTATTAAAATGTTCTTTGCTAAGGTGAAGAAGGTCTCTGACCAGAAAAATGCGACTGTACCTTTGCGGTACACCTTTTGGCCAGTCAGGCAAAACAACCCATCCTAATAAGGCTTTGATGTGGATGGCCAATACATTGGAGAACAGTTTGCAACCTGTACCGAACACAAACAATGGATGTGACTTACTCACCAGCTGTGACTCACCTCTTTAGGAAGTCAGCAAAGGGACTGTGTACAGTTCAACACAATTCTACCTCTCAGTGAAAACCTCAAACAAGACAGGAATTAGAATGTACTAATTGGGGTTTTACAGAGTTTGGCAGGAGGTCTATCTAAATTATGTGATTTGTCATCATGAATCACACTCAACATGGTGCCAAATTCATCAAGATTGCTGGAGAGTAATGGAGAGCCCAAGTGCACTGCTATTCAAGTAGAGGACATCTTTAGGAAGGTGGTCCTGTCTTTTCTTCAGAAAAGAAGTCCACTGATGTGGGAGCATGCAAGTTTGAAAATAACTTCAAATAACATTTCATATCTCTTGGACAAGTGGGCAGAACCCCATCATCGATTCTCCAACAACGGATGATTTGAGTCACCTTTGTGGTCTTCTCTAAAACCGACCATGCACATCATGGTGATTTGTCTATACGACCCCAAACAATTATTCAAAACTTATTAACACGTTCGTGTGGTGTGACGTTCACAAATGAAAAAAAAAATCATACAATGGTGTGAACCCCATTTGTTTTCCCGGTGGACTTCAAATGCTTTTCCTGGATCTTTAAAATTCTGGTGTCAAATGTTATGTTCAAAAGGAAGAATCTGCTTCTTTTTGGGAATGGACAACTCTACTGAACAGTCTCACTAAGCCTGAGTTATTGGGAGGTGGAGGCATGTAGAAGTTCTGTATGAAATGCTGTATGGATCTCATGATAGACCGATTCAATTGCAGTGAGTTTGCTACATCGTCAACGATTCGATGAAAGAGTACATCCGAGTCAGACCCGATCATGAGGCAATTCAAAGGCAAAATAAGGTATCACAGGCAAGTCCCAAGTGGCATAACTTGATCATGTGTCAAACCCAAGGAAACTCTCGAATGACGACATAGTGATACCGAGTGAAATCACCTGGGATTTGCATGGATAACCTGCCCAAGTTCGTAACCATCCAAAAAAACAAATCTTTGGAGAGAGGGATCTGACTTCATGTTAATCCTCCTTAACTGGGTGAGCACATCCTTAAAAACTTCCATAGTAACTACAGTATAACCTTTTTCGCATCTCATTCACAACTTGAGCATTGGAATAAAACCAATGCCTGGAGGAAACAGCCAAACATATAAGTAAATAATTTACAGTTTCATGCATGTGTTTGTGTATGTAGAAGGGGGGGGGAGCATCTTATTTTGCTCTTTCCATCTGCAAAGTATCGCTGAAATGGAACAGAAATGCTTTTGATATTCCATAAGCCCAACCTCATAAGAGGCCATCACTGCCATGGAGGCATACATCTTGGACTCATCACCATCAACCTTAAAGCTGAACACTGCATAAGGATCCTTACCATTATTCATGTTTAAGAGGTATACTTGGTGTTTTCTAAAAAAAAAAATTTTTAATAGTATCCAAGGCTTGTAGTGTAGTACACACACACACACACACACACACACACACACACACACACACACACACACACACACACACACACACACACACACACACACACACACACACACACACACAACAGTTAGATGAGACAAACACAGCCACTGAGCTTGAGGGGAGTGCTGTCACTTTCCAGGGCACTCTGGGTACCAGCAACATCACAACAATGGCATCACATTTCTCACCACACTCAGTGTCCCTTTCCTCCTCCCAAAGGATGCCAACCTATGGAGATTCTTCTATCTTTTAAATGCTGAACGTCAAGCAAGAAAACAGTACATACCTTCTTTAAAGCCTATGGTGTGACTCATCCAGGGTTTAAACCACTGACCTCCCAGACCCAGAGCTAATGCTCTCACCATCACACCACTGAGTCAGATTTTTCAATATCTCAAAGTATTTGCCTTTATCAAGCAAATTATTCAAAGAAATGTAACTCATCAATCATATTTATGGGTTGAGGACTCAAACATGGTGAAACTCAAACACCATATTTACTTTTTAATTGAACTGAAAATATATATCATAAAATGAGCTGTGTCTGTCTGTTTGTTTGTCGTGTTATAACTTGAGAACGGATTAACGGATTTCAATAAGTCCAACTCCGGTGGATTCAAGGAACTCCCAGGAAGGTTTGTAATGAAAAAAACATACATATATAATTTTTATTTTTATGGCTACATGGGTACACGTGGCGAAACTATAAATGCCAACTTGTGACTTTGGTTATCCCCGCAATGCCAGGAATCCTTTTTCTTCTTGCCCCATTGAGTGATGATGAGCCGTCACAGCAAAGATTGGGATTTCCATCAGCGAAGCGACGGGTCTTATATTCCAGTCCTTTTTAAATTTATTTTATTTTTTGTATACCTTGTTGAGGCTCATATGAGGGCGAACACACAACACACAGCAAGGGGGGCATGAGACAAGAGGGGCGTGAGTGGGAAGGACAAAACAGTGGGGAACAGACATTAGGAGATCTGTGGAAGGGAGAAGGATGGGGCGGGGAACATGGGGAATACAAGATGGACATTACAGGGACTTTGAGGAAGGTGGGTTTGGGGTGGATTAACGGGGGTAGAAAAGATCGAGGATTTGGATGGAGGATGATAAGAGGTGGTGGCGAACAGCTGTTTTGAAGGCCTGGAGGGAAGAATGGGATTGAACAGAGTGTAGGAGTTTATTCCAAAGGCGGGAAAAAAGAGGAATGAAAGAGTGAAGATGAGCAGTGATTCGTGATTTTGGTAGTTTTACCAGAAGGGGATTGTTGGCGGACCTTGAGCGCCCTGTGGAAATATGGTGGGGCCAAATCGCAGACAGAGCAGGGGGAGGGGAGGGGAGACCAGAGAGGAAACAGCAGAAGACAGAAAGACCACTGATCTGCCTGTGGTGAGAGAGTGATTGGTCCAAAGACTCAGCTTCATCGCGGGAGATGCCAATGATCCGAAATGCCTTGGTTTCCACAGCGTGAGGCTGAGAAAGGTGGGAGGCAGGAGCACCAGTCCAGAGGGGAGAGCAGTACTCCATCAGGCTGTGGATGAAAGCTTTGCATGTTGTCAGGAGCTCAGGTGGGCTGAGGAAGGACTTTGCATGACGGAGGATAACCAGTTGGCGACTGCTTTCGGAGGCCAGGTTGGAAATGTTGCTTTCCCAGGAAAGATCATGGCAGATAGTGAGACCAGAAGCTTGAAAGAAAGGACTTCTTCCTGAGGATTGTTGAGAAAGTACATGGGGGGGGGGTCCAAACGGTCCTTTCAGAGAGACATAGTGAGAGTGTGAGATTTGTCAGGATTGAAAGACATGTTCCACGTGTTGGACCAGCTTGTGATTTTATCCAGATCTGCAGAGAGCGAAGAAGCTGCTGCTTGCCGGTCTGAGGGATGGCAGATGGCATGACAGAGGGTGGAGTCATCAGCAAAGAGATAAAGAGGATTTTCCAGAGAGTCGGATAGATCATTAATGAAAACCAGAAAAAGAACAGGACCCAGAATGCTACCTTGAGGAACTCCAGCCTGGACAGGAAGAGGGGATGAAAGAACTCCATTTAGGGCCACACGTTTACTGCGACAGGAGAGGAAGTCTGTGAGCCATGAGTGGAGATGGCCTTGAATACCATAGGAAGAGAGTTTGGTGAGCAGGGCAGGGTGCCAGACTGTGTCAAAAGCACGCGATACGTCTCGGAATATGGCTCTGATTTCATGTCTGGCATTGAGTACCTCCATCCATTGTAGGGAGAGCAGAAGCAGCATATCCAGGGTAGAGTGACCTGGTTTGAAACCAAATTGATGATTGGAAATCAGGCCATTGGAGAAGAGGAAGGATTTAATGTCTGAGGGGATGATGGACTCCATAACCTTGCTGATGATTGGGAGAAGGCTGATTGGTCTGTAGTTGCAGGGATCTGTTTTTGCATCTTTTTTATGCAGGGCAGTGATGTTTGCTGATTTCAAAGCAGATGGCAGATGACCTTGAGTAAATGAAAGGGTGAATAGAACAGAGATCGGGTGAGCAAGAGCAGAGGAGCAGGTTTTTAGGACGGTTCAGGTTTTTCGTCCGAACTAAAATGAAGAAAATAATGTGCAGCACAAAAATCACAAAATGAGAATAAGCACATGCCTATCTGAGAAGAACACATTACATTCTTTTTCTTCCCCCTCTACCTCAGCCTGATCCGATGACCTTTGGATTTAGACACAACTAAGGTTGTGGACCCGCTGTTCAGAGAAATTCTGGGATCGAAGCATCAAAATCTTAATGATGGATGACCCCCACTTACGATCATGATGGTCATTATTGTATATATACAATATGATCTTCTGAAAAATACCTTTATATGGGATTTGACCAACTGATACTCAACTGCTGCTCTGCTCTGACCGCCCGCTATCACCAGCCATCTCTCTACACTCTCCATCTACCTCCACCTTTCCAACATCCCTCTGCACACAATCTTCCCATCTCAACTGCGGTCTGCCACTTTCTTTCCTTCCTCGCTCTTTCAATACTTTCCTCTCTTCAGAAGTCCATCTTCCTCCATCCATACCAGAATTCCAGCTCATTTCAGCAGGCTCTTTACCAAACCTCCAATAAATCTCATCTACACACCAATCCCCTCCCCTCAGTTCATTCATTCTCCTTCTATCCACCCTCTTCAGTTCCACAATCCTCTTGATCCATTTTGGTAAGAAGGCAAGTTGCCCTTGCGATTTCTGAATGGCTGTTAACTTTGGTAACTTGGGTTGTAACGTTGTGGGATTCATATCAGAGTAACATTACAATAATGTCCTAAAACGATGCTTGATGAAAGTCCAGATGATACAGTTGCAGCTCCCAAGCAATGGCATCTTAAGGTTTTCAGGAGTTGCCTGGAAGGGAATTCTGTACAGTGATGCAGCAGAGGCTCCAGAAGTGATGGTGGATCCCCTTGAAAAAGTTTGAAGGAACCTTACTCATGACAAAGTCCATTTCTAAGTCAAACAGTCAATGCCAGTCTGTTTCTCAGAGTTGTGAGTTTGGTGTGGGGAATATGGCGAAAACTCAAGGCTTGCAAAGAAAGCTAGCAGGGGTACTTAATTTGTCATAGAAGTCATGGGTGGCAGAGGTCATGAGTGGAGGAAGCAAACATCGCATTGCGGATGTTTATTGTGATACCTGGCGTGTGAAGGATGCTGGTGGATTTGTGGTACAGGAGCTGTGACTCAAGACTCAAGAAAGGGTCTGTGGTATTGTAAACTGATGGATTGTGCAAGACACTGCTGGTGTCGCATAATAAGAGCAAAACATTGCATACACCTACCACAGTTGTAAATTATGAATGTTTATGCAGGCTGCGAGTCAAGCCTCTGGCTGGGGGTATTGCCCTATATGTATGAAAATGTACTTGGTGGCTCGCTGGGTTATAAAGAATGTGATCGCTTCACACAGGATACATCAGGTGCTGGAGGTAAGCATTCTAGAAGACATTTTGGAGCTGGTGTGGTGAGGGTAAGGGAGGCATTAAGGGGGATTGTGGAGGGATGAGGTTAGGATAAGGATGTGTGCGATGGGTGGATTGGAGTGGTTAGCATATGGAGAGAGATTTGAAGAATTCCTTCAGCTTATTGATTTATCATTCTATGAACAGAAGGATCATCAGCTCGGCAGTGTTCACCATCGGCGTTTCGACCTTTCTGTCCAAAATCCCCAAACCAAGCTCTCCAAAATTTACAACAATAATGGGAAGGGGGCAGTGTTAAAGCCTGCATGGTAAACCTTGAGTCTCCAACAAATGTCTTGATTGAGAAACACTTTATTTTATGAAATAAAAAGATTTAAAAAACTGAGAACATTCGGAGTAAGATAAAAAGATGTACTTCAGTGCAAAGACCAAAGTAATTGGTCATATATAATGTTTCACTGCAATATGGATGCCTTTTGATTCTAAGACCAAAGCATGATCATACAATAAACACCTACTCATTGGCCCTAAGGCTAAAATGCATGGCCTAACAAGCTATGCTCACTCTTTCTACCTTAAAGCATCATCAACAAGACAAAAATAAGGTTTAAAACACAAGGCATAAACTAGGTTTAAACCACAAGGTTTACTAGGTTTAAACCACAAGGTTTACAAACCACATAAACTAGGTTTAAATGCTGTTTGATAGCACATTGTACTGAGGAAACCCAAAACATAATCAGTGAAGGACAGGATGGCCTAGAGGTATGCACACTCACCTCTACATCATCTCACCTGGGTTTGAATCCCAACCCAGCTATAAACTGTCATCCTGGTGTTTCACAGGCAGGGTGATTCATCAATGTGAGCCATCCCTTGGATGGACTTTAAACGGGCGTCCCATCTGCCAGCTTTCGATGGTGGACATTAAAGATTTTGATGGTGTCCTTCGGGAAGAGTGGGCAAGCTATCACCGTAGCCACAAACAAATTACAAATTCCTGCCATAACCATCAGAGGGCATTGCTTCAGCGGCAACAGCTGTGCCCTCAGCCAATGATGCGACCCTGCAGCTTTGTGCTGTATACGAACGAAGAATATGTGAAAGAGGAAAAGTGAGATGGGGAGAACATTTAGTAATGAATAATAGTCAACAGAGGTCCTAACAAGACTGCTACTATCAAAAAGAATTGGGATTATAGGCAAGTTATTTGCAGGGTCAGGTGCACAGTTGGTAACTAAGAATAAAGTCTGTGTGCAATGGCATAAAGGGCAAAGATGTGTTGATGACTTGAGGATCTTATATATGTCACAATACTTCATGTTTTGATTGAATGTTTCAGCTATGGAACCATTCTATCTCATGTGGTGTGACTAATCCAAATCCTGTAGCTAGAAGCAAATTTGGAATTTGACAAGGATATCAGCACAAAAAGGCAAACCGTTACTAAAGATAATATGATATTTTAAATATCCTTAAGTATGTGTGATCGGGAGGTGATGAATGTGACTTTGAAAGGAAAGTAAGGTCTGTGTTAACGCTCCATGAATGTTCAGGTACAGAACGCAGACAAACCGAGTTGTTTTTGTTTTTGTCCAATGGGACATTCTCCTTCTGGCACGCAGGATGACCTCAAATAATAAACTGTCTGTGAATACCTGTTACAAGTCAAAGCGGTTTTTGTTGTTGTTGTTGACGTACATTAGCACTGGCAAACATGGCTTTAGTACTGGAAAATGATTTTCTATTCCACATAAGGGATGAGAAGATTGATAAAATGCAGTTGAACACAAAAGAACAGTTTGTGTTATTCATAAGGTGAAGAGATCTCCATTAAGATGACAGTTAATATAATTCGTCCAAGCATGAAGAATCGAGTCGAGCTTAAAGCTGTCATATCAGCATCAACAAATACGGAAAAGTTTGAATTTTGTTCAAAATGTGCATTTATACAACACATCATGTCACAACTTGGTATAGAGATGCCATCATTTGTCGGCTGCACGATTCTAATGCACAAAATACTCGACTTGGGATGATGGGTACGAGAACCAAAACAGAGGCAAGCTAGATGAGGGTAAACAGAGATTCCAGACCCTTGCCAGGATTTGTTTTATGTGGTGTTTGTGTGGTTTTGTGTGGTGTATTTTGTGTTGTGTTTGTGCTTGCATGTTGTGTAGAAGACTAATTGGGGATGTAGGTTTATGTTCATGCAGCACACAAACAGACCTTTTTTGGTTTTATTGTATAGATTCACATTCCAATGGTATATATTTTATAGACGTACTTGTGTTCCAATTGTATGTATTTTTATAGATGTACGCATGTTCCTAATAGCACGTACTTTATAGACATACTCACATTCTTAACAGTACATTATTTATAGATGTACTCACATTGTAGTAATAAGTACTTTTCGAGTATTACGTACTTTATGTTTGTTGCTTACTTTAACACATTGTGTTCGGACAGACAGACAGAAAACAAACAAGCATTTATAGATTGACCTGTACTTGTGAAATCAGTTGATGTGACCTTGACCTTTGGACCTCAAAAACAACTGGCCTCGAAGTTTTGATTGGTGAGCCAATTCAGTGACCCAATGTTAAAATTCTGTTCAAATTTCAAGTAAATCAAATTAAAATTGACGATTTTATGACTTGTGACCATGACATTTGATCATTTCATCTAAAAAAAACAACAGGTTTCTAGCTTTTGACGAGCTCCATTACTTCATTAGGTTTTGTGAAGATCGGTGCAGAATTGCAACTTGTAGGTGATTGACATACAGACAGATAAACAAATGAACAAGCAAACAAGTGGTCATAAACCGGTACTTGTGAAAGCAGTCACAGTGACCTTGCCCTTTGAGCCTCAAAAACAATAGGCTTCTAGATTTTCATTGGTGAATCAATTCAGTGAACAAATATGCAAATTATGTTTAAATTCAAAATCAATCACATGAAAATTGATGATCCTATGCGACCTTGACCTTTTCACCATGAAAATAGGCTGCGGTGACCCAATATCCAATCCCAGTTCAAATTTAAAGTCAATCAGAAGAAAATTTATGATTTTCTGTGACCTTCACCTTTGACCCTTTGACCTCAAAACAATAGCCTTTTAGCTTTTGATTGGCGATCCAATTAATTGACCCAATATGCAAATTATGTTAAAATTTCGAGTCAATCAGCCAAAAATGTACAATTTTGTGACATTGACCTTTTGATCCCACCCAAACAATAAGAGCCAGTGACCCAATATGCAAACCTTGTTCAAATTGCAACTCAATCGGATGACAATTGACAATATTATGTAATCTTGACCTTTGATATTTTCAGCTTTTAAACAATAGTTTTCAGGAACGAAATATGCAAACGCTTTTCATCGTAATATTGTTTTCATCAGAATATTGTCAAGATTCCCAATTGTCGGTTATTTTACGAAACATTCCCCAAGATTAGGAACTTTTTTCCTGTTTACATTCGCTCATCTCAGTCTCAGTCTGTGTCAGTCTCGCTCTTTTGAAAAACTTAACAAAGACTTCAGTGATGAAATATGCACACTTTTCAAATGTAAAGTCAATCAGATGAAATTAAAATTGATGATTCTGTGACCTTGACCATTGGCCCTATTGACCTCAACACTAATGGGCTTCCCAATTTTGACTACCTCTACCAAGTGGTTAAGTTTCATGAAGATCGGAGTAAAATTGCGACCTGTAGGTGATTGACATACAGACAGACAAACATATGGAACAACAGACAGAACAACAGAAAGAATGAAAAATCACTCGTAGAGTGACACTTGGTAAAACGGAACGGCACTCGGTAAAGCACATACCTCTGCCAGGCTGAATAGTTTACATTTTGTTTACCACTGATAGGTCGGATCTGAATCCGCACCTTAACCAATTTTCGAATGAACTTGTTCTTGTCACCGAACCAACTCATCCACCAAGTTTTGTCATAACTCATCCACAACTTTTTGAGATCTCATGCGATACATCGTTTTTGGCCCCATCTCTCAGTGGTGAAGAAGCACTTAAAAAATTCTCGAATCCGGATCGATTCGGATCTTCACCAAAATTTTGCGTTGCTGTCCTTGGCCAGTCACCTACACACGGAGAAAATTTCAAAACGACTGCTTGAAATCTGCGGCCAAAAATTGTGTGGCAAACAGACAGACAAACGCTGCAGACCAACATTCTTTGTAAAAAAAAAAAAAATAAAAATAAAAAATCACCAAGTAGTAACAGACCATACCAACTGGTGCATTTGTGAATCTTCAATTTAGCAAGTAATAAATAAACAAAAAGTCCCAAAGGCAATACCCTCTGACGAGGGTAATTATGCAAGGGTCTTGCGAGGATGCTGGAAATTGCAGTCCTTGAGTAATAAGAGCAAAAGTTCCCAAAAATCGATCACAAACTCGCATGTTAGTCTGTTGGAGACATCCTTCAATGTTACAAGACTACAGCATAACAGAAAGATATATTTTCCAAAAAGATTGCCATGACTTTCTGAGGCATGCAACTCCACCAACATGGTCTTTCCATAACAAGGGTAAATTACAATCAAATCACCAAACTTTTGTTTCTGTTATTCCAAGCAGGGGTTATTACCTCCGCCATCGAAGGTGGACGGAGGTTATGTTTTCACCCCTTTCAGTTTGTTAGATTTCGTAAGTATATTGATGACTTCCGTCCTCTGTTTGTGTGTTTGTGTGTTTATTTGTAGGCACGATAACTCGAGAACGGAAGAAGCTACCAATGTCAAATTGAACCACGTGATTCAGGACGGTGATGGCTAGCGCTGATTAGATTTTGGTCAAAATCGGTCAAAGGTCAAGGTCACAGTGAGGTCAAACATTCGATTTTTAATGGTTTGGTACAGAATCATCGTAGAAACTTCTGGTTTGCGTCGCTACCTTCTCTAGAGACAGCTATAATTAGACAAGGTCAGAGGTCAAGTTGACTATTTCGTAAGTACCAGTCTATGACTGCTTGTTTGTGTGCAGGATATCTCAAAAAGTTGTGGACGAATTAGGAGGGCAGGTAGGGTGTATGACAAGGACGAAGTGAGTAGATTTTGTTGAAGATCCGGATACAGATCCGACTACTAGAATATTTTAAGTGATTCTTCACCATTGAGAGATGGGACTAAATTAATATATTACACAATATCTCAAAACGTTGTGTATGGATTTGAATGAAACTTGGTGGACGGGTTGGGTGTGTGACTGTGTGACAAGGACGAATCAATTCGATTTTGTTGAAGATCCGAATCTGGATCTGGATACGAGAGTTATTAAATTTATTAAAGTGATTCTTCATCATTGAGAGATCGGGCCAAAATGATAGAAAGCATGATATTTCAAAATTTTAATGGGCCTGATAATATGTTCTCGTGGATCAGGCATTGCATGGTGGAGGTATGCGCTCTACCGAATACCCTTCGAGTTATCCAAGTGAAGGGTTGAGGGTGTATTTAGGTGCTGCAATTGAAAATAAAATTATGATCCAGATGCAGTGGTGAGGGAGGAATGTGTGTTACATCGCAGCATGTGCCTGGGCATCTTAGTTTCCTGCTTTATTCAGCCTGAGGAAGCAGCCGTGTTCGTGATGAGAAATATACATGCTGGTCCTTGGCCAGAGAGGATTTGCAATGTACTGAGGAAAATAAGAGTTTATGTCATCGAACCTTGCCAATTCCAAGCAGTAATCTGGGTCATCCTTTAACTGCTTTGGCTTGTGCGTGGATTAATCCGATTAAAGGGTTCTTACCAGCTCATTAAATATCATGAGAATGGTCAGAAGGAACTTGTTTACTAGTTAATTCATCGTAATATTGTCAAGATTCCCAATTATCGGTTGTTTTACGAAATATGCCCCAAAATGAGGAACTCTTTTCCTGTTTACATTCACTCGTCTCGGTCTCAGTCGCAGTTTCAGTTGCAGTCAGTCTCTTTTGAAAAACTTTACAAAGACATTTTTCTACACAGGCTTTTGGCTCGTCTACCTTCTTTCCTTCACTCTTGCAAGTCTCTCTTCTTTTCTGTTTCATATATTTTCAACTCAAAGTGTTTTTATTTTTATTTTTAACTGCATTCAGTTTGTTTGAAATTCTTAATGAATTCACATCTCTTTGTAACTTTCGATTTTTAATTCTCTTGGGCATCTCATTATAAGGCACTTAACAAAAATTAACTTGAATCAAATTGAATTAATATTTGTAGAGAATAATTAAATATTCACCTTTGTCGGTATTATCCACAAGCGTGCACCACAAAAACTTACGAGCAAACTCAAGCGAAAATCTCACATCAGTTTCAATATTCAGTAGTAGAGACTATCCTCATGTGCTTCATGATTGGACACTGCTCGGCAAAGCAGACACTTCCTCAGAGCTCCACACCACTCGGCAGATAAACATTAACCGATGCCACGTGGTCACACCAGACCAGCCGCATCCAGACAGACGAGTCCGGATTATCCAAAGTCTGTACAAGTGACGTGCGGTATAGTGAGTTTTACCATATATACATATATATATATATATATATATATATATATATATATATATATATATATATATATATATATATTTATATATATTATATAATTTATTATTTTTTTAACAACACAACAATCGAATCAAATCAAAATCGGGTTATTTAGACTTTAGTAAAACAAAAATAAGATTATTGCAGCAGCAGTAGCAAAATTAAACTTGAGAATATAACATGGCAATGATGGCCCAAACGGCCCCATTTCCTTGTGGAGGTCGTACACGGGCGTTTGACCACTCCTTACACTCAGTGTAGTCCCGCAGAGACTGTAGACCCTTTGGATATGAATTTCCTTTCTGAATATGCAATGTAAATATTTAAATCCAAGTGGTTCATTTCCAGACAGAGAAGCAACCACTGAATCAGAAACATGGAGGCAGAGGCCAAGGTCCACCCTTCTCCCAGCTGAAGGGGGCACCTGAGATATGACGCTCGATCACAAAAGCACCTTTACTTCATGTATTTACATAACTTTGATGAAAAATTGAAAGTTTCTATTGATGTGATCTTCCACAAAGGGAAAATAATCCGAGGAGGAGATTCTGCTGCACGATGATGAGGGCCAACAAGTCCGAAACACATGTACGTGGATGTTCCTTCTACGGGGTGGATTGGTCTATAAAATTGAGGATTAAATTCTCTTCTCGGAATTTGCGGCAGCTCTGATAAGCTCGTGCCTAATAGGCTTTGCCAATAACACTGTTTAGTTAGAAGAGCCTTAAAAAACACACACACACATAAATATATATGTATATATTTCCATCCATCCATTGGAACCATACTCTGTGCAGTGTTGGAACTGCCGAAGCAGTCTCATTGGCTAATGGGTACTATCTTGGACGGGTCACCACTCGGACAAAGGATACCAGCAAGCTGGCATTCATTTTGCCAACCACAGAAGGATGACAGGTAGAGTCAACACCACCTGGTATTAATTCAACAGGAAGCAGAATTTGAAGTCAGGACCCTAGAATCCCACTCCAAACACCCTAACCATTAAGGCACACCAGGCATATGTATATATATATATATATATATATATATATATATATATATATATATATATATATATATATTATGTATGTTTATGTATATATGCATATACAGTAGACTAGGCGCAAGGCGTCACCATCGGGACCGAGAAAAAAGTGACGACTTAGAAATGTGACGACTTACGCGTATGCGAACATTCATGATGACTGTGGGGTGAAGGATGAAGTCGCGCGTGGCCTGGACACGTACGTGGGAGAGCCGGCTATTGTACCAAAAGGAAAACACAATCCTCGGGGCATAGGTGGGGGTTCATTGGTGAGTTGGAAAGTGATCAAGCAAAGATGGAATTCATGAATCAGTTTATCAAAAGTAAAGATAATGAACAACTCTGTAAGACAACTCGTATACCATCGGTGATGGTATGGTGACAAATTACATGACACACAGTCATCGTGGTGATGATAACCACTCAATGCCTATGTGTAAGTGAGTGCGGTAATGCACAAAACAAGCCAATATAAAACCATGATCGGACTTCAACACGAAGCTCGATCGATCCTTTACTCCTTCGCGAAGTAATCCGTTATGTTTGACTGCCTCAAACTCTTGGGCATCTGGTGCATGAGAAAGGACTCAAACCGGTCATTGTATTCCATGATGTTGTCTGGGCAATCCTCCACCGAAAGACAGTGTTGGCGCATCACATCCAGGGCACTGAATGCCTCCCGAATATTTGGAGGCGCGTTTGGAACGTATGTCTCCCCTGAGTCCTCGAGATCAACAATGTCCAAATCATCCACGTCACCCGTATTGTCGGAGACGTTCTTCCCAGAATCCACAATTTCTGCATCAGTCATTTGTTGGGTGCTGCGTAACTCAGCGTCCACGTTGATGTATTTTTCCAATGAGGGTATCGCGTCTGAACCAAAGATTTCAGTGAGTCTTTCCCAGACTTTTCAGCGAGTTGCAGAACTGGTTTCCATGGTCGTCATCGCTCTCCTCATCAACTTCATGGTCGCTGCGATCCGCATTGATGAACCCGACCGAACGGAAGCAGTTCGCGATGGTAACATTGGAGACCTATCCCCATGCGGTTTGGCAGCTATCAGGGCATCCAGCAAATCCCATTTGAATGGGATTCCCTCATCTGCTGCATTCAGGTGAAGCGTGGTAAGGATCTGGCGGTAGTGAAGTTTCAGGTTTCTGATGACGCCACCATCCATTGGTTGAGTGTGACTGGTAGTATTGGGTGGGAGGAATACAAGTTCTATGTTCTCCAGTTGACATGCAGGGTGAGCGGGGCAGTTGTCAACTACAAACGCAATTTTGTGTTTTTCAAGTGACATACGACGGTTCAGTTTCACCAACCATTGTTCGAACAGGGCAGAAGTCATCCATGCATTTTTATTCGCTGAGTAGGCCACAGGCAGGTGCTTCACACTTTTGAACGCTCGGGGATTCTTACTTTTCCCGATGGCGTACAGAGGCAGCTTGTCGGTGCTATCCATGTTTGTTCCAACCAGCAACATCACATGGATCTTCACTTGCTTATCACCATGACGGGAATGACCAACGAACCCCAGAGACTTTTCTGGCAGCATCTGCCAGAAAAGCCCAGTCTCATCGGCATTGTACACGTCCCGAGGCTGATACCTTTCCAAGATGTCTTTCAATTTGCCATCCTTCCAGTTGTGCACCACTGCCGAATCCACACTGCCTGATTCGCCGCACTTCTTGACCTTGCCGATTCCCCACCTCACTTTGAATCTGTCCATCCAGTGCATCGGCAAGGTCTCGGCATTATCATGCCCGAGGTCCGCAGCGAATTTACATGCCTTCAGCAACAACATTTCACCGTCCAACCGAATATTTGGCTGAGCCGACGTTTGCCGAAACCAGATGATGAGCGCGTCGTCAACATCTTCAAAGGACACACATTTCATGCGTTTCACACTTACCAGCGGCCTCGGGATCTTCTCCACTTGTCCAAATATCTTGCCCTTATTCTTCAAGATATCGTTCAATGGCTGCCGTTTGATGTCCAACTTCTCAGCTATGGCTGTTTTCTTCATCAGTGTGTTTGCCTCGCAAAACTGGAAAATGTCGTATTTTTCTTGGTAGGAATTATTTGTAAGCTTACGCTTCATCGCCATTGTCCTGCATGCAGTACGATCAACGTGGTCACTGACTGAGCTGAACGCAGCGCAGTTATAAATAGCCTATCACTGGCGGTGTAAACCAATAAGCGCGCATCACGATTCCATGAAATCTGGCTTCTCACGAGGCAGAAGTTCCATGTGACGAGTTAGGAGTGGTAATTTACTTGAGTTTCCATTACGCGGGAACGGACAACATCTGACGACTTAGACGAAGTGACGACTTAGAGACTTTATTCAAAGGGATTTAACACGAGATAAAAAAAATCAGGACTTTTTGACGCTACCGACTTGCGACTAGTCTACTGTATATATACATATATGTTTCTGTATATATATATATATATATATATATATATATATATATATATATATATATATGTATGTTTATGTACATATATGTATATATTTATGTATATATATATATATATGTATATATATATATATGTATGTTTATGTATATATATGTATATATTTATGTATATATATATATGTATATATATATATGTATATATATATATATATATGTATATATATATGTATATATATATATATATATGTATATATATATATGTATATATATATATATGTTTAGGTATATATATATATATATATATATATATATATATATATATATATATGTTTAGGTATATATATATATATATATGTTTAGGTATATATATATATATATATATATATATATATATATATATATATATATATATATGTATATGTTTAGGTATATATATATATGTATATATATATATATATATATATATATATATATATATATAAATATATACATATATACACACATACATACACACACACATTTATACATACACATACGAGGTCCATTTAAAAAGTAACGGGACTGACTTCACTGAAATTTTATTCCAAAAAATATATTGACATCACAGCTTGTCCCCTTCAAAGTAGTTTCCCTCCAGTCTCACACACTTGTCCATCCTCTTCTTCCACGCTTCGATGCACCCCCGGAAGGCTTCTTCTGGAATCCTCCAGAGCTCCGTCGTCACGGCCCTTTTGATGGCCTCCACATCAGGAAATCGGGTCCCCTTGATCACCCCCTTAAGCTTGGGAAATAGGAAAAAATCACAAGGGGCCAAGTCTGGCAAATACGGGGGTTGCTCCAGAATTGGCACGTTCCTCTCTGCCAGAAACTGTCAGATGCTCAGGGCACTGTGAGCAGGGGCGTTGTCATGGTGGAGCACCCAGGCTCTTGTCCCGGACTGATCTCATGAGGCGCTGGAGGATCTCCTTGTACACATATTGATTCACTGTTTGACCCTGTGGTAGAAACTCAAAGTGGACGATGCCCTTGATGTCAAAAAATAACGCAACCTTCGACTTCGACATCCTTACTTTCTTTGGTCTTGGTGATGCCGGACTTTTCCACTGACGACTCTGCTGTTTGATCTCGGGATCGTATTCGAATATCCACGATTCATCGCCAGTAATGACTCACAGGAGCAGGTCTGGATCGTCCTCGAGGCGCTCGATAATGTATTGACATAGAGTGACTCTTTGCTGTTTCTAGTCCTCGGACAACATCTTGCTGACTATCTTTGCGCATTTCAAGATTTTAAGTGATGATGCTCCAGACAGTGTCCTTGTTAATGGAAAGTTCCTCAGCAATCATCCGCACCATGAGTCGACGATCTGCACGCACCATCTGCTTCACACGCTCTATGTTGCCCGCCGTTCTACTCATTGAAGGTCTTCCAGACTGTGGATCGTCTTCAACCTCCACCCGTCCCTCTTTGAACCTCTTGTGCCATTAAAATGCACATGTACGTGACATCATTTCGTCCCTGTAGACTTGCTGCAGTATTGTGAAGGATTCGGAAGGTGTTTTGCCAAGTTTGGCAAGAAACTTCAGATTGGCTCTCTGCTCACGACTCATAGCACGACGACTCAGTCTAGACAACGTGTAAAGCACGACCTGTAAAAAACATCACACAATGAGCGCAGTCAACCATCACCAATCATATCTATTGCTGGAATGTTGCAAAAGACTGTGACACAACCCGTTCATTCAAGTTGTGTAAGTGGAACACACAGCAGGCTCAGTCCCGTTACTTTTTAGACGGACCTCGTATATATGCATATATACAGTCTTCAACTGTTGTTAGGCAGAGATGAGAAATTTCCACTTTCACAATACCCCAAAGCGAGTTGTCACATTTTGAGAAGGCCACCCTATCTCAGATCCACGTCCAATCCATCGTCCACTGAATTCATTGTCGAGATATTCTTTAACTGCAAGAGCATAATGTGCTGGTGCACCATCTTGTTGCAGGATAGCTGAAGATAGCAGGATAGCTGATTAATTATTGACAGTTGAAGACCTCAAAACAGCTGTTGGGGCTGGTTTTATGACCTCCAACCCTCAACATGGAAGAAGCTGTCCATGGAGAAAAAAAAAAATCAAATTTGTGCAGAGAATGGAGGGAAGCATACAAATAAATTCTAAATAAATTCCAACTGCATGCACAGGGTCTTTGTGGTCATTGTCCATGATGTGAGCATCATGTCATAGTCAGTGTGCTTTTTTGGTTAAATATATACAGGGCCTTCAGAAAGTATCCACACCCCTCGACTTTTGTAATATTTTTTTTATCACCAATCTACACAAAATACCCCATAATGACAAAGTAAAAACGGGTTTTTAGAAAATTTTCAAATCAATAAAAAATGAAAACCTGAAATGTCTTGCGTCAATAAGTATTCAACCCCCTGAGTCAACACTTTTATAGAAGCACCTTTGACAGCGATTACAACTTCGCGTCTTCTTGAGTATGTCTGGATCATCATTGCACATTACATCTGGTTTTGGAGATTTTCTCCCGTTCGTACTTACAGATTTACTCAAGCTTTGTCAAGTTGGATGGGGAGTGTCAGTGAACAGCAATCTTCAAGTCTTTCCAGAGATTCTAAATGGGATTCAAGCCTGGGCTTTGGCTGGGCCACACAAGGACTTTCATGTTCTTGTTCTGAAGCCATTCCAGTGTTGCTTTGGCTGTTTTCTTGGGGTCATTACTTGGCGAAAATTTTTTCCCCAAGTATGTTGGTTTGTATAGCATTTGTCTGTCTATCACACGATTTTTGGCTAAAGTTTTCAAGCAATCGTTTCAATCAAAGCATCCCCATAGCATGACGCTGCCAACACCATGCTTCATGGTAGGGATGGCATGACGTGGATGATGAGCTGTGCTCATTTCCTCAAGATGTAGTGCTTTGCATTCAGGCCAGAATTAAATTTTCATCTCATCAGACCACAGAATCTTTTGCCTCATGCTCTCAAAGCCGTTCACGTGCCTTTTTGCAAACTCCAGGCATGCTGTCATGCACCTTTTTCTCAGGAGTGGCTTCTTTCTGGCCACTCTCCCATAAATCCTCCATTTATGAAGTGCTCCAGAGATTGTTGTCCTTCCAGTAGGTTCTCCCATCTCAGTGAAGGAACTTGTAGTTCTGTCAGTGTGGTCATTGGGTTCTTGGTCACCTCCCTGAGCAAGGTCCTTCTTGGCAAGTTGCTCAGTTTGTTCGGATGGCCAGCGATAGGAAGAGTTTGGGTATGTCTCACCTTTTGTTGCTTTATAGCCTGGAATTGAATTGCATTAAATCAGACTTTTTCCACCTTTATTTACACGTCATAACACACAACTTCCGAGTGAAAAGCAAATCACACAAATTCCAGAAAATTAATGAAGAATACAAAACTACAATATCTTGGTTGGATAAGTGTCCACCCCCCTGAGTTAATTCTTGGTGGAAGCACCTTTGACAGCAATTACAGTTTGAGTCTGTTGGGATAGGTCGATACCAATTTCACACAGCTTGATTGGCCAATATATGCCCATTCTTCTGCACAAAACTGTTCAAGCTCAGTCAATTTCCGAGGGGTGCATTGATGGACAGCAATCTTCAAGTCAAGCCACAGATTTTCGATTGGATTTTGGTTGGGGCTCTGACTAGACCACTCAAGGACATTTATATTTTTGTTCCTTAGCCACTCTAGTGAAGCTATGACTATGCGCTTCAGGTCGTTGTCATGTTGAAAGGTGAACTTCCGTTCCAATTTCAGCTTTCTTGCAGAGGGCAGCAGGTTTTCCTCCAGGATTTTTCTGTATTTTGCTCCATTCATCTTCACTTCTTTCCTGACAAGTGCCCCAGTCCCTGCTGATGAGAAACATCCCCATAACATGATGCTGCCAGCACCATGCTTCACAGTCAGGGATGGTGTTGTTTTGGTGATGTGTGGTGTTGGGTTTGCAACAAACGTTAACATTTTGCATTTAGGCCAAAAAGTTCCATCTCGGTTTTGTCAGACCACAAAAATTTTTGCCACATGGGATCAGAATCTCCGGAGTGGTCTTTTGCATACCTCAAATGGGACTCAAGGTGGGCATTTTTGAGTAATGGATTCCTTCTTGCCACCCGACTCTACAAGCAGACTTGTGGAGTGCTTGGGATATTGCTGTCACGTGCAGACAGTGACCAGTCTTTGCCATAAAGACATGTAGCTCTTTCAAAGTTGCCAATGGCCTCTTGGTGGCCTCTATAGTCATCTCCTCCTGACTTGGTCATCCAGTTTGGAGGAACAGCCTGATCTAGGCAGGGTCTTGGTGGTACCATACGCCTTCCACGTCTTAATGAATGTCTTGACTGTGCTCCAAAGGATATTCAAGGCCTTCAAAATATTTTTATACCCATCCCCTGATCTCTGACTTTCCACAACTTTATGCCTGAGGTCTTTTGAAAGCTCCTTCGTTCTCATGGTTGAGTCTTTGGTGCGAATTGCACTACACAGCAGAGGAAACGTATAGGAACAGCTGAATTTTTTTCTGAAATAATCAAAATAACTGCAATTTAACACAGGTGGAGGCTAATTAACTTGGTGTGAGATTTTTAATGAATTTTCTGAAATTTGTAGAATTTGTTTTTCACTTGGAAGTTGTGGGTTCTGAGGGTGATAAATAGAGATGGTAAAAGTTTGGTTTAATGCAATTTAATTCCAGGCAACAAAAGGTGAAAATTTTGAAAGGGGGCGTAGACTTTATATAGGCACTGTATCTAATCTCTCTATCGAGTGCAGCCTGTGGCTGCTGGTTGCATCATTTGTTGGGACGCGGCAATGCTGCTGATGCAGTGTCCCCCTTACCAGTACACTGGTACTCATTTTGCTGACCTCGGAAGGGTGACAGGCTGAGTCAACCTCCTGGTGTATTTTAATTCAGTGACCAATGGGGCTTGAACTCAGGACCCGGAGATCCTAAGCCGCCATCCTAACCACTAAGCCAACACCAGGCTTACTGTATCTAATATAACTGCTTACTTACCAACACCAGCTTACTGTACTGCTTACTGTATAAAGCTCTTTCTAACCACTGACTCACTGATTGACTGAATGACTGACTCACTCACTGACTGATATTAAAATCGGTACCTTCTGGGTGACGTAGAAAGCTGAACTTTTGCGTGCCGATGGACATCGAAGCTGGTACACCGGAAAAATTCACAGAATCATTGCAACACATCCATAAATGAAAATATAAACATATGAAGAAAAAATTGAAAAAAAAATGCAGTTGAGTGACCCGAGACAATGGGGAAGCATGGTTCGTATGCTTACACACTGTGTAAACACACCCTGTTGGTATAAATATATATATATATATATATATATATATATATATATATATATATATATATATATATATATATATATATATATACATATATATACATATATATATATATATATATATATATATATATATATATACATATATATATATATATATATATATATATATATATATATATACATATATACATATATACATATATACATATATATATATATATATATATATATATATACATATATATATATATATATATATATATATATATATATATATACATATACATATATATATATATATATATATATATATATATATATATACATATATATATATATATATATATATATATATATATATATATATATATATATATATATATATATATATATATATATATATATATATATATACATATACATTTACATATACATATATATATATATACATATATATATACATATACATTTACATATACATATATATATATATATATATATATATATATATATATATATATATATATATATATATATATATATATAAAGCTCATTCTCACCAATGACTCACTGACTCACTCACTGACTAACTGATATTAAAGATCGGTACCTGCCGGGTGACGAATAAGGCAGAAATTTTGCATGCCAATGGAAATGGAAGCCGATACACCGGGAAAAATGACAGAATCATCAGTCAACATCCTTAAATAAAAATAGAAATAAATGCAAGTAAAGAAATTTTTTAAAAATGAAATAATGCTGGTGAGCGATCCGAGACAATGGCAATTTTGCAAGCCGACGGATATCAAAACTGATGCACCAGGAAAAATCACAGAACCATCATAAAGCATCCGTAAATGAAAATAGAAATGGATGAAAATAAATAAATAAATGGAAAAACAAATGCAGGTAAGTGACCCAAAACAATGGGGAAGCACAGTTTGTTATTGCTTACAATGTGTAAGCATGTCCTGCTAGTATATATATATATATATATATATATATATATATATATATATATATATATATATATATATATATACACATATATACATATACATACGTGTGTCCGTGTATGTGTCCATGTGTGTGTTTCTGTACGTGTGTGTGTGTACGTGTGTGTACGTGTGTGTGTGTGTACGTGTGTGTACATGTGTGTACGTGTGTGTGTGTGTGTGTGTGTGTGTCCGTGTGTTTATGTGTGTGTACGTGTGTGTAGGTGTGTGTGTGTACGTGTGTTCAGGTGTGTGTGTGTGTACGTGTGTGTACGTGTGTGTGTGTCCGTGTGTGTACGTGTGTGTGTACGTGTGTGTGTGAACGTGTGTGTGTGAACGTGTACGTGTGTGTGTGAACGTGTGTGTGTGAACGTGTACGTGGGTGTGTGTACGTGTGTGTGTGTGTTTGTGTGTGCGTGTGTGTGTGTGTACGTGTGTGTGTGTATGTGTGTGTGTGTGTACATGTATGTGTGTGTATGTCTACATATCGGGTTTCAGAATGTGGAATGGAGTTCTCCCAGGGTGGGCTCAAAGTATCCACCTTCATTTTGGTAAGGGGTCATGATTCATGGACCAAGCTGTGAAGTTTTCTGCTTTCAAAGTTTTGTGCTGAGGGAGGGCTCTCTTCAGGATCGATACCGAGTCCAGGACGGCTTCCAACTGCAGTTCAGTTGTAGTGCTATTCCCAGGGATGTTCTTTTTTTTAAATCTCTGTGAGGTTCTTCGTCATCACTGGTACAACTTTGGCATTCTTCAGCTTCCAGGATATTTTCACTTCATTCTTGAGGTTTTGGTATTTGGTCATTTTCCTGATTTCTGCATCGTTAGTCCAAAATCAATGGCACAAACACCTCAATTAACAAAGCCTTCTTTTTTTGCACCTAAGTATTCTCTCTTGTCACAATGCTTTGTTTTCGGTGTCCACGCCAGATGGGATCATAAGGTCATACGTGAGCGGTACTTCAATATTTTCAGTGATTGATTTTGGTTCATTTTCCCACAATTTTTCTGCAACTGGGATATCATAGTTTTGCAGATGTGCCAGCGGATTACTTTACAAACTCTGATGTGTCGTTGTGTGTACAGCTGTTTTGACGCTTTTTTTTCGTGTTCGGTCATTAAGCATCACACATCATTCAGTTTGCAAACCGCACCTCCACCCCTCGCCTATCATGGTTTTTTTTCCTCCTCTCCCCCACCTTTTTCTCTCACTCTGCCCCCTCCTTGCTCCCCCCTCCTCATAAAATGCAGCACTCTCCTCCCACACCTGTCATTCTCTTGCTGTCTCTGCCTGTGTGTGTGTGTGTGTGTGTGTGTGTGTGTGTGTGTGTGTGTGTGTGTGTGTGTGTGTGTGTGTGTGTGTCTTCTCTCTTTCTCTTTCTCTCTCTCTCACACATGCACCCCTCCCTCCCGCAGTGAATAGCAACGTTTGGTGAGGTGTTTCTCTCCCCACCTCCCCCCTAACTTACCTCTCCATCCTCTCTACCTCCCCTTCCCCCTCTCACCCCACACCTGCCTCCTCTCTCTCTCCCTCCCTCTTTCTCCCCCCCCCACTTTATTTTGCCGTCAGCGAAGCGGCGGGTTGTATTTGGTCATATATATATATATATATATATATATATATATATATATATATATATATATATATATATATATATATATATATATATATATATATATATATATATATATACACACACATATACACATACACACATACACATAGTATTCGATGGATGATGATAAAGTAAATTTATTTTCTTCCTGTTTAATGCACAAATTAGTTGATATGTAGTATTCATCACAAATTTCATTTTAACATTTGCTGAGTGCTTGAACTGGCATTCAATTTCAATGGAAATGCTATAATTATGACCGAATTTTATAAAAACAAAAATGATACCGATAAAATGGAGAAATGCAAAACCAATATGCACAGCAGATTCCCCAAAACAATCTCCCAATGTCAATATGTCTTCCCTCACTCCTTCCACTCACCTTGCCTGGGCTCCGCATCCGCTTCCCAAAGAGCACTGTGGATCCTCCCAGTGGAGCCAAAGCGGGTTCCTGGTCCACCATAAGCTTGCAGTGTTTCACTCGAGCTGTATGACTTTCGAGGGACCGGGTGCCCGTCAACTCCGCTATTTCCTACTCCAGTAGCTGCCGAAGCTGCGGCAGCTGCAGCGGCAGCAGCAGCCGCAGCAGCTGTGCTGCCAGGGCCACCTCCATAACGCTGCCGTCTCTCACGCCTCGTTTTGGTGAGAGAGCGGTATGGCCGTCGCTCCCTTGTCTCCATTGCAGCCGCTCCCCGCTTATCCTTAAGAGCCTCAGCACATTAGACGTTTGTGGTTGTGATGCTGCAACTTGTCTTCACCTCTCTTTGCGTGTATGTGTGCAGGTGTGTCCGTCTGTCTTCCTTCTGACGTGCCGAAGCGATTGGTTTATTCGTGTGCAGTATATCTCTTTTTTAATTCTTCAGTCTTTCACAAGCTGAATTCTGCCGTGGTCAGGTACATATCACCTGTCCACTTTTGTGTGTGTGCCCTCTGGTAGTTTTCTTCGATGCTGTTGGGGTCTGTTTATTTTGCTACTTCTTGCTCTCTGAAGAAATCTAACCTTATTCCTCCATCTTTCTCTTTCCAGTTTCAGTCGAGACTACACCTTCTCTACACAATCTATGACTCTCTCCACCCTTATTCCCCAAAGCACTGTCGTATTCTCCCTTCACAAAAGTCTCTCCAACATGTTACTTCTCTTCTTCACACACTGACACACCCTCACACTTTTATATGTATATGTATATGTGTGTGTGTGTGTGTCTATCTCTCTCTTTCTGAAACTTTATCCTTCTTCCAAACAACTTGTTTTTCTCTGTCCCCTTTCTAGATGCCCTCAAAAAAACTTGTCTCTCTCTCTTATACAGCGAGACTCTTTCCTTCCCGATCTGTCTACTGCACTCTATTTTTCTGTCAATATCTGACTTTCTCAGTAGCCAAGTGTACAAGTATGAGACAGGCAAATTGTTCTGCAAAAGGCATCAATATATCTGCATCCAAACTGTTTTCAAACAACATGCTTGAATGAACAGTTTTTCCTTGCGTGTATTTGTTTTGATTTTTAAATCTCTCTCGTTATGGTGTCAACCTCAGCTTGCCTCGGCCTTCCTCGATACCAATTCTTTCATATCTTCACAAACTCCTTCCTCTGGATCTTGTGTGTTGTTTCTCACTTGCCAGTTATCTGCAAAACAGTGCACAGAGGGAGACAATAAACCTCAGCAAAAAACACATCAGCTTACAAAATAACCCTGATATTGAGTTAGTCTGCTAAAGTGAGTCCCTGTCCCATAATCTAATGCATCGAGTTAACTCGGAAAGTCAGACAAGCGGTGAAGAGGCAACTGGTGCAAAATAACGCATTCCAAAGGCCTCTCAAAAACCTTTGTCTCAACTGCAGCTTTTGTCCAAACTCCTTGGCCTGTTAAAGCTGCTATTGCGGTGGAAAGGGGATGGTCTGGACTAATGGGATTCAATTCTTCAGGGGGTCGTAACATTTGCCCCTAATCTGGCACAAATGGGGGCAGTGAGGTGAAGGGTGAAAAAAGGTAAATGTGAGAAAGACTCCAGAGGTAAACGTAGAGCAATCAATGCAAACCAGGAACTTACTTCCAGCTCTATTGCGTTCTTTATTCAGCGAATAAATTTGTTTGAATGTTCTTCATGTTAAGATGTATTCCAGATTTAAAGCTAGCTGTTGTTTGAACTTGCAGTTGGCTTTGCTTTGTAGCAATCACCTTGTCTTTCCGATGAAGACACTTCGTCTAGCGTGACCGAGACCATTCTTAACGCAGACTTTTAAAAGATCCAAATAGCAATGCCACTTTTGGGTTATGGAATGACATATATTTATATATATATATATATATATATATATATATATATATATATATATATATATATATATATATTGTTGCGGGCCAGGGGGGTCGGGTAAGACAACTAGGTGGGGGAAGCTATCCAGTTCCCACCAGACTCCCCCGGAATTGTAGGCCGTCACACACGGATAATTCCGTGATGCGGCGGGTCGCTTAACCGACCGTGGATGCCAATAACTCAACCGCGTGGCCTAGGGTCCTCCCGTCTATGGTATAATCAGGTTACCTATTAATCACATGATTTAATTACCGGGGAACACACCCTCGGTATGCCTTGTCTGAACCGGATCACTACCGGACCGGATCACTTTACCGGATCGGATGCAGCCGAGCGACACTGCCAATACAAGGATGTACCGGCTAAAAGGAACGGATCAATGGGAATAAAGTCCTGGCTAAAGTAGAATTTGGACCATGCAGGATCAATGGAAGAAAAGACAAAAACGAGCAGGGAACATTCCTAACAATAATAATAATTTATTTACAAGCAGGCGAGGAAAGATATGTGGCACAGTGAATGGTTTTATTGTTGTGTGTAATGCAGGGATAGAAAGAAGCGTGTGGTGCGACAATAAACAGGAAACTTACTAAAGGGGACACAGAGCAGACTTAACGCAAAAATAATAACAATAATAATAACGATCTTCTGCAGTCATACTTGAGCAGAAAGGCACCAGGACACACACACACACACACACACACACACACACACACACACACACACACACACACACACACACACACACACACACACACACACACACACACACACACACACACACACACACAAACACACACACAGAAAACCCGATGAAGAGGGAGTTTAGAACCAGGAATTGGGCACCATAAAGGAGGAGCTTGAGTCGAGAAGGGGCGGAATCAAGAGTGCGAGGTCGGAGTAGTAGGTGGGACCAGATAGTCGGGTGGGGTCGACGTCATGTGGGCAGCCGAGCGACATGAGGAGGTGGAGACGAGGAGGCGGAGTCCGGGCAGCAGGAGGCGGGTCGTGGTGGTCAACAAGGCGAGACGAGAGAGAGGCGGAGAAACTCAAAAAGCAAGAGAGACAGAAAAAGGCAAGAGAGAGACGGAGGAACTTCTCTGACCTCTATAGGATTTGCAGTTTGGGGGGGGGGAGGGGCCACCCCGAATCGTAACGTCATCACCTGAATCGGGCGCTCCGATTGTCCCCGTCCCCTCACGTGGCCCGCCAGCTTGGGCCAGAAACCGCCTCACTTCGTTTCAGGCACGGCCATCCCAGACAGCGAACACACCTCGCTCCGACCCCACGGATGACACGAATCGCCAACACCGAAGTTGGCACGCGAATCATCCTGCAAAAACCCCCGGGCCATGCCCGGGTGACCGGTCGAGGGCCCCGCCTGCCTGCTCGGGCATTCGCCCAGCATCTATCAACGCGCTCGCTTTGCGCGCGCCAACGTGGCCTGCACTGTACATTCCTCGGCTCGATCGCAGCTTTGCTGGCCGTAGAGAATAGAAGACGTTCACCATCCATGGAGAATCCACTGCTGCCAGCGAGAACTGAAGGTACATCATCATGGATAAATCCATGCACGTCTCACGAGCGGCGTACATGCCTGCTTTCTATCACATTCCATACAGTGCGCGCGGTTCCACCATTACGCACGTGGCCAGCGCTCACACACGACTCCGCTAGCGTGTGCGAGGGGCGAACACCAATATGTGTCGGATATTGAGATTGAAAAGGAACAAGCCGCTTCTACTCCGCACACTCGTATCCCGCCGAACATGGCATGGAGTCGGCTTTATCGGCCTCCGAACGCGTTTTGTGCAGCGTCGGCGTCATGCTGGCTGTGTTTCCCGTGCCGTGAAAAACACCATTCGTGCAGCCTCTGAAGAGTTATTTATTCGCATGTCTTTTTAATACAACCAACAATCTTCCCCAGATCATCAGAAGCTGAGTCGACAACCCCACACTGCCAAGCGCACATCACTCGCCGCACACGCCGGGTTTAGGGCTCGCCCGGGAATGAGGACCTCTGTGCAGCAGTTTCCTCACCGCGGAGCCGCACACACTGATTTACATGAGGCCCCACCTTACAGCGAAGGCGCACGTGGCTGATTTACCTCAGGAATAAAAAGACGAAAAGAAGAGTGTGGACGAAATGAAGAAGAAAATTATTTAAGCAACCCTAGCTATTAGATCATCACAACGCACTCCCTTGTTGTCCCGCTAAACAAAAGGAAGGGGACTATCTACACGTATATAATGGAATAACTGTCTTGGGACACCTATCTGTTGTATGCATGCAGTTCAGAGAACCGCAACTATATATATATATATATATATATATATATATATATATATATATATATATATATATATATATATATATATATATATATATATATATATATATATATATATATATATATATATATATATATATATATATATATATATATATATATATATATATGTATGTATGTATGTATGTATATATATATATATATATATATATATATATATATATATATATATATATATATATATATATATATATATATATATATATATATATATACAGAAAAAAGCACTAATGCAATGATTTGCTAATTTCACTGCACAAAGGTAACACATAATGTTAATTTTTTTTATTTTTTGTATACCTTGTCGAGGTTTGTGTGAGAGCGAACACACAACGCACAGCAAGGGGGGCATGAGACAAGAGGGGTGGGAGTGGGAAGGACAAAACAGTGGGGAACAGAGACATTGGGAGATCTGTGGAAGGGAGAGGGATGGGGCGGGGTAAACAGGGTAAACAAGATGGACAGGACAGGGACTTTCAGATCCTTACATGACAGGGACTTTCAGAATAGAAAGCAGGGAATTTAAAGGAGGTGGGCTTGGGTGGATTAACGGGGGTAGAAAAGATCGACGATTTGGATGGGAGATGATAAGAGGTGGTGGTGAACAGCTGTTTTGAAGACCTGGAGGGTAGAATGGGATTGAACAGAGTTTGGGAGTTTATTCCAAAGGTGGGGGAAAAAGAGGAATGAAAGAGTGAAGGTGAGCAGTGATTTGTCATTTTGGTAGTTTTACAAGAAGGGGGTTGTTGTCGGACCTTGAGCGCCCTGCAGAAATATGGTGGGGATAAATCGCAGACACAGCAGGGAGGGTGAGCTTGGTGAGACCGGAGAGGAGATGATAGAAGACAGAAAGACCACCGACTTGCCTGCGGTGAGAGAGTGAGAGGCCCAAAGACTCAGCCTCCTCGCAGGAGATGCCAATGGAGGGTGTTTAAATGAAGTTGTTTTTGTCACATTGTTATGGAACTGTGCCCAATGGAAAAAGGGTTGCAGATGCCTACACACAACAAACATTTATTAAAGCCGTGAACAAAAATAAGAAACAAATTGTCTACCGATGAATTTGTTTGAATAACTGAGAGATTCGATTATTGTTTCTTTTTATACTAAAACATGACTTCTCAAAATATAAATTTCTGGTGTATTTTTTTAATCCATTCTTTTAGCAACAGATGTGGCTTCAGAATAAGATGTACAATGGATATGGTCATCGACATGTGTACACAAGTCAGGTTGGGTTCAGGATGAAATGGGAAGTTTGCGAGGGGAAGGAATGGAATGGAAAAATGTATGGGGAAGGAAGATGGAGGTGAAATATTCCATCTTTTTGCTGTATGTAATATGTAGATGAAATCAAACATTACAAAATGTATATACTACTATTAATTTGTAATTGGTCACTGGCTTTGACGCAACACAAATTTTTATTACGGGCCCTATAAGGCATCAAAAAGCTCCATATATCGAATCAACAGTTTCAAATGGAGCCCCTCACCACCATTAGAGCATTTAAATTGCATCAGACGTGATGATAAATGCGAATTGTTTTAGCCGGCTCGATGACAGAAGACGCCGTTTGCATTTTCCGCCTTTATCCCCACTCCATTTAGATTACCGTGCGGGCACAGGCAACCTGCTCATACTTACAAAGTAGCGTGTTGGGTTAAAAAAAAGGATATTAGATAACGTGTTCATAGGATTACTTGAAAAATCCTCACTTGAGTTTGCCTAAATAAGCAGTTGACATTTATTTTTGTGTCTTTGCTGCAATAAGTTTGAAAGAAATACAACATGAGAAGAAGGAAAAAAAGAGATTATTTAATACAAATATGGTAAATTTAAGGAAACCTGGTTTGAATTGTCGTTTTTCCCACAAGAAATGGCATGACAGCACTCCTGCTTGGCTGGTGGCACAAATACCCCAGCTCAGTATGATGAAAACAATGTTAATAATAAGTTGTAAATGTACATTATATTTAACCTAAATTCATTCAGATGCTTCATCGTGAATGCTTCATATTCCGAAAGGCTGTACTTTGTATGAAGAGTGTGTTGGAGTGATACCAAACAATATAAAATCTGCCGACCAAACATGGAAAAAAAACAAATGAAACGATAATAATCTATAATCCATTCCTCAAATGAACTTGAGAAGAGGGAGGGAAGTTTGTCTAGTCAAAGGACACGTTTTATTTTATTTTATTCCTCTCTCTACAATACATGAATGAGGTTCATTGATGAGTGAGGTTGAACTGACAGTGGGGTAGTGGGGCAACAACTTGGCATTTGGGGAAAGAGGAAAGGGAGGAGGGGAAGAAACACTGAAAGCAGCAAAGAGGAGGGTGGGATTAGGAAAGGTCAATGGGGGTAATAAAGATCATCTGACAGAATTGGGGATGAAAAGATATGGCAGTGTACTGCTTCCTTGAAGTCCTGGAGAAAAGAGTGAGACAGAACAGCCTCTGGAAGGTGGTTGAATAAATGGGAGAAGTGAGGAATAAAAGAGTTGAGTTGTGCAGTCAGCCTGGATTTTGAAAGTTTAAGAGGGGTTACTGGAAGAATGCATTCATCCTTGAGTTGCTCGGGAAGGTTGGAGGATTGAGACAGCAGTGGGAGTAATGTCAGTCTCAATGGAGATGAAGACGGCAAAAAAAACAGAGAGACCATTGACTTACCTGCGATGTGAAAGCCTTGAGCTTCAGGCTCATCATGGAAAATTTCAATAATAAACATTCCACAAAGTATAAGAGACATAGATGTGATGTTGGGGCACCAGCCCAGAGCAGAGATCAGTACTCCATTGAGCTATGAACAAATGCCTTGTAGACTGTGAGTAGCTTTGAATTTCCAAGGAAAGACTAGGATGAACAGAGGATGCCCAATCTGCCACTGGCTTTGGGGGCAAGTTTTGCAATGTGGTTAGCCCAGGAGAGATCATGGCTGATGGTGAGGCCGATAAGTTCAAGAGACAGAACCTCTTTCAGTGGATGACCAAAGAAATAGGTGGGTTAGTTTGACAATCCGTAGCAACAGGGTGAGGCAGTGAGATTTTTCATGATCGAAGGACATTATTTCCAGATCAACAAAGAATGATGAAGCTGCAGTCTTCCAAGTGGATGGATAGGGGACTGCACAACACAATGTGGAGTCATCTGTAAAAAGGAAGATCGGATTTCTCACAGTATCACAGAGGTCGTTTATGTGGATGAGGAACAAGACTAGACCCAACACACTGCCTTGGGAGACTCCAGCCTCCACTGGGAGAGGGAAGGAGAGTTCCATTGACGGTAACACATTTACTGCATGAGTTGAGGAAGTCAAAAATCCAGGAATGAAGGTAGCCTTGAATGGAAAATGGCAGAGAGCTTGGCGAGTAAAGCTAGATGCCAGACTGTGTCGATGCCCCAGATATGTCAAAGGAGAAGGTCCTGATCTCTTAATCAGGACCTTCTCTTAAAGGGCCTCCAATAATTTCTGAGAGGAGCAGCAGCATGTGCAAAGTTGATTGACCAGAATCAAATCCAAACTGATGTTCAGAAACCAGGCTGTTTAAAAACAGGAAAGATGACAGCAGCAGCAATCATGGATTCCATGATTTTGCTTGTAATTAGAAAGAAGTACTCTGAGCTGTAGTTGATATGACCTGTTGTTGTACACTTCTTGTAGATGGTAGTAATGTTTGCTGACTCCCAGGCTTATTGGAGGTGGCCAAAGGAGAAGCCCAGACTGAATAGGGTAGACAACACAGAAGCATGAATGGCAGAGCAGGATTAGAGACCATGGGCACTGATGCCTTCAAGGCCAGTTGCCAAAGCTGGGCCAAGGCTGGACAGAACTTTCTTTATCTTCTTTAGTGAGAATGATGCAGAGTCCAGTCGACAGTGGAAATGAAGGGGTAAGATGGGGACAAAACGGGATGGGTTTTGGGTCCATGTGATTTGGAGGCAAACACAGAGTTTAGACATTTTGCCTTATCTCAGGCAGCATCTGTATATCGTAAGACTGTTTGAGGTGAGGGACGGATTGGAGGGGGTGCATACACCAGTGATGGACATAACAAGATGCCACCATCATTTGGAGGAAGGAGACTGATTGGAGAGTTCAGCCAAGCGATTTGAAAGATTTTGCTTTCCAGCATGCATCAATACAGACCTACACTTGTTGTGAACCTTATGGAATGAACTCAAGTTGCTCAAAGTGGGCTTAACTTTCCATGTTGAGAAAGCAAGCTAGCTGCTTGATTGCAACTGCCTCTCCACAGGAATCAGTGTACCATGGTCTTCAAGAAACCTAATATTAATAGTGCATGTAGGGAAAGAGAGGGAAAGAGGGGGAATGGTGCTGTATTTGGTTCCAATGGGATAGTCTCATACTCCACATGCAGGGATAATGAAGGTTATCATGGGACTTCATATTGGCTTTCATAGTATACAAGTTGCCAGTCCTGCACCATTCTCAAGGAGAGCATATTCAAAACGTGCGATAACTCCTGGTAAGAAAGATTTGGTATCATTGAACAATGGGGAATAAGGAACCGAAAGAATTAATGGTCATTAAAAAAACCCTTTAGAGTTTAGAACATATTGTTTATCCTATTCCATTTTGAGTTGAACGAAATACGGTTACAACCATATCGACTACCAAGACATTCGCAAACATAACATGCCTAGACCAGGGCAGCTTGGATTTATAAAAGTCTTCAAAAAGACTAATATTAGGCGAGTGTGGAAGAAACTCGACTTACTGTAGTTTCTGGGTAAAGTACAGTGGTGGCTTGTTGCTCCGGACACAGGACTTGCATCCTTGAGGCCGAGATAAAATCCAGCTGGAGGCAGCACCATTAAGGATTCAGATTCTCATGTTCAGGAAGTCTCGTTCGTTTCAGAACAGTCCCCTCAATATCGGATTGCCAGGAAAACCCAGTTGGCTCATTAATGACCTTCAGGGTGGGATGATCCGCCTGCGCCACAACGTCTGTTCTACATGTGATGCGATCCCACTCACTGTGGTTGACTCATTCCTTTTCCCTGTTCTGAATGACTATGGGTGTGACTATTCCACTTTACTGGCTTACAACATCAAAAAACCTAGAGTTCATAGAACACCTCAGCCCATGCAGTCTTGAGAAAAAGTACATGGGAAGGATCTTTTAAACTCATGCTTTGCGTTTCCGAGCATGATCTATATTTCCTATGAGCCTGTTTTGTCTGAATCTCAATATTCCCCGATGTTGAGAATCCAAGAAGTAAATTTGATTGGTCGAGATGGCATAATATTTTGTCCAAGTATTGCTGAACTGAATGTTTTTGGAAGTCCCAATAAAGCGATTTGTGTTCTCCAGTGTTCAAAATCTAATATTCAATTCAAATTAAGTAGTTCCTCAATCATAGACTGACGTCTGTGGAACAGACAGAGTGAACCAATCGCTTAACCCTGCTTTGTGCTTCCAGCACGGGTTAATTACCTTATCCTCACCGAAGCAATTCATCTATTTCTTTAGAAATATAATTGTTTTTCAAGGTATGAGAATTCCAATCTCCCAATAAATGATGAGTGATAAACATCTCTCAAATAATTGCAGATATTGGTGTCGATGATGTCAATGGTGTCTAAAATGGCACAATAGAATTGCAACCAGTAAACTGTGACTAATACGGAGTTTCTCATGTTCAAAGAGCTTCCGATGAATCTTCTGAGAATTCGGGCTGAACTACTCCTACAACTACTACCACCATAGTTATTATGATATTCATGTGGGGTCGTTTCTGGCCGAAGTCTTTCACGAACTAGCTGTCCAGGCCTGGCAAGGTAATTTGGGCAGTGATTTGTAATTTGTGAAGGGTGTCAGATATAACTCACCCACTCTTTCTACCACCCTTGGTTGTGTAATGTTTCGAGCATCCACTCCGAGTCTATGACGTCGGGCGGTTTGACCCCGACCCCGGCCAAGTCATAGTAAAGACTAAACATGGATCTGCTGCTTCCTTGCTTGACCTTCAGCATTTAAAGGGCAGAGTATGGATAAACACCAAGTGTTGGAATCCACGGTGAGCAGGAAATTCCAACTTCATTGCCCCTTTGAGTGCGGGGGGGGGGGGGGGGGGAAAGCGACATCTTATAAAGTTGGCATCGCTCATACCCAGCATGATCTGGGAAGTGACATCACTTCCCCCAAATTCAGTGGTTTAGTTTGTCTGAAATCAAGTCTGGTGTCTTGCATGCTGTTCTACATGTATGATTTGTGTATTCAGCTCCACTATGAGCCTTAGGTCATGTAAACATGAAAAAGTCAACAACACCTCGAGTGCTGGCAGAGAAGTCCTCTGGCTTAACATAGTCTAATCTCTCTCAGAAGAGAGTGTGCATATAGTCTAGTCTAGTCTATCCAGCCAGCCATCGTTTTCAGACTGAAGTCCACCTTCGTATTTCTTTCACGATGAAAACATGACTGACAAGACCTTTTCCCAATTGTACAATGTGTTTATCAATGATACTCTAAGGGGAGCGATGCTCTGAATAACAAGATACCAATTCAGTTTGATCCATGGCAACATTAAATTAATTTATCAATATAGTGCCGTATGGCACTGCACAATATATTTCGATTGTGAAAATTAAACTATTTTCCCTGTCCTTTTATGCACAGCTCCGAGCACCAACAGGTTTAAATTCCGAACGCTTGAGATGCAGCAAGAAAAGCTACATAATGGTACAGACTTGAGATGGGGGGATGAACAGAGATTTGAGATACCCTGTCAGGTCTCGCTAATCTCCTGCTTTCACGTATGCCTCCCGACATGGGATTAGCTGAGAGCAGGCAGTCGGCAGACAAAATGTTTAGGTGGACAGGGTGATTCCGCAGCTGCTCAGACAAGGCAACTAAAACTGGAAGACAAAATTTGTAGCTTGAAGAAGGTGGTAGGAAAGACCGATCTCTGAATTTCCATCGAGTAATGGAGGGTTGGTTGAGACAAGATGGTTAGTGAAATTGGAAAAAAAATAAAAACAAGATAAAAAGGTAACAAAAGAGAGAACAGATGGTATGAAGACAAAGTAGAGAGAAGACAGGACATGTGACAGCCTCTTCTCAACTGACCCTCCAAAACCTACACAATGAACATGGCTTCGCCCACCTCGTCATCACTTCGAGTCGTAGACCGGTGTTGTGGTTGTATTGCACGAGTCGTTAAACTGACGAAGGAGTGGCAGAGGATATGGCAACCGAACAACAAATATCGGTGCAGATTACATGTACACGCAACACATAACTGATGTAACCTTCCACAAGATTGGCAAATCAAATGTTTGCACTTTTGCTTCACTATCGACTAAGGTTGTTGGGGCAGGATGGCGGAGGGACAATGGGACGTTGCAGGAGTGAAACAAAATAAAATAAAATAACGAAGATCGTTAAGTGTAAGGGGCATTGGTGGTGGATCACGGTGCAGACATGAATGTAACAAGGCCTGTCAGAAGCCATCGATTCACTTTCGAGCGAAGCAGCATCTCCGAAATGCCAGCGCAGGCCGCAAGGTTACACGGCGGTGTTAAGCGGTACAGCAGAGCGGCCAAGCTACAACAAGGCTACCCGCCCCAGCCAGCGTACACTACCCATCAACTGTTCTCAGTTATACTCACACCTTTTGCTTAACCGACAAATAGCTCCTTGAAATAATTGTGTTTGTACTTTAGGATGTAATTGTTACTATGTTCTGCATTCTCGTAATGTCCGTAGAAGACAGACAGACATTGTCCGAAATGTATTGTTTAATTTAAGCGTTATTTGAAGTCATCAAAACTCACACATTATGAACATGTATGAAACCTGCTATCGATAATACTCCCAGTCTGATGAATAATTACACGTTCGACAGGCAATCGTAAATCGTAAAACAGGCAACATGGCCTCACCTGATCACCTCCCACCCTTCCCCCTCCGTCCATCCATTTTGCTATCAAAACCCATTTCAGTGTACGACATTGTACATATTGAGAGATGACACATGAACTGAAAATTCTCATCCAGGTTTCTCCCATTGGAATAAAATAGTTCTTAAGGAAGTGGTTGGTTTCTTAATATCTTTACATTCCATCGAAACACCAGAATGCATAATTGGAGAGAACGCGCATCTAGACACCTCAAAGATATGTATATGACACCTGCACCATCTGCAGGATAATATAAAGAGAAAGGTTTTGCACCTTAGTTGAATGATCTGAACATTACCAAATCAGATGCATTTGAAATTCTACCTTAGGTGAAAATATGGCATCCCAATGAGTGCGAGTTTGCTTCCCTCAATAGGAAGACACGGGTTTGAATCCATTAGTCAAATGTGGCATGAGATTACTTACTATCTTTTATATAAATCAAATCTAGAAGCTCCTCAATGAGCTTTAAACACAAAAACGATTCAACTGCGCAGATATGTTAACAAAGCATTTGCCATGATCGGGGCACTTTGGATTCCAGGGCCAAAAAGGTTCAGTTCAGGAAATCTTTTGTTCAACATACGTACATCAAGAAGAAAAACAAAAACCAAAACCATATGACAATCACTGGCCTCACCCCTTACACATTTCCCAGACAACATTAGCTGGTCAAACTTTACACAGGTGGCGCAGTAAAGCACCGCTTGAGAGTGACAGGCTGGGAACCTGAAACACCATTCCTTTTATTGCCAGCAGCATCTTACTTCGGTCCATACGGAGGAACTTACGGAGAAGAGAAGAAAAAACAACAACACAAGTCGTAAACGCATGCGTGATATACGGAGGCCATTACAGACGAAAGCTTAGCCCATCTGATCCAGTGGGAGCAGGAAGACAAAATTACATTATGTAATGCGGGTTCCATTGATTAGGGGGCTGGGAGCTCGAGAAGCTGTTCTAGCCGGCGGTGATCTCAAACCGATTTACGACCGGGTGAGCCGCACCCAGCTGAGCTACATGCTCGGCAAGCAGAGCTGGTAGCTGATATCCAAGAGTGCTAGATTATCATGGAAAGCAGTCTTTTCACTTCGTAATGTATCACATTCAGTTACCTTAGCAAACAAAGCTCTCAGCTGGTAACCAAAGGCCCTTGGTTATCTTCAAAAACACACCAGTTGTGTGTTAGCAAACAAGAGAGCTGGGTCATCTTCGCAAGCATCGGCAGTAGCCAAACCTTTAGGCATCGAGTTATCTTCATGAACACATTTGCTAGCCAGTAACTTGGGGGCACTCAGTTATCTTGTCCTACATTTGTAGGATACATGCAAGCTGTGGTGAGAGATCACGAGAGCTTCTAGTTTTTTGTTCCCCGAACCAAGCGTACCAAGAGCCGTGCTGAAAGAGTGAAAGTGTGGCCTTGAATTGTCTCATCCAGTCAAACAGAGATAGGTGCCTCTTTGTACCTTGTTTGAAACATCATCACGAAGACATTCCAGAATTATCAACATGGATTTTTAAGCAATTTCTGTGGCTCACCCGTATTTGAAATTGCCTGATGCAGGAAAACGCGATGTGAATTTTTCACACTTATGAACAAACCGATGGATATGCTGACGCTTACTTCCAGCTCTGAGTATATTCCCTAATCGAAGCAAGACTTAATGATAGAACTACAGAATAAATCAGAGCAAATCAAATAGATAATGATTCTGGTAAACATAATCTACATCATTAACTGAGCTGGGTAAATGGTGCACTTCAGGGGAATGTCATGCCATGTTGGAAAAATTCTGTCTCATCTATTAATATAAAACCATGGTAACGGATGACAAAAGCCAAAGAATACACAGATCTGGTAGCTGGCCCCCCAAACCCATCCCCCTTCTCCACACCATTTAAAAAAAAAATGATATGAACCACCTGTGTGTACCCATTTCACACCTGCACCTGCATTGCATGCTTCGCATACACAAGTTCTAATGAAGGTTCAAAATCAAGGGCTTTATTGGCTCCAGGTAGCCTCGTTCACAAAAAACTAAACTACGAATAAATGAATAATCGTGTTTGAAACAAAAAAACGTGAACAAGTTGGCCAAGCTCTCTTTGGGTGAAAATAACCGTGTGTGATCACTTCCCTCTTTACCAGTTTAACTAATGATCCCTGCCGAAGAGAGGGGGGTACTGACACCATATTTCGCTCCCAAGGGAGCGGGTATGACTCGAGAGAACTAGAAGGGCACTCGGGAGAGCGCATACCGTTTTAAGTCTTGATTAGGGGACCCAACTTGTGTGTGTGTGTGTGTGTGTGTGTGTGTGTGTGTGTGTGTGTGTGTGTGTGTGTGTGTGTGTGTGTGTGTGTGTGTGTGTGTGTATCTATGTGTGTATATACAATATATATATATGTGTGTGTGTGTGTGTGTGTGTATATATACAGAATATATGTGTGTGTGTGTGTATATCTATGTATATATTTGAGTGTGTGTGTGTGTGTGTGTGTGTGTGTGTGTGTGTGTGTGTATGTGTGTGTGTGTGTGTGTGTGTGTGTGTGTGTGTGTGTGTGTGTGTGTGTGTGTGTGTGTATATACAGAATATATATATGTGTGTGTGTATATCTATGTATATATTTGAGTGTGTGTGTGTGTGTGTGTGTGTGTGTGTGTGTGTGTATGTGTGTGTGTGTGTGTGTGTGTGTGTGTGTGTGTGTGTGTGTGTGTGTGTGTGTCGTTGTTTGGTATGTTCATATGTGGGTTTCAGGATGTGGAATGGAGTCCTCCAAGTGAGGCCTCGAAGTATCCACCTTCATTTCGGTAAGGGGTCACGATTGATGGACAAAGCTGTAAAGTTTTGTTTTCAAAGTGTTGTGCCGAGGGTTCTCTTCAGGATCAATACCGAGCCCAAGGATGGCTTCCAACTGTAGTTCGTTTGTAGTGATTTTCCCAGGGATGGTTCTTAATATCTCTGTGAGGTTCTTTGCCATCACTGGACAACTTTGGAATTCTTCAGCTTCCAGGATCTTTTCACTTCATGATTGAGGTTTTGGTATTTGGTTATTTCCTTGATTTCTGCATCGTCAGCCCAAAGTCACCGGTATTGACACCTCAATTAGCAATGCCTTCTTCTCTTTTTTTTTGCACCTAAGTATGATATCTGGTCACAATGCTTTGTTTTTAATGTTCACACACGATGGGGTCAGAAGGTCGTACGTAAGCGGTACTTCAATATTTTCAGTGATTGCTTTGGCTTCATTTCCCCACAAATTTTCTGGAACTGGAATATCAAAGTTTGTGCAGATGTGCCAGCGGATGATTTTACAAACTCTGTTGTGTCGTCGTATGTACAGCTGTTCTGACATGTTTTAAAAAAAAATTCTCTCGTGCTTGATCATTCGGTGTCACATATAATTCTCTTTGCTCACCCCTCACCTGACTTTTTTTTTCCTCCTCTTTCCCACCCTTTGCTCTCACTCATTCCCCTCCCCACTCCTCATAAAATGCAGCACTCTCCTCCCACTCCTCTGCCACTCTCTCACTGTCTCTGTGTGTGTATGTGTCTCTCTCTGCTCTCCTGCACACACACAAACACAAATACACACACCCTCCCTCCCACAGTGAATAGCAACGTTTAGTGAGGTGTCGCACTCCCCACTTCCCCACTAGATTTTGAAAGCAGGACGAAAATCACTTGACCACAGGTGATGCTCTACCCCCTTACAGATTCCTCACACTTAAGCCTCCTTGTCCACCCTTAGTGCACGTGCAGTTTTTCGTATCAGCTCCCTGAACAGCTCAGCTCTGCCATTCAATCTGGCCCTGCGACTCTGGTCAATGAAATCCAGTGTCCTTGAGTTAAGAGACAAAATTCTTCGTTGCCCTGCGGTGAGTTCCAAGACATCCACCAGCAACAACAAGGATGGTGGTCTTGAAGCTACTCCACAACTCTTCAGGATCCTCCAAAATACCCAGTCTCCCCAAATCTTCCCTCAGCCTGTTCGCAAACTCCTCAGCAACCCTCTTGTCCTTGAGCTTACCAACATCCAGCCGAAGCTGGGATGGTACCATTCTCCTGGATTTAACTTACAACTTCAGAGTTGCTTCAACAAGCCTGTGGTCGGTATTGAAGAACTGAGCACTCCGATCGACCCTGCAGTTCTGGATTACCCTCCAGTGACCATCAATGAGCACATGGTCACTCTCCCTTGCCACACCACCAGCATTGGGATACCAAGTCCAGCGATGAGCCTGTGGGCAATGAAACCATGAACCAGCCACCCTCAGTCCACGACTTCTTGCAAAGTGAAGGAAACTAGTGCTATTCTGGTTCATAGTTCCTGACCCATGAGGACCAACCCATGTCTCATAACCATCCCTATCATTTCCAATCAATGCATTTAAATCCCCCAAGATGAGACGTGTATCTCGCCTGGGGCACTGATCAACCACAGACTCGAGCATGGCATAGAATGCATCCTTCATGGTGGGATCACTCGCCTCATTCGGAGCATATACAGAGACCAGGGAAATGACACCCAAGGAGTGACGAATCCTTCGTCTCATAATTCGCTTGTTGACCGGTATTACCTGAATAATAATAATTGGAGTCAGCTTATTGGACACAGCTACAGCATCTTCTTGAGTATGGTAACCATCAGAGTGACCAGACCAATCGTAGGTTTAACTACCCACCATGATCTCGCCGCAATCCAGTCTCCGAACCTCAGAGAGTGCTGCAATACCGATGTCCATACGCTTGAGCTCAGAAGATAATGGAGACAGGTGATCATCTTCTCTTCGGGATAGGACATTCCAGGCACCCACCCGAAGGGAATGCCTCGGGTTAACCCAAGGAGACCGCCGTCTGGTGGATGACACCTCAGCACCACCCCGACACACACTACCACAATCTGACCCTGGAAGGTTACCCCATGGTTTCCCCCCTATCATCAAAGATTGTGGGCCCCGAAGGCTTTGCCACAATCTCGTCATCCGGTGAGCTGCCCTGCGAAAGGCAGCTGCACAGGAGGTACTCCCACAGAGTATGTTTTCAGATTTATTTTTGCTTTTGGTATGTTTTATGGAATGAAGTGTTTTACGGTGGCCAGAGTGCAAATCCTGCCACCAGTCTCCTGATAAAAAAGTAACCCAACTGCAGGAGGACATCAACAGACACAGTTGGACACTAGATATGGATGGCTGTTGGCTCACACGGAGTTCCTCCACCCATTGACAGGTTTTGTTTTTAATCCTGCTGAGTGTCCATATCATACACCCTTCTCATCAAGAAACTTGGTGGGAGAGATGGTTTAGTCATCGACAACCCGACCATGAAACAGGTTAGTGCAGGTTTACACGGCACCTGTAGGAAGTCACAGATCTCATCGTTATGATCCCACTGATCGATCAGATAAATCAACTTCGGTCCCATGGCCGAAATCCAATCAGCTTGTTCTTGTCACCCAACTAACTCATCCACCAAGTTTCATCTGAATCCATTGATAACTTTTTTGAGATATTGTGCTATTTATCGTTTTTGGCCGCGTCTCTCAATGGTGAAGAATGACTTTCGAATTAAATGAAATTCTCGGATCCGGACCTGGATCTTCACCAAAGTCCAAAATCGAATCAATCAGTCCTTGTTCCACACCCAACACATACATTGCGCCTTGGCCGTCCGAACCCATCCATAACTTTTTGAGATATCCCGCTCACAAACAGACAAACAGACGTAGACAAACGGGGGTGAAAAATCAACTCCCATCCACCTTCAGTGATGTAAGTAATGAGCTTTTAGATTATTGCACTTTTTTGGGGGTAATCTTCATGAAGAATGAACTTGTGTGCTGAATTCAGCACATATTGCAGATATTTAGGCGAAGGTGACCACAAATCGACCCTTAACACGAGTATGGTTTTCATGTCGGTGATGGTTGATAAACCTTTAAAAATGGACCTTTAGGTCAACATGAAAATTAAGTTTGCAAAAAAGGTTAAATGTTTTTTGCTAAGCTTTAATTTTCAAAAAGATTGTGACAATAATAAATTAGAAGGGCACTCGGTAGAGCGCATACCTCCGCCATGCCTGATCCACGAGAACATATCTGTCCCAATACATTTTTGAAATATCATGCTGTATATCGTTTTTGGCCCTATCTCTCAATGGTGAAGAATCACTTTAATAATTAAATAATTCGCGTACGTAGATCCGTATTCGGATCTTCACAAAAATCGAATCCATTCGTCCTTACCACACACCCAACCTGTTCACCAAGTTTCGTCTGAATCCGTCCACCACTTTTTGAGATATCGTGATACATATAGTGTTTGGCCCTATCTCTTAACGATGATGAATTACTTTAAAAATTCTAGTAGTTGGATCCGGATCCGGATCTTCACCAAAATCTAACAGTTCATCCTTGTCACACACCGAACCTGTCCACAAAATTTAATCCTGATCTGACAAACAACTTTTTGAGATATTCTGCACACAAACAAACAAACAAACAAACAAACAAACAAGCCGGTAGGCGGCGATGGGTCGTCGAGCATGGAAACTATAAGATATAGAGCAAAATGGATGTCATACAGTGGATTGGGAATCACCTTAAGGTTATGCATATCAAATCTCATCCAGTTCCATCTACTGATAACTACTCGATATCCATTTGAATGAAAAGTACCGAAATGCGGTTTGAAATCGGAAATCCCCAAAGTTCGAGGGGGTGCTGTGGGTGAACAAAAATCTAAATCGAAAATCCGGCTCGGTTGTTTGTGCACAATGTATTCCACACGATTAGTGTGAATTTTCATGACCATCCGACCATAACCCTAGGAGGAGTAGCATTTGGCGCGAAGACACCTCCAGCTCTCGCATATTATCGATTTTTGCACCAATTGACCTTTGACCCCTGACCTAAGCGAAATCGGTCAATATGTCCTGAGGCAAAGTTGTAGTACTCATTGAGTACCATGAACCTGCAAAGTTTCATTCGTATCGATGCACTCACCTGGTCACTAGGGGGCCTTCAATTTTCGCCAATTTTTGCGCATACCCTAATTGTCGGGGGCGCTGCGGGTAAAGTATTCCATATATCACAAAAAAACGGAATATATTTGATAGAGCATCACCTGTGGATCATTCGTGCCAAATTTCATAACCCTACGTGGGATAATGGCTTTCGGAATTGATTTCGCGTGAACGGTACCGATTTTGAAGGTTTTTCGGTTGTTGCTCGGGAACCAAAGCGTCCCTAGCAACCATCACAATTTCCAAAGCACTAAGTCATAAGATGTACCTACCACCCAGTTTGGTCAAAATCCGCCCACATTTACTACCAATTATGCTGATGACAAACGAACAAACCTCCAAACAAACAGACAGAATTACTGACAATAAGTGTCACCTATTTTGGCGATCCAACAAACAGACAGAAAGGGGTGAAAACACAACCTCCTTCACCTTCGGTGGAGGAGGTAAAAATAAAAACAAATGAATAAATAATTGCTTATTGATCAGTGATCATATGAAGTCGACGTTTGGCATCCCTTGTTGATATTGTCATGTCATCTTTCTATTAAAAAATTGACCAACTAAAATTGGGGGGAAAAAATAAACCACCAATTGGCAGAAGTCTGGCACATCTGATCAATCATCATGTGGTCCTCATCGTAGTTATTGACCAATAAATGATTTCATGATCAACCCTGTGCAGGGATGTTAGAATATGGTCCTAAACATGGCCGACGTCCTATTTTCTGGCCTGTATAAGTGAGTGCAAGCAGAGGGAGCTGGTTTCACGTCCCTTCTGACCTGATGGTCCTAAAAGATGTGGTGCATCAAACAACTATTTCAGTTAAATAAAACTCTCAAAAAAATGAATGCTGGACTCGAAAGTTCAAGGGAAAGGACAACCAAATGAGCTATCCTGCAGCCCCAATAAGATGTCAAGCAATTTCGAAAAAAAATGTGCCCATGACGTGCAAGTCTGAACAAAAACAGGAATATTAATACAATAATAAAAAAACCGCTTACCTATTCAAACCATGGCAGCTCAACACCTGCTGTTTGACAGCTCTATTTGTGAGGCACTCAGGCACTGTAAAAGCCTACCGTGGAATCAATCATAGGGTGCAGCACTCGGCACCACCACATGGCACCAAGCACCTGTCAATGCAACCATTGGCATGTCACCCGTTAGACAAGTTCAAACGTTTCCTCTTTTACCAAAGCACAGAGAAAACGACTGTGCAAATGCCACATCCCCATGTCCTTCCATCAAAATCACTGCCCAACTACATCTCGACTCAAACTTATTGCAATTCATTCAAGGCCTGTTCATAGACTATACCACTGACCCAGATCACTGACCAATCAGAGTTCCCCATCTTAGCACACACAGCAAAAAACACCAGCCTTGTGCATATTATTGGGTTTCATGTTTACACGCCAGCTACATCTCCATCAGAGGACAGTACTATCATTTGAGAAGTGTCTTTGTGTGTTTCTTTGACTTTATATATGCACTCCTGAACCGCAACACTGAACGAGATATAACAGCTTCTGGTTGCACTTGGGGTGTACATGGGATGGTTTTAGATCATAAAAAATTAATAGTCCCAGAGGTTCAGGGTGGGGATGGAGATTCCAATTCTAATCTATGTAAATATGTCTGGCATAGTCATATCAAAGACTTATTGGTATAATGGTTAGAGTGTGTGCTCTGAGTCTGAGAGATTGGTGGTTCGAATCTTGGCTGAGTCATAATAAAGAATTTAGAAATGATATTTGCTTGCTTCCTCGCTTGATGCTCTGGATTTTAAAAGGACAGAGCATGGACAAACAATCATATATAGCTTGACAACCATTGTGATGGCTTGGTGGACCACTAGACCTCCTTCTCCACTGAAGTTCCTTGTCAGGGAACTGATACGATTGTTATTAATGTTCTGCTCCCAGTGGGAGGGGGTATGACGTGTCATACTAGAATATAATACGTCAATCCTGGTGACTTAACACGTCTGTAATGCTGGAGGAATTATCCCATCTCTAAAATGTGTTCTTTGCTGGAATACCAAATCCTCCACCTCCTCACCTTTAACTCACCCCAATATATAATATCTTTGTATGTGATCCAAAATTAGAGACAAAATTATCATTATCTTCATTTCCTAACTCAGCAGGCTTGGTCGGGAGGCAGCAAACAATTGATGTAACAACTTAAAATGTATATTTCATTTTTACAAGCACATAAATGCACCCCAAATGTACAAGGATAATAAATGGGTGTGTTATTAATACATGTCTGGGCTCTCCGAATTAGGAAGAAAAACCGTTATGTGCTAGATGCATTAATCGGCCGTGGCGTAAAATAATGCAGAATCGATGTTAGGGACATAGCTTCAGCCTCAACATTATTACTTTGCGGAAAATCATGGGAATTTAAATTAGGAATTGAGAGTTCAAAAGTGAGTTGAGTTCATTGTGACAGTAATCTTTGTGTCTGTGTACATTTATCTCTCTATAATTTAAAATAAATATTCATACATTGTGGCAAAGTAAACCTGTGGCCCATAAAGCAGTGAAGGAGCAACAAAGAACTTTGTGGATAAAAAGGTATCTGGAATGTCAGAGAGAGGGAAAAAGAGAAAAAGAGAGAAAGAGAGAAAGAGAGAAAGAGAGAAAGAGAGAAAGAGAGAAAGAGAGAAAGAGAGAAAGAGAGAAAGAGAGAAAGAGAGAAAGAGAGAAAGAGAGAAAGAGAGAAAGAGAGAAAGAGAGAAAGAGAGAAAGAGAGAAAGAGAGAAAGAGAGAAAGAGAGAAAGAGAGAAAGAGAGAAAGAGAGAAAGAGAGAAAGAGAGAAAGAGAGAAAGAGAGAAAGAGAGAAAGAGAGAAAGAGAGAAAGAGAGAAAGAGAGAAAGAGAGAAAGAGAGAAAGAGAGAAAGAGAGAAAGAGAGAAAGAGAGAAAGAGAGAAAGAGAGAAAGAGAGAGAGAGAGAGAGAGAGAGAGAGAGAGAGAGAGAGAGAGAGAGAGAGAGAGAGAGAGAGAGAGAGAGAGAGAGAGAGAGAGAGAGAGAGAGAGAGAGAGAGAGAGAGAGAGAGAGAGAGAGAGAGAGAGAGAGAGAGAGAGAGAGAGAGAGAGAGAGAGAGAGAAAAGACACACACACGAAAGTGAATATACTACAAGACCTGAGAGGGCTCCGTTCCACCTTTTGAAACCCGCATATGGAGATGACAACACACACACACACACACACACACACACACACACACACACACACACACACACACACACACACACACACACACACACACACACACACACACACACACACACACACACACACACACACACACACACACTGGGTCAGCTGAACAAAATAGGGTTATTTAGATTTCAGTAAACGATCAATAACATTGATGTTTTAAAGCTGGAGCAAAAATAAATCCAGGAGTGCACCATAGCAATATTTGGGAAAGTCACCTCATTTCCTGTTTTTGAGGTCTTACACAAACATATGGTGTCTATTTACATTCGGTGTAGCCAAGTGGTGACTTTGGACCCTTTTTATATGAATTCCCATTTTCGATAAGTCATATACTGTAAATATAATGATTTTTTCAAAATATAAACGAAAGTTTTTATTGTGCCGTTGACCTTCGATGTGTGAAAATAATGCGGTACTGAAACTTTTGAAGAAATTGGCCAAAGTAGAAAAGGACTTACCTTGTGTAGCTTCTCTTGGTTTATTTATGCACCTTTCTTTGAGTGGAAGACGATGTGGGTTAATTATGAAAATCCGAGCCACCTGGGTAATTGCGAAGGTGAGAGGTCAGGTCAGGTATTGGAGCATGCTCCAGAACTGCACGCCGCTGTGTCCACTACAGGGGCCTCCATCTGGCCATCTCCCAGGCAGATGCCTGGCCCATCCCCATCTCCTTACGATGCCGATCACCCTGCTGCAACCACGAGGGACATGGTCAGCTCGTTGGCCTCCTCCATTCACGAGGCTCCCTCGCTGAGAGAATCTGGTGAGCAGAAACGGTGTCAGGAAAACGAGCCACATGTCCATACAGCCGCAGCTGATACTCACAAACTATACAGGTAACAAGTGTCATCTCAGTCTTTCTCAGCAACCGCTCATTGGACACAAAGTCTGACCAGCGAAAGCCAAGGAGTCTCTGAAGAGACCTGGTCACCAAGGAGTTAAGTCCCCATCTCAGATCCCTGATCAAAGTCCAAGTCTCACATCCATAGAGCAAGACTGGAAGGACCAAGGACTGAAAGACTCAGACTTTTGTGATCCTGCATTGGTACCGACAGCACAACAGCCCATGCTCCAGTGAATCCATGACTCCCCAAGCCTGAACTGGATGTCTATTGACCTCTGGCTCACAACAGGTGGAGACATGAATATCACTGCCAAGGTAAGTGAATCTTTCTGTGACCTCACCATCCTCACCACAAATGGAAACAGATAAGAAAGCAGCTTGAAATGACAAATGACATCTTAGTTTTGACCCAGGAAACCTGAAATCCCAGCAGCTCCAACTCCTCATTCAGCAGCTCGAGTGCCCCCATAAGGAATTCCATCGTCTCCGCAAAGATGACTGCATCAACTGCATGAAATTAAGATCAGACATCTTGACATTCCCAAACGATGCACCGCAGCTTGATCTCTCTGACATCCTCCCCAGAATCCAGTCCATATAAGCGCTGAAAAGAGCTCACCTCCCAGAACAGCTGCTCAGCTCTGCTATTAAGCCTGGTCCTGCGACTATGGACAATGGTATTCTGTTTCCCTCAGAAGACAAATTTAATCTTCGCCTGATGGTGGATTCCAAGACATCCATTGGCTACTTCAAGGATGGTAGTCTTGATGACATTCCATAACTCTTCATAATTCCCCAAAACACCCAGACCCCACAAATCCTCACTCAGCCTGTTCACAAACTCCTCAGCTCCCCTCTCATTCTTGAGCTTGCCAACATCCAGCATAGGCTGGGATGGTACCATTCTCCTCTATTTAAGCTGCAATTTTGGAGTTCCTACAACAAGCCTGGGGTCGGTATTGAGGAACTGAGCACTCCAATGGAAGAGCAGGAGACATTTCTGGGGAAGTTGGTCATAACCAAATCTAGAAGGGAGGATTTGCCATTGGCAGAAAATCCAGGTCAAAAAGTTTACAGATTGATTTAATCTCATGGAGTCAGATAAATCATTTGTAAAGTCCCGTGGCTGGTGAGAGAGGTACAAACACCCAACCAATGGTCATGGTGACAATTGAAATCACCACATATGGGGAAGAGTGAGTTGGGGTGAATGCTTAAAATTTGATCATGAGAGCGAGAGCGAGAGCGAGAGCGAGAGCGAGAGCGAGAGCGAGAGCGAGAGCGAGAGAGAGAGAGAGAGAGAGAGAGAGAGAGAGAGAGAGAGAGAGAGAGAGAGAGAGAGAGAGAGAGAGAGAGAGAGAGAGAGAGAGAGACAGAGAGAGAGAGAGAGAGAGAGAGAGAGAGAGAGAGAGAGATGTAAATGTAGTCATCATTGCAGGACGGTTTGAAGGACAGTACAGCCAGGACAGGGTTCAGGTTGGTTAAACTGGAGGAGAGCCAGGGAAACACACTAAGGAGTCAGGGGTATTCTGTAAGAGAAAGGATTATATTTAACAGATGATGTCTTGTTTATTGGCAGCATCATGGATTGAGAGACCTGTCAGGTTAGAGCGTAGATTGGTGTCGGATGTTTGAGTTCTACAGAGTTAGGGACAAGGAAGGATGAGCTGGAAAGGTGCAGGAATGTGGAAAGAAGCAAGGAGTGGGGGTGGGCACTGAGATAGTGTGGGGCAGGGGGGATGGGAGGGTGTGGAACGAGGGGGAAGCTGAGAGAGGTTTGGGACGAGGGGCAGCAGATAGGGGAGGGTACTGACACGATGGGTTTGAGGCCATTAATGGACGTGAAGGGGGGTTGATTGTTGTGTGCACACAACCACTGCAGACTTCTCAAGATTCTCAAACTGGACATATGGAGAGAAACGTCATGAGAGGGTGGAAAAAAGGTTTTCCAATTGAAGGAACGAAGGAAAATGGAGCTGAAGGTATGAGAGGAGAGGAAGGTGGATGAACTAAACATTTCGGAGTGAAAAGGTTTTGGGAAATAAGCCTTGTGAAAAGAAAAAGAGGAAGACATTGTGATTTAGAAGAAGAATGCAAGGGTAGTTCCTGACGAAGGTAGTCGGGAGGATGAGGTATCTTAAAAAACTTGTTTTTTTTTCCAAGCAATTTTTTTTAATGTATTAAGAGCTTTTTAAGGAAGAAACATTTTATTTAATGAAGATTCAGTTTGGGAATATTGAAAAGGAGAAGGGATAGAGAATGGAGGAACTGGGTGGGACAGATCGAGGTTGTTTATTGTTATTGTTGTTGTTTTCGGCAGGAGAGAAGAAGAGTTTTTGGTATTTGTAATTTTTTTGGAGCGAGGAGGGGAAAAGGGTCAAGAAGAGAGATCAGAAATGAAAATACTTTGGAGAAAAGGAGCGAAAACGAAGCATGTGGGATAAGTTGACCAGACTTTAAAAGGGACACTGAAATCGACAATTCAACACAACTAGCTGGGTATGGTATGGCACAGAAAATTGGACAAAAACATGACCAGCGACACAGGAATGAAAATAAAATTATGAAACAACGTATCTGGTCCGGGAAACTTAGCTTGGATGAGCTGGAAGGAGGAACTCACGAACCAGCAACACAAGTGAAGGCCTGGAAGTCAACTTCCTGGACCATTTGTGAAATCTCACATAGACGGCTCAGAATCATAAAATCTCAAAGTTATGAATCCTCGGCATTGTTTTACACTTATGGTGATGCATTTGTTTGAATGTTCCATTAAAAATATTACATTTCTTTCAGAAATCTTATGTTGATACCGATTAAAATATCACAAACATATTGGTTTGAACGAGTAATAAAGAATACATTTTTCGACAACACAAGATGACACGTTGCAAAAGCACTGCACGTAAACCATACCACTCAACTGGACATCAAAAGCAATATAAAAACACTGAAAAATATCACAAGGTTCATATTATTCAAAACACTGAAGATCGTTTGGAATAGACTTTGAATTGTGCATTCAAGGCACGATTAGGCAAGGCAAATGAATTATTATAACGATACACTGGAAACTGCATTCAAACCGAAATCGCAAACACAGTAATAACACTTTCAATCACTCACCAACTTTTGTGCAGCAGATACTGTAAATTTAAACAAAATATGTGAAAATGATTATTTATTTGCTTTTTTACTGTGGTCTAAGTACAAAAACACGCGCACGCATGCACGCATGCACACACGCATGCATGCACGCATGCACACACGCACGCACGCTACTTCTTAAGCACCATGGATGTGCGACAACCCAGTTTACAACTAGGTTTAATTAATAATGAAGAGCAACAGACATCAAAATATTGTTTCAAACCTTTGTTAAGTTGTGAGGTCTTAAAAACCTCAAAAATTAGGTAAAAAATAAAAAATATCTTTTCATGTAATTAAAGTAAATTATAACACAAATGAAATACAGCAGCAGCAACAGCAATAGCAGCAGGAATAACAACAACAACAACACTACCATCATTTATTGGGTGGTCGCTAGACTACCGTTATTCTCCTGTTTTCCACATGTCTGTATGTATGTAATGGACAGCTCTGGAGGCCAGAGGAGTCAACCGATTTTGATGAAACTTGACTGGTATGTTCATACCAGGATATAGTTGCATGCTTTTGAGCATCGTTGCTCTGGACGCCACCGTTGCCTAGCAACGGGACTTTGAAATTTTTGATAAAATCCGAAAAATATTTATATACGAGCATAACCCACGCTCTGCGCAACATGTTGGAGTGGGTGTGTTTGAGAAAGGAACTGATGCAGAGTATCAGTAGTAATTTTACTTTAATGCAGTAAATGGAATACGATTTCACTGTTTCAGAACCATTTTATTTACTTTTTTTTGTACCATGCACCTCATATGGTCTTTGAGATAATGTAAGCCGAATATCACGTTACTTGAGCGCAGAACAAAGTCGAAGATAGCGCGACATGAAACCACAAACTCGGAAATAATATATAAGATTTTTTTTTTTTCCGAAAACCAAAACTCAAAAATCGGCTTCCGCACTTTTATGCTGTTCCGCACTATAATCAACATCTTTGTCAAAATATTTCAGCCCGATCCATCAAAAACTATGACTAGTATACAATTATATAGCGACCACCCATGTCGCCTACTGGCTTGTTACTTCATTTTGTTTCTCCACTCACATCTCACACAGATATTTAATTTATTTATCTTGCCATGAACTTAAGACATTTGCTGGGCAGGAAGGGTATTAATTAATAGGTGATCAATTCTCTTGACCTTACCTGAGGTGGTACTCTCTTACAAAACAAAACCAAGGCAGCGACTCGGGAGGAGTTTCTTCGTAATCACATACAAGGCAAAGACATAAGTAGACATCAATGTGCATACATTACATGAATTACAAGGACACCAGTAACAATGGAAAACATGCTTGTAGATATCATCAAACTTCACATGAAGCAGACAATGGAAAAGCACAAACGTATATGGGATTTGAACATAGATGGGTTCCCGCATAATCACGAGTCAGGGGTTCAGATGGGAATATTATCAGGCCAAGTAAACAGCAACACTAACAGGTTCAATCATAAGAAAACATCACAGTCAGTTCCAAGTGAATGCTCCAGAGACTCAGGACTAAACCTTCATTGGATCCTTCTTGTGAACTTCTTCCAACCCGATCTCCTTTTTCCTGTATTTATCAGGGAAACCGACGAACACAGCAACAATGCCTTCCACACATCATAGATCATGTTGACATGTGCCCAAGAAGCCAACTTCACAGCAAATGATAAGCGAATCCTTGAAAAGTTCTGTAATGGAGAGGTTATCAACATCGGATTTGTCAACAGACGTGTCTACTTACAGAGCAAAGCAGTCTGCCATTGAGAATGAATCAGGCATTTCATGCAATCATTCAAACTTTTCGGTGGTCAGCACCTCCCCGTTGGTGGAAAGGTCATGGAGCACGAATTTTTCCATCAGAAAGAAGGAATGTGTTTGAGTTGTGGTCAAGGTGTTACGCAAGTAAAATATCACACTCAATATGCCCTGAAGATAGAGGTTGATGGGAGCAAGATCAAAACACCAATCAAACCAAATTATTATGGACATCCGTGATTTATCACAGAGATGAAGAAATTTGCTCTGTGGTATTATCACCACATATTACCTCCACCTCCAACAGGTAGGCACCTCAGGGAGCTGCAAATGGAAGAATAGACATTCTGTTGATGGAAATCAGTGAAAGAGAAAGTCCTTCTTTCACTCAATCAATTGCTCTCGTATTGTTTGGGTTATTGAAACTGCCACCGTAAAAAGGACTTAGCATGGCACAGTGACACATCCACAATGCTGTGAGGTCTTTCTACACCCATGTCAATGAAGGAAGTTGTGAAATAAATGTTTTTTTTTCCAACAGACATGTATATATTTATATATTTGTTATAATTGGTTTAATATATAATAATTGGCTGCCCTCATGAGAACTTGTGAATGTCGAACCTTGGATTTGGGATTCCAGTGAAAGTGACAAGAGGACGAAGCTATTAGGACCATCACATGCATGTGCCCCAATTCCATTTTACTTCATTTGCGTGATACCTACAGGGTGCTTAAGCTATCAAAACCCCATTTATCAAAAGGTCACATCATAATAGACTGGTCAAAATAGGCCATTTTAGGGTCAAACCCACCACAAATTTCAATAGTAATCATTCAAGTTTTTTTTCACTCCAAATATATCATAGAATGACATACTAAAAGTCACCTTAAATCGGGGCATTGGAACAGCTTCATTTTGACCTCAGTTTAAGGTAACTTTGAAGAAAAAATTGACAGCCAAAATATAGGGGAGGGTATCGTAACATGACCATATCATGACAAATTACTGGCCGATTCTCAATATTAAGATATCAGTAGATTCACAATAAAATTACCTTTCAAACAACACCACAAGTAATGATGTAGACCTAAAATTAACATCATGACAGAAGAAAAACATTTCTGCCTATCACTAAAAATTATCGAATTTAGACATATATGTTGACATTTTTAAATTCACAATTATTTAATTTCCAAAGTAGGTCCGCAATTGGTCTGAATATCTATATACATGTTTTCTGACTGTCACAGTTTTTAAATTTTGCCAATATGTAATGTAGTTAATGAGATATAGGCTTGTAGCATGGTATTGTGTACCCTGTGGTCCTAAATGAGGAGAAAGCTTAGAAATTGAACCCAGGTTTAATAAGATAAACAATCTTAATGTTATATAATGCCCAAGTGTCTGTGCTTTCAGAAAATGTATACTTTGCTATGGGTCCTATGGATATAGTTGCTACAAAGCATGTTTTTTTATACAAACACAGGCTATTTTTTTCCATTTTTATAGGTCATTTTTTAGAAATGGGTTACATGTATTATTGTATATGTTGTCCAAAATGGTTGAAATTGCATTTTTTTGTTTGATATATATCATTATACGTAAGAATAGAACAATTCCTCGAAACATTATATTTCTTATGACCTTCAGCATATCTTGGCACCTTCAAATGTGTAAAATCTCAGATTTTGCAAAATTTCCCCCAGTCATAGTGAAGCTTACAAAATATTATTCCAGAAATTTGAAATGCATCTGATAGAACATCTTAAATAGCAATTTACTTCTGCATAAAGTGATGATTTAAAATGGCAAGTTTCAACATGGATCATGACTACATACCAGTTTTTAGGTTCACTCCCATGATTGGGTCAAAAATGTTAGGAAGTACATAACAAATTGCATTTACCAAGCTGCTACAAAATTACTGGTAGCTATAAGCTTGATTTTATAACCATAGAATAAGTTTACCAAGATGGCCCTATGATATAAAAATCAATAGCAAAAGCCAGTTTGTGTTCAGTATACAGAACATCAAAGGTCGTGAGGAAGTACATAACATTTTAAAGAAATCTGCACTTTTAATCCTAAGATGTTAGTTTGGTTCATCACAGCATGTATTTCTATGGTTAAGTTTATGTGCCTATTATATTTATGACCTGAATGAACACTGATCAATTTGTTAATTTCATATGACCTTGACCTCTTCGCTCAAGGTCAAATATCAGGTAAATAAAATATTCTCCATATATGTGGTTTCCAATTAGTGTATAATACAAATCTAAGCCATCAGACCAATTTTAGAATGATATGAGTGGTTCCTTGATACAGATAATTGATACTCTTTGGGTCTATTTGACCTTGAACCTGTCAGAGCAATAGAAAGAGGAAGAATTAAGCTCTGCCCAAATAGATCCTGAATCCCATGATGTTGGCTAACAAATGATACGCAAAACTTAATCATACAATGACTTTCATTTTTTGGTCCCCCGTGTCCTAAATGTGTATATAATACCTTGCTACAAGCCTATAACCAATTTACTGAAGATTGAAGGAAGGTTAACATATTCCAAAATTCTTCCCTTCAAATGGCCATTTTGGCATGTCATATTACTGCAACACCTCAACATATTAACAGAATATAAAGTTACCAACATAAATAAAATACTATGATGAATCATTATACAAATAAAACACAATTATTTTCTTACTGGAATTTCACTAATCAATATTCATATAAAATAAATCAGACAATTAGTTTATGCTTAGAAGTTTGGAAGCCTCATGGGTGCTGATATGTTATAGTTTATCTCCATTTATTGCTATGGAACTTAAAATAGCAAAAACACAAAACTTAAAAAGCTATTCTAGCCAGAAGTACAAAGCTACTAAAACCAAATATACAACACATTTTGTAATATGTACATGTGAATCTTAACAGTCCAATTCCAGGGTAGCCATTTTCTTTTCAATACTACATGTAACTAGTAAATTAGTACTACTATATTTGTTAAAACTACATAACAATCACTATTTTATAGTGCTATCAAGAGCTGACATGTATATCTAATGAAGAAAAATAAATATTTTAAACTACTTCAAGTAAGTCACTTCTAAACAACACCTTGAAAAAAACAGTCACAAATTACACATTATAATACATCCTCAGCATCACTTTCTGGATCAGGCAGGATTGTGTTAGAGCAGTGTAGGCCTTTACATTCTCCACATGCTGGAGAACATTCTAGGCCAAATTTTCCACATGAGCATTACTGTGTACTACAGTTAGTTCTGCAATTGCAGTTGAAGGCTTCCAGAAGATTGTCAGGTGCAGTCTTCAAGTTAGTGTCCACAGGTACCATCTTACCATTGATGACATAGCCTTGTCAGTAGAAGATATTTCAATTGAGCTTGGATAAAATTCCTGTGGCTGCTTCACTAATTTCACATCACTTTTAATAAGTTTGGCTGCGGTTTCTATAATTCTTAATTTCTCTTCATCATAGTCATACTTCTTGGGTTTGGAGTAGAAGTCATGGATGATAGAAGATGCTTTATGTCAAAATGTAATCACATTTTCTTTTCCACTAATCTCAGTGATGGTTATGTTGTCTCGAAAATGTTTCTCAAGTCTATGTTTCATGTAGGTAAATCCATATGGTTCAATTCCAGTCTCAACCAATATCTCTTCCATTTTGTTTATAAGATCCTGTATTGAGATTTGTTCCTCATCATTGACCTCCAAATACATGACCACCTGATTAAAAGCATCTTCCCTTGCCGAATCAGGAGGTCTACCCTGCTTAAATCGTTTCGGTTGGATTTTATCATCTGCCATGAACTGTTGTGGTACCTGCTTTCCTGTTCCAAAATTTGTGCTGCAAAGGTTGTGGTATACTGCATCTGCAGCATGCAAATCTTGTGCAAACTCAAGTCTACCATTCACAATTTCTGACCACAAATCCTTGTGTTCATTGCAACATTTCTTCATTTTATCTTGAAAATCCATTGATCTGACTGGAATAAGTTTATGTCTTTTTACCTTGCCATGGAATGTATCTGGATGCTCACAGAATATGCAGTTATCTTTATAAATAAATGTATTTCCTGTGGATTGGCGTGTACTTGGTGTATTACTGAAAGAAACAGTCACATTCTCGCTTTCTGCTGGAATGAGCTATACACTTTGTAGAACAGAAGTCCTTTCTACACTTGACATGCACAACTTGTCCAGGAACAGTACTTGTACTGCGAGACCGCAATGCATTAGCTTTTGCAATGCCTTCACATCCTTTGGTACCTAACGTTGCAGTTTTTTGTCCACTCAATAGAGGTTCCTTACAGAAGACACACTTGTCCATCTTTAATAGATTACTTCAACCTGAGAGAAACAAAAACATGATTAGAATTTTAAATAAAGATGTTCCAGACTTTTAGGTGAGTGAGAACCTTTTCAGAATTCTCACCTATCCCCTGGATATACTTTTGCCCTACCCCCACACCCTTCTGATTCTCTCTCCCCGATGCATATTTAATTGAACAGCCCTCAGCCCCTTTCAATCATTAGTACATTTATTGCATCTTCTATGGCAACCACAATAACATAGGACAAAGTAAATAGACCATTCAGTTATCTTTACTAGGGAATTAAATCTGAAATGGTCATACATCCAAAAATAACTATTTTGGTCAGATTCTCCAAACATTATCAACTCTAAAAACACTAATCTTAGGTCAATACCATTACATGTGGTATTGTTAGAAATGTATTTTCATTATGAATCTGTTGATACCTCTATATTAGAGATAAGTTTTGAATTGTTCACAATATTACCATAAATCTAGACCCTACCCCAAAATTTTATTTTATGATATTTGTGGAAAAATGCTGCCTCAAACTGAGGTCAAAATGGAAATGTTCCAATGCCCTGATTTAAGGTGACTTTTAGTATGTCATTCTACAACATATTTGGAGTGGAAAAAAAACATGAATGATTACTATTGCAATTTGTGGTGGGTAAATCACTATTTTGACCAGTCTATAACTCAGGTATATGTAAAGGCCATTTGGCCCTTTGGGCCTGTGCCATAATCCCTATTAGAGCAGGTAATTGACCTCCGGCAGAGAAATTGGTAAAGGATACTGGCACACAATGGCATTCTCTTTTCAAAAGATACAGTGGGATCTTGCACATACAGATGGGACAGGTGGCTTTATGTCATCACACAAGGGGCAGGTAGCACCCCCAACTGGTACTTCACTTGACTATTCGTTTTAATGGCTTACCATAATACACCGCAAATCAGAAAGTTAAAATGTAGAAAGTACGTTGCAAAGGTGACGTTTTCTTTGTCCATCACGGTTAGCACATTGCTCTTGAGTCTGAGCCCCAGGTAAGATGGTGGATATTCATTCATTAGGGCAAGAATTTGGAATTTGGACATGGTGCCGGCAATAGCTCGCTTACTCTGAGCAAAGGACACCGTGGGATCTTTAACGTCCACCAGCTAATGCCGGTTGATGGGACACCCAGTTTAACCCATGGTACACACATTGATGAATCACGAGACGGTGGTGTTAGGGTTAAACAAATCCTTTGTTTAGTCTTCAGCTCTCTATTAAGTGTTCATATCATTATTTCCCATTGAAAGAAGGTTGGAGTTGGGGAGCATAGGGAATAAAAGGCAAAGACTTGCTGTGGAGTGGAACAAGGGGAGTTGAGGGAAGGGGTATGTGGAATGTTCAGGACAAAGAGTTGGTGTGGGGGTGGGGAGTTGTGTGAGTATAGGGGGATAAAATGAGTTTAAAATAAAGAAATTAAGGAGGAGAAGGGAAGAGGGTTATGGAAAGAAGGGAGGGTATGGAAGCATGATGAGAGAGAGATTTTTATAAGGGAAAAGTTGGGAAGGTGTTGGAGAAACGGAAGAAGTGGGAAAGCGGATCAACAACATCCAGTGGCATGAGGACAGGGTGGTGCGGGACAAAGGTGGGGCAGAGGGAGGAGTCAAAATGTCATAATTTTTGTTGTGATCATTTTAAAATATACACTGGATATAAGACTCATGGAGGATGTACTGGAGTCAGATGCAGTAACTATTAGTGGGCATTAGTGTACTTTCACATGAGTAGACCAATGACAAACATAGTATAGCAGATTTGAACCCGGGTTCGAGACATCATGAGCCAGAGAGAACACAAACTAATCAATCATTAGTTAAAAGTAAAAGTGAGTGATTTCTATATTACCTTTCACAATAAGTTTCGAATCACTGCTCTTCTTGAACCTACTTATGATCTGTCCATGTCCATCTTTTCCACCATTGGTCTAGCACTGTCCACACGTAGATAGCTTGGGAGGTTGAGATTCCCGACAGTTCACTTTGCAGGGTCCTGCATGTGCTCGCGGTACAGCTCGGCTGTATTCAAGATCTCCAGATCGGGTAAGTTGCACATTTGCCGAGGGTGCGTTACCTGGTTTGGGGGGGGGGGGGTCATGGGACCCCAGTTAAACGGTTGTTGGACGGACGGACACTGGGACTTGTGGTCGCTCAATAAGCATTTGCAGTTGTGCCATAGTCATCATAGTTGCGACGTAACCCACCGTGGGGTGAAGTTATTCGCTGCCGGTGACCTCAGGTCCGGGTGAGCTCGAGAGAAACCAAATATTTTCCCCTCGTAGTAGGTTCGACCTACGAGACCATCACAATATATGTACTGTATATATATATATATATATATATATATATATATATATATATATATATATATATATATATATATATATATATATATATATATATATATATATATACGACTGGTCGAAGGTTTTAGAACATCCCCATTTTTCCAGTTTTTCATGAAATTTAAGCAGTTCAAGTCGAGTGAATAACCTGAAATGGTACAAAGCTCAGCGGTAAGCTGCCAGAGGTTAAAAAAAAGTTTAGGTTACCAACAACTGAAAAATAACGTAAATTTCAGAGTTGTTAAAAAAGACCCTTTTCAGGGAACAAGAAATGGGTGAGCAACTGCAGCTGTTCCGCAGCAATGGAAGTAAATCAAGCCTTGACAGTTGATGCAAACAATTCCTACAGGTGTCCCAACTTTTGTTGATTAGTTACAAACCCTCTGTCTGTGTAAAAACAGTGGTGGAACAGACAGGATTGCGACACCCTCTGAAGCATTATTTGGACAATATTGCACTGCAGGAAATAGTATATTGCTATCAAAATGGTGAGAAAAAGACAATTAACAAATAAAGACAGACAGATCATTATAACCCTGAAAAGTGTAGGTCTGTCCTTTGGAGAAATTGCAAAGAAGCCAAGGTGTGCAAGGTGCAAAGAGGCCAGTGAGTACAGTTTCCTACACCATCAAAAGGCACTTGGAAACTGGAGGAAATTGACAGGAAGAGGTCTGGCAGACCCAAAGTCACAACACAATTAGAAGACAAGTTTCTGAGAGTCAACTGCTTGCATGATAGGCGGCTCGCAGGACAGCAGCTTCAAGCACAGCTTAACACTGGTCGAAGTAAGGAAGTCTCAGTTTCAACTGTGAAGAGAAGACTTTGAGCTGCAGGTTTGACAAGTCAAGTGGCAGTAAGAAAGGCATTGCTAAGATGGCAAAAATAAGAAAAAGAGGCTTGCCTGGGCCATGAATCACCACCAGTGGACTGCTGAAGACTGGAAGAAGGTCTTATGGACCGATGAATCAAAATTTGAAATCTTCGGTTCATCACACAGGGTTTTTGAACGCCGTCAAGTAGGCGAAAGGATGGTTCCTCAGTGTGTGACACCAACTGTCAAACATGGAGGAGGAAGCGTGATGATCTGGGGCTCTTTTGCTGGATCCAGAGTCGGCGACTTGCACAGTGACTGGCACCCTGAACCAAAAGGGCTACCACAGCATTTTGCAGCGCCATGCAATATCCTCTGGTCTACGACTAGTTGGTCAGGGGTTCATCCTACAGCAAGATAATGACCCAAAACACCTCCAGGCTATGTCAGAACTACATTCGAAGAAAAGAACAAGACGGTAGGCTTCAAATCATGGAATGGCCAGCACAGTCTCCAGACTTAAATCTCATTGAGCTGATTTGAGAGGAACTGGACAGAAGGGTGAAAGCAAAGCAACCATGAAAGTGCAACACATTTGTGGGAACTTCCACAACAGTGTTGGGAAGAACTTTCCGAACAATATTTGATTTCCATTGTAGAAAGAATGCCACGAGTATGTTCGGCTGTTATATCTGCAAAATGTGGTGACTTTGATGAGTCAAAAATTTAGATTAAATTTTGTTCAACAAAACGATTCCATGATTTCTTTTTTATCTGCAATTATTTATTTTTTCTATGCTTTAATTTCAGAGTACATTGAAACATTAAACTGCATAAATTTCAGTAAAAACTGGAAAAATGGGGGTGTTCTAAAACTTTTGACTGGTCATGTATATGTATCTATATATATATATATATATATATATATATATATATATATATATATATATATATATATATATATATATATATATATATATGTGGTGAAGAATCAGTTAAAAAATAAATAATTCTCGTATCCAGATCTGGATTCAGATCTTCACCAAAATTGAAACCCTTCTTCCTTGTCACACACTCAACGAGTCCACCAAGTTTCGTCCGAATCCGTCCACAACGTTTTGAGACATCGTGCTATATATCAGTTTAGCACCATCTCTCAATGGTGAAGAATCACTTAAAAAATTATCAGATCCGGATCCGGATTTCGATCTTCACCAAAATCGAAGAATTTCTTCGTTGTCACACACCAAACATATCCACCAAGTTTCATCCGAATCAGTCTCAATTTTTTGAGATGTCATGCAAATATCATTTTAGCCCGATCGCTCAATGATGAAGAATCAATTAAAAATTAAACAATTATTGTATCCAGATGTCGATTCGGATCTTCACCAAAATTGAATCACTTCTTTCTCGTGGCACTCCCAACCTGTGCACCGAGTTTCGTGTGAATCAATCAATAACCTTTTGAGTATTGTGCTACATATCGTTTTCAAAGTACATACCTCTCAAAGGGGAAGAATAACTTAAAAAATTCTCAGATCCGGATCTGGATTCGGATCTTCACCAAAATTTTGCGTTGCCGTTCTTGTCCGATCACCTACACATAAAATAAATTTCAGAACGATTGCTTGAAAACTGTGGCCAAAAATCGTTTGACAAACAGACAGACAAACAAACAGACAATCAAACAGACAAACAAACAGCCAAACAAACAAACAGACAGACAAACGCTGCAGACCAATATACTTGGCAAAAAAAAAAAATTATCAAATTTTTTCGCCAAATAACAAATGCTACAGACCAACATACTTTCCCAAAAAGTAACAAACAGACAGGAGTGAAAACATAACCTCCGTCTATCGCAGACGGCAGAGGGAACTGCTAATACTGCTCTAATGGTCGCAATTATTCCCACCTTCTTGGTCTCTGGCCCAAGTCTTTGATGATCAGGGTGGACAGGCCTGACTTTCGATTCACGGTGATTATGGCAGGAATTTGTACTTAGTTCAGGGTGCTGGCGACAACTCACCTTCTCTTCAGGAAAAACAACGTGCAATCTTCAATGTGCACCAATGCTAGCAGACAAGGGACATCTTAACGTCCATCCCATAGGGATGGCACACTTGTCAGACTGACGTGATGGCCTAAAGGTACACACACTCGCCGCTAAGCTGTCTAGCCTGGGTTTGAACCCCGACCCAGCTATAAACTGTCATCCCTGTGTTTCACAGGCAGGGTGATTCATAAATGTGTGCCATCCCTTGGATGGAATTTAAACAGGCGTCCCGTCTGCCAGCTTTCGTTGGTGGACATTAAAGGTTCCGCGGTGTCTTCCGGGAAGAGTAGGCGAGCTATTGCTGGCACCATGAACAAATTCCAAATTCCTGCCCTAACCAGCAGAGGGCATTGCATCAGCAGCTCAGCCAATGATGCTACCCCACAGGTTTGTGCTGCATACAAACAAAAGAAGAAGATGCTTGTTTATGCAATAACCTATCTGTGAAGTACCAATTCAAACGTTTAGAGTCGGCAGTGGGTCTCGACCCCAAACTAGACTAGTGAAAGGTAAGTGCACTGTTTCTGTACCATTCTGAAACACACCTTGATCGAAAAATATGTTCCCACACATAAAAATATATATAGCATTGTATTTCCAGGGCCATTTGTTATCACATCATATTTCCTTAATAATCTAATATGAGCAAGCTGAAATAACTGAGGTTTAAAGTCAGGTATCATTAGTGAATAGTGGTCACTTACATCGGTCTCTTTCGCACGTCAATGATCCTTAAGAATGGCCATGATGGAGTGCTAAATACTGCCATAAGATTGGGTTACCATCATTCAGCTGCTCCTTATGTGCCCACACTGTGACATCGCATTGTATGAGCTAAAAACGTGGTAGAGCCAATGCCATGATATCAATGATCAAGTTGTGCAGCATTACGAACGAGCCCTTCTCACACTGCTTCCAGGAATTTCATGTTGCTACCAGAAGCGATCATACTGCCACCGGGAGCATTCTTACTGCGACCAGGAGTGATCGTGCTGCGACCAGAAGCGTTCGTACTTCTACCTGTGAGTGGTCATGCCGATACCAGAAGGTTATCCTGATATCATGAGTGATCATGCTGCTACGATGAGTGATAATCATGCGACCAGGAATGATGATTATTTTTGTACACAGAGTCGAGGCTCATACAGGAGCTAGAATACAGAATGGACCATGACATGATAGAATGAAAAATAAAAAAGTGAAAATCAGGAGGATGGGGAGAGGGGAAACATACCGACAGCAGGGAAGAGTGACAAAATGGAGGGAGACTTTGAGGAAGAAAGGACATGAGGGAGAACGAGAACAAGGGGAGGGGAAGGAGGACACAGGGGGTAAATGAGGCCGAGGTCACATTTGCCACGGCAGCTGTGGGGTCTCCAAAATCTGCGGCCACTAGCAATTATACGGCGGCCGCAGTATTTCCAAGGTCACACAATGTAGCAGTCACATATGTTTTTATTTTTCGGGGAGCCGCACGGCATATTTATAAATTGTGGAGACTGCAAATGTGGGGGTGCCGTACGGTCTTTCATTTGATGTCGCACGGTGACCTTAGGGCATCGCTGCGGCGGCCATATAATTTTCAAGGCAGATGCAAGGTGCCCGCAGGGGGACCGCAGGGGCGCCATGCGAACATGCGGTCAGACAGACGGTAACGAGTGGGTATATATACCAATTCTTTTTTTTACTGAAATAAAAATATACCAGTATATATAACTGAATGTACTATAACTATAATATACCGTGGTGCCCCCAGAATCCGAACGCCCCATTGTTTGAACAAATTGGAATCCGAACAATTTTTTCAAGAAAATTTTGCCCTAAAAGCCTAATACATTTTAAAAAACCGAACACAACGTAGAGTTCATGTTTGTTCACGTGTCTCCCCCACCTGTTTGAGCCGCATCTTCGCTCTTTGTTCATTCAGTTCGTCGGTGGAAGTCATCGTGAAAGCATCTCTCGTGTGTCGATCGATACCTTAGGCCTCAGTCACATTTGCTCTACGGCGAGGATACGGCGGCCGTACGCCCTCTGAATTGACAGAAACGTGCGGCGGCCGCAGAGAAACTGAGGTGGCCTCAGGGTGGCCCTTCGCCGTATGGCTATATTTTACAGGTCATAAGGTCGCCATGGAATTATAACGCGGAGTTATAACTTTTTTTAATTTCTCCGTTCGCCGTAGAAATTCGACAAGCCGAAACAAAAGAACTGGTTTAAAAAAAATAATAATAATTAACCCATTCGTTACCGTCCGTCTGGCCGCACGTTCGGCTTAGGGTCCCCCTGCGGTCGCCTTGCGGGCACCTTGCGTCTGCCTTCAAAATTCTATGGCCGCCGCAGGAACGCCCTAAGGTCACCGTGCGACATCAAATCAAAGACCGTACGGCACACCCATGTTTTCGGTCTCCACAATTTATAAATATGCCGTGCGGCTACCCAAAAAATAACAGGTATAAATGTGTCCAAGAGCAGCATCCAAAACCTAAAAGGTTTTGTCGGCTAAAAAAAAAAAAATTAAATAAAAAAAAAAAAAAACAACAACAACAACAACTTCCGATATTTCGTCACGTGCCTTCATAAAGCCAATAGCAAAACCCGTCATAATGTATTTACGTATTTACGATATATCGTGTATTTACGAAATATATAATGTATTTACTAAATTACAATACGATAAATGGAATAATCTTTAAATAGTAACGTCAACTTTTCGAAACTTTAAAGCAAATGTCCGAATATATTTACAAGTTCATGATAGACACTCTCAAAAGGCACCGTCTATGTGAGGATGTGTACATGTGCTCAGTATTTAAGGCGATCCGGATCTTGTAGATACAAGAGCCGAGTCCGAGATATTAAGGTTTTGTCTTCAGAAAAAGAAGAAGAAGAAGAAGAAGAAGGTTAGGAAGAAGAAGAAGAACGCCGAGCTCTCTATGAGCAGCGTTCGCAACGCGAGATGCTGCTAAAAACATGTGACCGCTACATTGTGTGACCGTGGAAATACTGCGGACGCTTTATAATTGCTAGTGCCCGTACATTTTGTAGACCCTCCGGCCGCCGAGCCAAATGTGACAGGCCTTACCTCGTGTTTTCACCTTCATTTGTGATGTTTGTTTTTTTTAATCATCTTGTGTTTTAATTAATAACAAAAAAGCAATCCAATCGCGTGCTGTGACGGACTGTCGGGCAAGGATTGAATTTCACAGCAAAACCAGTTGTAATTTGTAATATCCATGATTACGTCAGCCCGATGCGTTTGATGAAAGTGATTGTGGTTCTGCGGGCATCATGTTTGATGAGCTGCCCTGGGGACAGCGCTCTCGCAGAGTGCGCTAGAGATCGGAACCCAGGCCGGAGCACGAGCCTGTGTGGACCTTTGGATGTGGTGATTGTACCAGTTGACATACAATACACCGCCACCGAAGGTCATTTACTCATCTTATTTTACCTTAAACATGGGGAATTTCAGTTTAAAGTGTCTTGAAAGTGGGTTTTTTTGGGGTCCACGAACGGATTAATTCACTCCATTATTTCTTATTGGGAAAATATTTTTGGAATCCGAACTTTTTGCAATCCGAACAGCCTCCTGGAACGAATTAAATTGGGATTCTGGGGGCACCACTGTGCATAGGCAAACAACTATACTCCGATCTCTAGCGGTAGCGCACGGTGGACGCACGGTCGACGCAGACTGCCACGGAGGCCGTATGTAGGTACATGGCGGGCGTAGGGGAACCGTGCGTTGACCCTGCGTTGCCCGCAGGTAGTCACACAGACCGCAAGGCCACCGTACGGCGACCGTGGAAATAGTGCGGCCGCCGTAATTTTTTGGGGGTTGGGAAAATTCATTTTTCATTGATAAGAGCTTACGGCAGCCGCACGAATAACGCAAGCCCACCGTACGCCCTAAGTACGGTCGACGTGAAACACATCTACATCATAGCTCGGCTTGTCGAATTGCTACGGCGAACGTAGAAATGAAAAAAGTTATAACTCCGCGCTATAATTCCACAGCGACCCTACGGCCTGTAAAATATAGCCAAACGGCGTAGGGCCTCCCTGAGGCCACCTCAGTTTCTCTGCGGCCGCCGCACGTTTCTGTCAATTCAGAGGGCGTACGGCCGCCGTATCCTCGCCGTAGAGCAAATGTGACCTAGGCCTGAGATGGACACAGGCACAAACTCTCAATCACAGAAGTGGAAGGGAAAACCAGGGAAACGGCAGATATTTAACAAAAAAACAACAAAAGAGGAGGGTGATTGAGCAGGAGAAGCCTTATAACCTGGAAACCCAGAAAGAGGTGGGCTTGTGGAGGGTTAATGAGTGTAGAAAATATCATGGTTATGGATGGAGGATGACCTAAGATGGTGGCGAACAGCTGCCTTGAAGCCCTGGAGAGAATGAGATTGAACAGACTGAGGAAGTTGGTTCAACAGGTGAGTGGGAAGAGGAACGAACGAGTGGAGGTGAGCATTGAGCCTGGATTCTTGGAGTTTCACCAGAAGTGTGTTCTTGGCAGACCGGTGCACCCTCCAGAAACATGGGGGGGGGGGGGGGTGGAGCACATAGAGCCGAGTGTGCCAGACCAAAAAGGAGATGGTAGAAGACAGATGATTGACCTGTCTGCGATGTGAATATAATAGGCTCAGAGACTCAGCTTCATGACGGGAGAGCTAATGATTTTGAAGGCATTGGTTTCCATGATGTCAAGCTGAGCAAGGTGTGAGGCAGCGGTGTCAGCCCAAAAAGGAGAGCAATACTCCATCAAGCTGAGAATAAAGGCTTTGTAAGTAGTTAAACGTTCAGATGTGCCAAGGAAAGATTTTGCACAATGGAAGATGCCCAGGAGCTATGCTGCTGCGAGGAACTCATGCTACTGGATTGAGAAAGTTGCTTTACAAGATGCTTACTCCGAAGGGGACAAGTGTGAGCAGTTCATCAGATAAGTGGGATTGTTTCACAAGTGTAATCCTGAAACCTCTTTGCCACATTATAATTTACAGAGCAATCTCTACCTTAAGGTAAAGTCATCAAGTCTCCAGCTTGAGGTACAAGCTACTCCAACAATTGAGGCTCTTTTCCATATTGTCCATTTACAACAAATAAGTGTACAACAAGGATGATTGTAACCAGAGGGCCCTCCGCAACCAACAATAAATCAAAGTGAGTACGTAGACAAAAAAGGATATCTCCAGAACACCTAATAGGACTATTGTAACTTGACGTTCATCAGTAACCAACAATAAACAAACATTGGTGTACAAAAAGGACAATTGTGATTGAATGTTCATCGATAACTAACAGTAAATAAAGGTTAGTGAACATAAAGGATGACTGTACCTTGACATCCCTCAAGGTAACCAACAGTAAACCAACGTAAGTGCACATTAACGAGGTTGGTAACTCGACATCCCTCAGTAACTACCAGTAAACCATGATAAGCATAGAATAAAGACGATTTTAATTTGAAGTCCTTCAGGAAACAGCAGTAAACCAAGGTAAGTGTACAGTAAATAATCAAACTCAATGACCCTCTGAGAGCAACAATAAGCCAAGATGAATAAAGTGTCAAACTAGAAGGGCACTCGGAAGAGCGCGTACCTCCGCCACGTAATGCCTGATCCACGAGAAAATATCGGGCCCAATACATTTTTGAAATATCATGCTATCCAGTATGAAATATTTTGGCCCTAATCTCTCAGTGGTGAAGAATCACTTTAAAAATTAAATAATTCTCAAATACAGATCCGGAATCGGATCTTCACCAAAATCGAATCACTTCGTCATGGTCATACACCCAACGTGTCCACCGTTTCATCCGAATCCGTCCACAACTTTTTGAGATATCGTGCTATATATCATTTTTAGCCACATCTCTCAAAGGTGAAAAACCACTTTAAAAAAATTATCAGCTCCGGATCCGGATTCGGATCTTCACCAAAATCTAATCAGTTCGTTGTTGTCACACACCCAACCTGTCTAAAAAATTTCATCCAGATCCGTCCACAACAACTTTTTGAGATACTCTACACGGCCAAACAGACAAACAGACAGAAGGGGTGAAAACATAACCTCCTCCACCTTCGGTGGTGGAGGTAACAACGCATTTAGACCAACCTTCTTGTGCTGCAACACCATTTGAACATTTTTGCACAATGCATTACATCGCACACAAACATCACCCAGAACACACCCCTCATAAACCATATATGCATATATACCAAGGAAAATCAAAACGATTGGAGAAAAGGAAGTCTTTCATTTTGAAAAGGTTCATGTTTCACATTGAAAAGACAATTTCTGCTCAAAATAAAAAAGATGATGTTCGCAAGGATTGTTGATGGGAATTATTCCTCAATAATCACATCCAAAGAACGGTGAGCATTTGATGTATGTGAACACTAACAGCATGTTATGATGCTCAGTCGGTAGTGGAATAACAGAAGGTAAACACACTCCCGACTGAAAGCGATGTTATTATTGGACCCAATTGGTGGGAATTTTTAAAGTGACAATGACAGAAGCGACCGAGAAATTGAAGGTCACTGTGCATGAAAGCTACACACCATGGTTTTTAATTATGTTAAAAATGTGGGCCAGAGAGACCTGGAGAGGTCAAGGTTAGGCGGTGGTTAACATGGACTTTGTGTGAATGAATAAACGTCAATTGAAGTGCTCATTTATAGAAACAAGTGACCAATGGACCAAGAACCGTACATTTAAATGGTTTAAAAAAAATAAATAAAAAGTATGAAATTCTATAAATATGTCTCCCATTTGTGGGTTTACATGATGCATCATTAGTGATGCAAAGACATCATGCTTTTGGACCAAAATAAATGTATCACGTGGTCAGAGAGGTCCATATATTGAAAAGTGAAAGTGTGCTTGACAATATTACCAAGTACATGCCTTTCTTGAGATGCATGCACGAAGCAAGCACTTCGAGGAATGCTTTGTGGTATTCACTTTGATGTGGGGTTGAAATGATATCCCCGAGGTCGCATATTCGCCCTTACGTTTGGTGGTGGACCATGCAGAAATCTACGCTGGATTAGATTCCTGACTCCACTATAAGCACTCACCACGGCGTTTTGTAGGCAAGGCACTGCATCAATGGGAACGCCATTACCAAGAGAAACGTCAAGCCGGGTCCCGTCTGCCAGCATTTGCTGTTGCCATTTTCCTTGCACTTCACATCCCCCGGTATCTTTTGAAGAGTAGGTCATTGTGTGCTAGCACCCTGGCCAAATTCGAAATTCCAACTGTAACTATCACCCCTGGGTGGATGATGCCAAACCACCGAGGTAGTCCTTGACACGGGAATGCTTCGCTGGCATCGACGACCTGGAAAGGATATTGACTCTAACAACCTTGTTGTGGCATTTATTCGCCGGTGTGTAGCTGTCGATCACATTGGATTAATCCCTTGGTTATCAGCAGGTGATAATTGCAAAAACTGCAATGCCTTCACGTCATGGTAAAGAAGGAAGAACCAAATTGATCGGTCACAGTAAAAAATCAAGTGTCCACAAAGCCAGAGCAGCCTTAACCTAGATTATTTGCACACACTTGATGAACCTAATGGTTTCCTCCTATTGAAGTTCCTTGTGTCTGATATCTCTGAATGGACACGAGACTTAATAAATATCACAGCATCACTCGGTACTGAGATTTAATGTGAATGTGCAGTTCGCGATCCATTTACAAAGGTTTTTGAAGCACACCTTCCGCCATGTTCCTTGGCCAAAATTATATCAACAAATCCACAAAGTTGCCAATTATGGCATAAAGCCAATATTTGAAGAATTAAGAAAAGTAGATTCCAGAGAAATCTGTGCTTTGGAGTTGCACCGTGTAAAGGATGTCGTCGAACTTGCTATTAGATGAAGGGTTTCTAATACCATTTTAAGCAGGCGAGGTAGATTGATGCCCGATCGACATTTCTACACTTTATTACAAAAAGCTTGATCGTACTACGAACCAATTACGCATAACTTTCTTCCTTACTTTCTTAAAGATGACATCATATCAGATCCGTTAAAAGACAACATCACCTGATATTTTTCCTAAAACTGCTCATCAATCAGACACACTTTTCTCAAATACAAATGGCTGAAAGTGCGGCCTGTTTGGGGTGAAGGTCACAAAAGCAGCACTTCCTTGCTTTGTTGAGTAACCAACGCCAATCTTGAAGAGCAGTTTTACTTTCTTCGACGAAAGCTTTTTCCTGTATTGATCACAACTTAATGCTTCAAATCAAAAAATCATTGATCAAAGCTTGGAGCTTAACAGACCCGTTTTCTTTCGTGAAATAGACCATTAAACAACGCAGGCAAAGGCACTGGGTGGCGCTGGAGTCGCGCAAGGTGTGACCGAGTCATGCGACGATTTTAAGTCATATTATGCTGAACATTCACAGTTGGATTTTGTTGTACGAGATATCGTTTATATTTCATGCAACAAAATGTTGCCGTGCATGCGGCTTTCTATCATGCCGTGCCCAACATTTCATGGATTGCACCAATATCAGACATGATCAATTTGCATGCGCGAGCTACGTCGTGGCTCTTTAACGAGGTATTCCGCATCACCCGAGTGAGCCAGGTAGGTCATGTATTCGAATAGTGAATAACGCTGGACCCAAGCTGCAGCATTATGTGCGGTGTTCACGTTTTTACCATCACGTGCTACAGCGGAGCAAGTCGTACATCGTACGACTGAAATGCGCTGTGTACCCCGAGTTCAAGCCATTGTCTGCAACGTGTGCCTGAACTCAGACTTGTGTTATTCCTTGCTCCAACAAAACATCTTAAAGTTCAAATACATATCACACTACTGCAGCTCCTAATTAAGGTGATATTATGATCAGAATGGAATAGTGAAATAAAGGAATGTTTTTGGTCTGAAATAATAATGAGATTGTCCTGCGAGTGTTAATTTTTAGCGATACAAGTTACAGTTAAAGTAAGGACCTGATTCGGAGCATGTTAAAGAAAATGAGGCAAAATATCGAATTAAAAGTTGCATTCATTGTGCTCGACCATATTTAGAGCGTCCAGACTCACTGAAACGTATCAGTTAATTGAAACCGAACATGTGTCAGATGAGGCGATTACTCAATATTCTCAGTGTTGGACTGCTCAACCACGCGTTCGCAAAATTACATTGTTTGGAAGCTCAGCATTTGATAAACCTTCGGATGGGTTTTGGTGAGCCACATGACCAGCACATGAGTGGAGGAGATTTTGCAGCAGTTACAATGAGCAGAGGGAATGCTGAAGATTCGCTTGAACTTTGGCTGAGAAATGCTCGGGAATTGCATTGTGCTATTTCTTTTACTTCAGGTTGTTGCACTTGAAGTTTATGTTTTGGATTTGAACTTACAGGCTCTTCAAATAATCTTTAAAACGTTACCAGTATTCACGAATAATGCATCTGACTTTCTTATTCGTCAAAGGATCATATCGTGAAAAATTAATTTAGTTTTTAGAAACGTGTGTGTGTGTGTGTGTGTGTGTGTGTGTGTGTGTGTGTGTGTATGTGTGTGTGTATGTGTGTGTGTATGTGTGTGTGTGTACAGGTAGTGAACAAGAAAATGCAAACACCAATGTAAAGTCACTTAATAGGGTGTTGGGCCACCATGTGTGGCCAGAACGGCCTGTATGCGCCGTGGCAGAGTCCACCAGGTCAGGTCAGGTATGGGAGCATGTGCCAGAACAGCGCGTCGCTGCGTCCACTTTCCGCCGGTACTCCAGGGGCCTCCGTCTGGCCATCCCCCAGGCAGATACCAGGCCCAGCCCCATCTCCTTGAGATGCTGGTCAACCTGCTGCAACCACGAGGCATGTGGTCGGCCCATTGGCCTCCTCCACTCATGGGACTCCCTCGCTGAGAGAATCTGGTGAGCAGGATCAGCGTCGGGAAAACGAGCCACATGTCCATGCAGCCGCAACTGATGCTCACGGACCATGCAGGCAACAAATCTCATTTGAGTCTTTCTCAGCAACCGCTCGTTGGACACAAAATCTGACCAGCGATAGCCAGGGATTCTCCGAAGAGACCTAGTACCAAAGGAATTAAGTCTCCGTCTCAGATCATTGGTCAGAGTCCAAGTCTCGCACCCATAGAGCAAGACTGGAAGTACCAAGGACCTGAAGAATCGGACTTTCGTCCTCCTGCACAGGTACCGGCAGCGCCACACCCCATGATCCAGTGAATCCATGACTCCCCAGGCCCGACACAGACGTCTATCGACCTCTGACTCACAGCCAGCAGAGACATGAATATCACTGCCAAGGTAAGTGAATCTCTCCACGACCTCAACATCCTCACCACAAACAGACACAGACAGGACAGCAGCATCCAAGATGTCATTGAAAGCCTGGATCTTAGTTTTGACCCAAGAAACCCGTAATCCCAGCGGCTCCGACTCCTCATTCAGCACCTCGAGGGCCCCCAAAAGGATATCTAAAGTCTCCGCAAAGATGACTGCATCATCTGCGAAATCAAGGTCCGAGATCTTGACATTCCCAAACGATGCATCGCAGCTTGATCTTTCCGACATCTTAAAATCCAGGCCATAAAAGTGCTGAAAAGTGTGGGGGCCAGTACACACCCATGACAAACTCCAGTGACAACTGGAAATAAGTCAGAGGTGGTACCACCACACTTCACAGCACTCTCAGTACCATAGTAGAGTTCAGACATCAGATAGATCAGTTTTGGTGGCACCCCACGAAGACCAAGAATCCTCCAGAGGACATCCCGATTCAGGGAATCGAACGCTTAACAGAGATCAACATAGGCTGCAAGCAGCCCCTGCCGAAACTCTCATCTGCGTTCGGTGAGGACACGAAGAGCAAGGATACGGTCAATCGTTGACCTCTTTGGTGTAAAGCCTGACTGCTCTGGACGCTGGTGCTCAAGCAGATGGTGGCGAACCCTATCAAGAATTATCCAAGCAAAGACCTTGCCCGGCACTGAGAGCAGCGTCACCCCTCGGTAGTTGTTGCAGTCTTGGCGATCACCCTTCCCTTTCCAGAGAGGGACAACAAGGCCCCTCTTCCAATCAGTTGGGATGATGCCTGTGTTCTAGGCAGAACGACACGAGTGCAGCATTTCCACCAGTCTTGAGAAGTTCAGCATGGATGCCACAGATCCCTGGAGCTTTACCCCGTTTCAACCGGTTCACTGCAGCCCGTGTTTCCACAAGCGAAGGTGGACCACAGTTGATTGGAGGGTCAGCAACAGGGATTGCAACACCCTTGACGTCCAACTCGACAGCTGGGGGATCAGCCTGGTCAACCGCTCAAAGTAACCGGCCCAGCGGGCCTTCACTTCAGACTCCTCTGTAAAGAGCCGACCAATCTCTGCTCTAACTGCAGTGCTCCGAGGGATGGGCTTGGATGAACGCAATGCGCGAATGCCCCTGTAAGGGGGACGAGAATCACCTGTCCACAGGTGATGCTCTACCCTCTCACAGATTCCGCGCATATAGGCCTCCTTGTCCACCCTTAGTGCACGTACAGTTTTACGCCTCAGCTCCCTGAACAGCTCAGCTCTGCCATTCAGCCTGGCCCCGCGACTCTGGTTCATGGTATCCAGTGTCCCTTGAGAGACTTCTTTGCCCTGCGGTGAGTTCCAAGACATCCACCAGCAACATCAAGGATGGTGGTCTTGAAGGCACTCCACAACTCTTCAGGACCCCCCTAAGCACCCAGACACCCCGAATGTCCACTCAGCCTGTTCGCAAACTCCTCAGCTACTCTCTCATCCTTGAGCTTGCCAACATCCAGCCTCGGCTGGGATGGTACCATTCTCCAGGATTTAAGGTGCAGCTTTGGAGTTGCTACAACAAGCCGGTGGTCAATATTGAGGAACTGAGCACTCCGGTAGACCCTGCAGTTCTGGATCATCCTCCAGCGACTGTCAACGAGGACATGGTCAATCTCCTTTACCACACCGCCAGCGTTGGAATACCAAGTCCAACGATGAGCTTGTGGGCGCTAAAACCATGAACCAGCCACCCTAAGTCCATGACTTCTTGCAAAGTCAGGGAACTTAGTGCTATTCTGGTTCATAGCTCCTGACCCATGGGGACCAACACATGTCTCATAACCATTTCTATCAGTTCCAGTGGATGCATTGAAATCCCCGAAGACTAGAAGTGTATCTCGTCTGGGGCACTGATCAACCACAGACTTGAGCGTGGCGTAGAATGTGTCCTTCACGGTGATGTCACTCGCCTCAGTCGAAGCATAGACAGAGACCAGAGAAATGACACCTCAGGAGTGACGAATCCTTAGTCTCATAATACGCTCGTTGACTGGTGTTACCTCAATTATCATTGGGGTCAGCTTATTGGACACAGCTACAGCAACTCCTTGAGTATGGTAACCATCAGAGCGACCAGACCAATAGTAGGTGTAACCACCCACCATTATCTCGCCGCAGTCTGGTCTCCGAACCTCAGGGAGTGCTGCAATATCAATGTCCAAACACTTGATCTCAGATGATAACAGAGACAGGTGATCATCCTCTCTTTGGGATAGGACATTCCAGGCACCCACCCGAAGGGACCGCCTCAGGTTAACCCAATGAGACCACCGTCTGGTGGACGACACCTCAGCAACACTCCGACACACTCTCCCGCAATCTGACCCAGGGATGTTACCGTGTGGTTTCCCTCCTATCATCAAAGATTGGGGGTCCCGAAGGCTTTGCCCCAATCCCGTCATCCGGTGAGCCGCCCTGCTAAGGTAAGCTGCACAGGAGGTACTCCCACGGAGTGGATTTTCAAATTTTTTTTGCGTTTTTGTGTTTTTCGGAATGAAGGGTTTTACGGTGGTCGGAGTGCAAATCCTGCCACCAACCTCCTAATAAGAAGTAACCCAACTGCAGGAGGATATTCGCAGACACAGTTGGGCACGAGATATGGATGGCCGTTGGCTTACAAGGAGCTCCTCCGCCCTTTGACAGGTTTTGTTTTTAATCCTGCTGGGTGTCCATATCCAAACACCCTCCTCACCACAAAATCTGGTGGGGGAGACGCTTTGGTCGCCGACAACCCGACCATGGAACAGGTTGGTACAGGTTTACATGGTACCTGTAGCAGGTCACAGATCTGACCTGACCTGACCTGACACCTGAAAGAGTCCACCAACTGTGTTATAATGCACATATACAATATACAATGCAAGTATGCTTGATGCATAGATACACATCACATCCGTAACATGACGTAGGGGAGGAGTCTGGCAGGAGGAGCCGGAGTGATGGAAGTGCTGTTGTGAGCTCTCGAGGCACAGCCTTATTATCTGATACCAAAGTAGTGACTGGTTTGCTTTATACTGTAATAAACAGTTGAGCCTTTGCTGTTGTGGAATGCTTGGAAGCGCCCAATGCGACCACCAACTTCTGGAATTCTGCAGGAAGGATGTGGCACCATTCGTCCACGAGAAAGTCAATCAACTGACACCTGTTTGATGGAGGTGGTAAAAGCTGTCTCAGACGTCATTCCAGAATATCCCATAAATGCTTGATTGGCTTCATATCTGGTGACTGAGAAGACCATGACATATGGATAACATCAGTGTCATGTTCATCAAACCATTGGGTGACCACATGTAGATGGGGGCATTGCCATCCTGGAAGACACCCTTCCCAGCAGGAAAGAAATGCTATAACATGGGGTGTAAATGATCACTCAGTACCAATATTGGCAGTACCAGTACCAAGTAGCGATTGGCATTGACCTTACCTTCTAAGGAAATTAATGCACCCAAACCATGCCAGGAAAATTCAACCCACACCATTGCAGAACCACCCGACCCATTCACTGTTGGAACCAAGCACTCTAGGTGCATATCCCACAACTTCAGCTTTACACAAAAGTTATTTAGGTTTGCGCCACATGTGCACTTGTCCGTTTGTTGAGAACATGGTGAAAGATGATTCATCTGACCATATCACATTTCTCCACTGCCGGTATTCCATTGCCTGTGATGTTTGCACCACTGAATTCGCAAACAAGCATTGCCAGGTGTGATGAACGATTTGTGCACTGCAACCTAACTATGGACGATGGTATCCCACTCTGTGGAGTTCTCGGTGAACTATTTTTGATAAAAATTAGTTGCTCGCGCCACAGGTTGAAATTTACAGTCAATTGATCTGCAGTTGCTCACATGTTTTTCCTTGCACTTACAATTAATGCAAGGATATCACGATCCTGGAATATGTGCTTCTGCCCACTGTTGCCATTTGCTGATGTCTTTTCCTCAGAGTTCCATGCCAAGATCACCTTCGACACCATTGCTTTTAAAATATCAGTAATTTGAGCTGTCTGTCAATGGAGCTCCTGCCAAATGCACCTCAACAATCACCCCTCTCTCAAAGTTACTGAGGTCTCGTCATGCAGTCATGCGAGACATAATCACGGGCACCCAGGCCTGTGCAGCATATTTATACATGGCCTTAAGCATGATGGGATGTAATTTGCTAAATTCACACATGGGCCACATCTGTGTGGAAGCCTTTGCTTTCAATATACTTGGTGTCCCTCATTTATCCAGGTGCAATCGGGAATTATACTGACTCCAATCTGTCGATTCCTCAAAAATTGCTGATATCGGCCAATCACTAACATATGTGTGTGCGTGTGTGTGTGCATGTATTGTTCGTAAAGCATAACATATTCTCTCTGCTAATTCCCCTACCTACACCTCTGTCTCTGTCTCTGTCTCTGTCTCTGTCTCTGTCTCTGTCTCTGTCTCTGTCTCTGTCTCTGTCTCTGTCTCTGTCTCTGTCTCTCTCTCTCTCTCTCTCTCTCTCTCTCTCTCTCTCTCTCTCTCTCTCTCTCTCTCTCTCTCTCTCTCTCTCTCTCTCTCTTTGTTTGTCCCACCCTTGCTCTACCCCCTCGCAATACAGTGCAGCACCCTACTCCCACACCTATCTCTCCTCCTCCTCCCACACATATCTTTCCTCCTCTTCCTCCTCCCCCCCTCCCCCACCCATTTCTCTGTCTCTGTCTCTCTGTCTCTGTACATATCTGGATGGTGGTTATGTCCGGACGGGAATTTGTCTACAAACGTGTCTAAGCGGTGTTTTTCTCTGGACAGCTTGGCTCCAGACACATCCGGGTGGTGTTTGTCTCCAGATGCATCTGGGCAGTGATTGTCTCCAGATGCGTCAGAGCAGTGCTTGTCTCCGGACGTGTCCGGGCGGTGTTTGTCTCTGGATGTGTCCGGGCGGTGTTTGTCTCCAGATGTCTCGAGGCAGTGTTTGTCTCAAGACATGTCCAGGTGGTGTTTGTTTCTGGGAGATATTTATAGTACGACTGGTAGAAAATGGATTTATGACATTAGTGTTTCCATCTTCACTGTTATTCTATGCAGAATCATTTTGATGAGACGATATGAATCGTAATTGATGCTTCACTGCACGTCTGCCTTCCCTTCCCCCACCACCCCTCCCCTTTCACTCTCTCCCTCACTCCTCGCTCCCCTACCGCTCACTCTCCCTCACTCCTCGCTCTTCTACCCCTCCTCTCTCTTTCCCCTTCCCCCTCTTCACTCTCCCCTCTCTCACTCTCCCCCTTCTTTTTCTCCCCCCCCCTCCCAGTAGTCATGTCAGCAAAGCGATAGGTGGTATTTGCTGGTGAACATATAAATAAATGAAAAAAATATAAATGAAAAAAATTAATGCAGGTGAGCAACCTGAGACAATGGGGAAGCATGGTAATTTTGCGTGCTGATGGATATCAAAGCCGATATACAAGGTAAAACGGCCGTAAATGAAAAAAAAAATGAAAAAAATGCAGGTGAGTGATCCGAGACAAGAGGGAAGCACGGTAATTTTGAGTGCTGACGGACATCAAAGCCGATACACAAGAAAAATCATAGAACTGTCGGAAAGCATCTGGAAATGAAAATATAAATGAAAACTATAAAAATATACAAATGAAAATAAATAAATAAAAACAAATGCAGATGAGCGACTGGAGACAATGGGCTCCTATAAATACGGTTCATTGTTGCTTACAATGTGAAAGCATACCCCACTAATACACACATATATATATATATATATATATATATATATATATATATATATATATATGTATATATATATATTTATATATATATATATATATATATATACATATATATATACATATATATATATATATATTCATCACGAAGGATTGAAGTACAAATCAACATATTGTGTCCAACACGTTTCTGGCTGTGCAACCCCGAGTAATCTTTACCTCTCGCCTTTTGCTGACGTCAGTCAACAAGGATGTGCTACCCACCTCACAAACCAGCAATGTTATTTATGAGTTTAAGTGCCG